>NC_031768.1:26135199-26144626 GCF_001522545.3 Parus major
AAGGGAAGGGAAGGGAAGGGAAGGGAAGGGAAGGGAAGGGAAGGGAAGGGAAGGGAAGGGCACATATTCCTTTTGTAAAATACAAAAACATTTACTCACTGACTACCTGGCAGTATTTAACACCAAAATAGCTCTCCTAAGGGCTGATAGAAACAAGAAATCCAATAAAATGGTTGTAACTCAATAATTCATGTTGGTTACCATGGAAAAGTTATGAATGTAGACACAATAAGGGTTTGTCCAAGTTAGGGATGACTAATCTGGTATTCACACACACACCCCTTTAAACTGGACAAACACCAAGTATGAGCGTATTTATTGAATTACTTCTTCATATTTACCACAATAAAAGGAATATTACTTAAATATTCCAAATTTGTTGTTGGGATTTTCATTTTTTTTTTGTCTGGTTTGTTTTTGGTTTTTTTAAACAGAGATTTTATGATTTCAGGATAAAAGTATTCACCTGTATTTCCAGGCCCAAATTTAATCAAGAACTATGACTTGAAACCATATTGCCTGCAGTTTTAAAAAATTGAGTCAGGCCTTCTTAAAATGTTACACTTGCATAATTGCACTAAACATTGTGAAACTGAAATATGAATTGTGATTTTTTTAGTTGCTTTCTAGTTACAGAACATGCAGATTTCATGTTTTCAAGTTTTCCATTCCTCTTACAAAGTTAAGCAACCTTCTTTTGAAGTTTTCAGTTGATGCAGCAGCAGGTACATGGGAAAAAAAAGAAGAGAAAGAGTGATATCACAAAAGCTGTAATAACACTGTAATAGTGAGGATCTTTTTTATTAGACACTAGGAAAAAATTCATTACTGTGAGGCTGGTGAGGCACTGGAAGCTTGCCTAGAGAAATTCTAGATACCCCATCTCTGGAAGTGTTTATAGCCAGGCTGGATGGAGTTCAGAGCAACCTGATCTAGTGAAAGGTGTCCCTGTCCTTGGCAGGGGGATTAGAACTAGAAAGTCTTTAGGGTCCCTCTCAATCCAAACCATTCTATGATTCTGTGATTCTATGATCTTTGTTCCTAATTCTATGATCTTTGTTTCCAACTCTCACATTTGATTCCATTCTAACCTCAATGAAGTCACCTCAACTGCTCTAGGTTTTCAATGTATTTCTGAAAATAAATCACAATGTTTATTTAAGAAGGGATATAGGATTTAACATGTATGTATGTATTGAATACTTGTATGTATTGTAAAACTACATCAGCACAAAAGAAGAGCAAAAAAAGGATCAGTGTCATGCAGCAACAAGTAGAGGTTACCAGGTCAGAGTACAGCACTATGGTTTGTTTAAATCAGTGGTTTGATCTGTCCTTTCAGTATTAAAATAGTTTCATCTCACCATACAACCTGCTGTGAAGGATGGAAGTGACACCTTCATCTCAGAGTTGAAGAACTCTGGCATAAAGTTTGCTGTCACACTAATCAGAGGGTCATACTTGCACCTGACCCCATTCTCACTATTTGCATTTGAAGACAAGCCAATTAGGTCACCAAGCAAATCAGCTCAGGTATAAGAAAAAATTAAACTCCTGAGTGTAACAGTTATTCCACAGTCCTCAGCCACTACCATAAATTCAAGCACATTTACATAAGACTGGACGCAAGTAACCACAGAGTTCAAGGTCCAGGTTCACAAGTCAATGAGAGGTTTGTGCCTGAAATATCATGTGGAGATGGCACTTCCTTGCCAACAAGAGATGCAGATATTCTTTTGCTCTTCTACAGCTGAAAAGACAGAGTCTGAACAAACATATATACATACCACAATGTGTGGAAGCACTAGAGTTTGTTGGGCTACAGGAAGGCACTCTGTAATTTGTCATCCTGGAGTTCTGTTACAGCTCTCCAATTTAAAAGCTCATTTCTACTGGGATTTTGTGAACAGTAACTATTAAACCATACCTAGGGGAAGATATGGCACATCAGGAAAAAGAACATCCCCATGGTAGGAAACAAAGAGCATACAGGAAGGAAGGTGGAGATGTGATGGTTGATGTGCTACTGTGTCAGAGGGGCAGGTAATGAAAAACTCGCATGCTTGCTGTTGTTCCAGCCATCAAACATCATTTCTAGCTGCAGCAGCCAAAGAACAGTTAAATGAGGAAGGAAAGCTGAAATGGAACATCCTGATCACCTCCACATCCGGCATCATCCTCTGTTTCCTTATTAACCAAATATAATCCAGATTTATTTCACTGTTATATTTTCTTTCGAAACAGCAGATTTTTTATTTTTTTTTAATTAAAGCAAAGCTTGTTAGAGCTGTTGGAAAAGACACAAGTTCAAGCACCAGGATAATAATTACAGTATATATCTGCATGTAGAAATGATACACTACCACCTCCTAGCAATTCCCTTGTCTGAAAGAGCAAAATATGATAATACTACAAAAATCATAGAGAAGTAATAATTTTCTTAAATATTTAAGTAATGCTGAAATATTTCTTCAGCCTGTAAAAGCTTGGCATTTACATGCACCGTTAAAGGAATAGAAGAAAATCTTTCTCTGTTATGAATAGAGATGCAACTTCTGAAGTGAATCACAGCTACCTTTCTGCAGTGTTTCAGTATTTTTTGAGACTGTTACTAACCTGACAAAAGGAACCCAGCCACAGATGAGAAAGATTTTTTTTGCTCTTTCTTACCTATTTCTTTGTTGCTCATGACCAACAGAAAATTAATCTTGTATTCTGCATCAACCAGCAAATTTTGAGACTCATTTCAATTTTAAAATTCACAGTTCTCTTCATGAATTAAATATGGCATCCAGTAATACAATCGCTACAGTAAGGCTGGAATTTTAGTTCCAATAATACACTGATTAAACTCTGCCCTCAGGAGTTTCAGCTTTCAGCATGACAAAGGTTGCTTTGATTATCCCACGTCTGCATTATCTATGTATAAGGGCTTAAGTACAGTGCCATGATTTGGGAGGCATGTGGAATCGTGCCTGTCATATATAATCTATACACATACACACAAATTAAATCCCATTGAGCTGGATTCCCTGGTGCCTCCCCGGAGCTCAGCTGGCATAGCTGCATTGAAAATTGGTCCCATTCTCAGGAGACAGACAATCACTTCTTGCCTCTGCCTTCCCGCCCCCATCCTCCAGCTGTCCCTCCTGGGGCCGCTTGCTGCTTCATTTGTGCACTGCCAGCACTTTATTGCGGGAACTGCGGCCTTCAAATTGCTCCTGCCACTTCATTAACACCATCAGAAACAGAAGCATTTGCTGAACAGCGTAATATTGATAATTGGTTTAATTTGGTCTCACCATCTCTGCCAGGCTTCCATGCAACAGAAGCATGCAGAGTGAACCTGTCCAAGCTCTTTTAACAGCCTGCATGGCACAGGTTTCATTGTAATTTTAGGCTCCTTAGTTTGAAGCTTAGCACAAATTAGAGTACAAATTAACAGGTTACAGTGCAAGAAAGCACAGCTTTAACCAGGCATAGCTTGCATCTCCCAGAGGACAACACACCTTAGATTTTGGGCCAGCTGATACAGAGGGCAGCTGTAGCCTGACCACACTCACATAAATACATGTGAAAACACACAAGGAAAGACAAGCAAAGAGGGTGTAAACCCTCAGGAAATATTGGTTACCCACTAGTCACAGTCCCTGCAGCTTTTCTATTTTCTGTCTTTTGCAGCAGTTCAATCTCTCCTTTGCTACGTATATTCTCACAGCCCTGAAAGCGAGCTTTTCATGTGAAGTTAAAGTGCAAATCACTTCATCTTTGCTGCTGCTCCAACTTTCATAACTATGCAGTACTGATACATCCTGTATCACACTTTTAGAACATACTGGCAGTTACCAGCTAAAGCATTTCAGTGTCACATCTACATCCTAGGCTAGACAAAACGTGACTGATAGATTAAACAACCCAAAAAGACACACAGATTGGCAGACACATGAGTTGGCAGGCACACAGTAAGGATACAGACCACCTGACTGGTTCAAACTCACTGTCAATGAGGATACACAAGGAGAAGCTCTGTCCACTGGACTGTGTTAGGACATCAGAAGTGAATCTTACTGTGAAAAAGCAAGGTAAAATTTGCAAACTGCTAAAGAAGGTGTAAAACACAGATCACATTATAACACTAGTCATGAAAACTTGCAAAAGTTTGAAAAGCTTTATATGATATGAGGGGAAAAATAATATTCACATTTGCTGGGAAAATCAGAGAAACAAAATTCTAGCAAATGGATACAAGTGCATAGAACTAGTCTGGACTTGAATCAAGATCAGTTTCAAGTACTTTAGAGATCCAATCGGAATGTTTTGCACAATGAGTTTCAGGCTTTGATTTTGTGAGCTGAGAGCAGGAGCCCATTTCCTCTAGGCTGAGTGCAACTAATAACAGCTGTAAAATGGTTCTGGCTGCCTGACAGGGCATACTTTCATCCTCTGACCTTTCTGAGAAAAAGACCAAGGTTGGCATAGACGTACTGGCACATTTTTTCCATCATATAACATATTATCCTGATGCAATTAATCACTACACTGTAAACAATTTTATTTTTATGTTTATAATTTCTCAGATTGATAAACACTTCCTAATATGGAGTTTATAAACATACAGTTTTTCTTAATCTTGTTTGTAATTCAGAGCTCTTATAAAAAGAGTATTTTGAATGCTAAGTTACCTCCAATACCAAATTAGAGTTTGACACGCTCGGGCTCCATGTCCTGTGCAACAAACATTCCCAATACAAAAAGCTTGGCCTATATATGAAACCAACAAGGAAATGGGGGGGAAAATGACACCAACTTGGGAGTTTAAATATGTGCCAAAATAAAATATCCTGTTTACAAAGGCACTCAGCATTTTCAGATGGAAAGTAAATAAAAAACCACAAACCTTCTTTTGTTGGTTAATGTGGTTCTATATCTTAATTAGAGAATCAAATTTGAATAAAGATGTTTGCCTCCAGTTTAAAAGTGTTGTTATCTAACCACATTTGTAAATGGCAAACAGCTCAAGCCACTAAAATCAAAGGGGAGGCTAATTATATTAGGCTAAAGCATGCAAAGGGCTTGACTTTACAAGCCCTTCGTATACAGAACTCCAACTGCCTGCAGGATCAGAGCCTTACATGGGGATCTGAGACCTTCCTAGTCCTTTCAGTTCTATTTCTCATGCTTGAAGAGCTAGGTTGCCATCTGGCATAGGCTTGCAGCAGCTGCACAAGATAAACTCAAGCAAAACATATCGGCACAGAAGTAATTAACAGTTAGAGGGGCAAGTGCTGCACATTACCTTATCTAAACAAAGGCTTGGGGACTCCACATCCCTGAGTACATCATGATCATGTACCATCTTTTCAGATGCAGAATTTACTCTTCAACTTTAGGGGTCCAAATCACTGCTCCCAAGTATATTTTGTGCCAAACTTTTAAGATTAAAGTTTTGGTCTTAAACCATGAGTGCTCCAGGTGTGTATGCATATATATATATAAACTAAAATAGCTCTATTGATAAGTTCAGTAAAATGCCTGGATTTTTTTGGTTTACTTGAATTTTATAGTGCTTTCAAAGCTGCCCCCCAGCAAGCACTCTGTTTAACCTAAAATACAATTTGACCAAATTATGCAACCGAGGAAATAAACTTATTTTTACTGAAGAAAACAATAATGAGTTCACAGGTTGGAAAAGGTATTTAATGGCTTTAGAAAGACTGGCAAATTCTTATGTATCAGCATACTGTTCACAAAAGTGAACAATAGTTCATCGTAGATCTTTGCAGATCTTTCCATGTGCGTCTTGGAATGTACATTGAGGAAATCTCTGAACTAGACACAGAAAATAATTTAGGGTGGAAAGGACCTCAAAAAATCAAGTCCAATTATAAGCCACAATCACACTGCCAAGTCCACCACTAAACCACGTCCCCTAATGCCACATCTACACATCTTTTGAATACCTCCAGGGATGGTGACTTCAACACTTTCCTGGGCAGTCTGTTCCAATGTTTGTCAATGCTTTCTATGAAGAAATGTTTTCTAATATTCTATCTAAACCTCCCCACAACTTGAGGCCCTTTTGTTTTGTCCTATTGCTTGTTACCTGGAAGAAGAAATCACCCTCACTTGGCTACAACTCCTTTCAGGCAGTTGTAAAGAGAGGTAAGGTCCTCCCTCACCCTCCTCATCTCCAGGTTAACCCTCAGCTACTGCTCATAATATTTGTTCTCCTGACCCTTCACAAACTCCCTTGCTCTTCTCTGGACACTCTCCAACACCAGTGGAAATTTTCTTGTAGTGAGGGGCCCAGAACTGAACACAGGATGTGAGGTGTGGCCTCCCCAGTGCTGAGTACAGAGGGCAATCACTGCCCTGGTCCTGCTGGCCACACTATTGCTGATACAGGTGCCATTGGCCTTCTTGGCCACCTGGGCACTGCTGGCTCATGTTCAGCTGCTGTCAAACCAGCACCCCCAGGTCCTTTCCCAGTGGGAGGTTTTTCAGCCACCCTGCCTCCAGTCTTTAGTGCTGCAGGAGGTTGTTGGGACCCAAGCGCAGGACCCAGCTTGTTGAGCCTCATCTAATTGGACTATGCCCATCAATCCAGCCTGTTCAGATCTCCCTGCAGAAACAATCTGTTGGAGGCAACAAATCAACACTCCCATCCAATTTGGTGTTTTCTGCTGAGGGTGGACTCTGTCCCCTCATCCAGATTACTGATGATATTGAACAGCTATCATTACATGATAGGATACATCATGAAGGATGTATCCTACCTCATGTATTTCATACATGAAGGAAAAGACAGTTTTCTCTTTACACCACAGAAATATGTGTTTTCTAAGATCCAGGTGAGGAATTTTTATCCCATGGACATGAAATGCATAGCTCCTTTAAAGTCCAGTTACTTGTGATTTGCTTGCAGAGAGTGACCATGTTAATCTGACTGTGGCAAATGTGTGAAGTTCTAGAAAGCGGTTTTCAAATCCTCAGTTTCTGCAAGGCCAAACTCAGTTGAGTTCAACTCAGTAGGACTGAAAGCCCAGACACTGGACTGAGGTCATTCAGAAGAGAGCAGAGGTTGTTTAGATTTGAGAGACTGGATGGGAAGAGAAAGCTGCCCCATGCATGTGGTTTTGTGTTTAGACAGGACTACCAACTCTACTCCTGTTAATCAAGTCTCCCCCTCCTGCTTTGGGCATTGAACTAGAACTTCACACATGCAGTGACCATTACCTGTGATTCCTGTGCAGAGCAACCCTGGTCTGCATGTACAATGAAACTGTTCTCATAGGTACATCAGGTTCTAGTCACGTGTAATAACTGCTGGATCTTGGACACTTGGAGTTATCATGCTTAGAGCATATATAAGTCCTTGAGCAGTAGCCTGGACTACATGAACATGCTTGAAGCCTAACGCCCATCCACAGTCAACATCCCAAGTACAATAATTCACAAGTTTCTACTGCATTGTTGAGCAGAAACACAAGCAGGCATGTTAGCTGAGACTGCATCCTGGGCATCTAAGCAGTTTATGCCACCTGTAGAAAATGCTGCCAGAGGTACTTTGGGTCAGGGTCTCCCTTCTAACACCACAAGAAAACACAGCATCTCTGAACAGGTCCTTCCTCAGAGGCCTTTGTGGCAGATTGTGATGTCCCCAGTGCCACATAAAGATCAGTGAGATCAGTGAGATCCTCAGTCATTTCCTACCAGCTGCTGCCAGGAGTGGAAACAGAACAGCATGTAGAAACTGGATCTATGGCAGCCAAGAGATTTCCTCCTCCAGGGGAATTTCTTACTGGTAATTTTCAACCCCAACTCAATCTCCTTACATCAACTGTAAAATGAAATCTGATAAACTTGACAAAGTTGATGATGTGAGACAGAACCTGGTGCTTCTCTGAAAGTCACTTCCCAGGTGCACCCATTCTCCCTCCAGCCATAACATTTGGGATCTATAAGATCTCCAAGCAGGTTTTAATCAAGGTCCAGGTAGATATGTACATGCCAAGTGGTCAGCTGAATGCTGTACAATCAAGAAGTCAACAAGTATTGGCTTTGCCAGAACCAAAAGGAGGCATCACACATACCAAAGGTGAGTCAGTTAGCAAAAAATCATAACATTTAACACTAAAACACTCTGAAGCTAGTTTGCTGTGCTTCCAGAAGAGTGCATTGATCTAGAGACTGGAACAATCAAGAGAGCAGTTAGAGAAAAAAAACCCTTCTTGATACTCTTGCCAAACCAACAGAAATGCCACTTACATTCTTACAGTTAACATCCAAACAACTGATCACATTTCATCACGAAGAAACATGTTTCTCTTGCCTGAGGCAAGCATAGAATCTAGTAAGGAACCAAATAGGAACAAATGAGATATTAAGCCTGAACTTGACAAGCAACATTCCAGTTCCTACCATATTTTTTGGGGGGGTGTATATTAGGAGGACCGATTATTTTATGGAATTTGCTACTTTCCTGTGAATTGTATCTAACTGTAGAAAAGTGCAACTCAGCAAATCAGGACATGACTTATCTCTCTGGTCTTTGACAGGTGGGGTGCTCTTAGTTAATGTACTGAGGTATGCAGCTCAGGACAAAGACTTGAGACAGATGCAATCCTTGTCTCTCATTAAGCTAAAGACCAAGAGGATTTCAAATTTATTTTCAAACAGTCTTTAAACTTCCAGTATGTGTGAATGATTCATCAACTGCTTATAAAAATATATATCCAAGGAATGGATAGGAAAGAATGGAGGTCTGCCTGCTTAGCCATGCTGAACAGGAGCTAGGTGTTTGGTCTGAACAGGTGTTTGGTCCTATGAATCTAGACTAAAGGCAGTTCTCTCAGTTTGCTCATCACAAAAAAAAAACCCTAAAAGTACTTTTAAGATCATCACATACTGTGAGAAATGAGCATTGAAGAGTGCAAAACACAAGTTCCACCTCTATAAAGATCGCTGACAACAAATCAGAAGATATTCTCTCCCCAAGTTGAACCTTGGTGTCCTTTTATTTATCTTCTTTCTGGCTTAAATAAAATAGGCAGGCAAATTAAACATGGCCAAGTCCTGGAATGGTCAACATACCGGTTTGAGGAATACGGGCTAAGTTTCGCATAAATTGACTGCTCCAAGACTCATTGTGATCCCGTTTAACAGTGACCCCTAGTGTTGTTCGGCAGCATCTTTGCTTTTTCTTGGGTGTTGGGCAAAAAATATCAAATAAATAGTAATGAAGCTGCCTTTATACTGCAGGGCAGTATAAATGCTTAACCTCTGTTGTGGAGGAGTGGAATGCACCTTAGTCAAAGCAGAGAGGTGGCAATATTGTTCAATAAGTCCTGTGGAATTTAACAGTGGTTTAACAAGGTTCAGTAAGTTTGGTGGTAAGGCCCACCTTATTAATTTATGCGTGGAAGAA
>NC_031768.1:26144849-26210415 GCF_001522545.3 Parus major
GGAAAGGGAAAGGGAAAGGGAAAGGGAAAGGGAAAGGGAAAGGGAAAGGGAAAGGGAAAGGGAAAGGAAGGAAGTTTTAATTCTGCAGTAACTATTTAAAACTCTAAAAACATCTTAAACTCCCCGTTTAAGATTCTTAGAATAAGAATCCGTTTTTAAGCTTTCAGTTTTCTAAAAAAACAGCAGAAATTTGTTCGCACAGAAACCCTCAGTTGACTTGAAACTTTTACAGTAACACTAGAGGGCAGGAGAGCAGCTTTTAAACGCAAGTCTCTCAATTTCAACGTCATCTGGCTAATGATGTGGTAAGGAACGTCCCTTTTGTAAGGGAACAAAATAGAAATCGGGTATTTCTCTTCTTATAGACGACTTAAATCTGCTAAAAGTATCATGATTTTTATTACCACATACTAGCACAAGCAAGGTAGTGCAGTTTTAGCTAAATAAATTAGTTTGCAATGAAATATCCTTTCATAAACACTCTCTATTTTTATTTATAATCCAGCATCTCTTCTTTCATTTCACTTATGCAATCTTTACTGGAAGATTTAGTTAATGCTTTTTTAGGTTTCTCCTCCTCCAGAAAATAATTTTTATATATTGTTTTACATATCCCAGTCAGTTGTAAGAGTTCTTCAGATTCACTGAGCTACCCTCTCCATCCATATGCTGAGGACCACCAGGTACTCCTCTCACAACTAATTTCCGTGATAGTCAAGAGGAACAGCTTCTTCTGGGTCAAAAGAGTTTCTGACTGCTCTATAAAGAAGATGTGAGAATTAGTGGTTTTGAACCTAGCATTTCACAGAATCGCAATGTGGCTGAGGTTTGCTGGCACCCCTGTAGGCCATGGGGTCCAACCCTCAGCTCAAGCAGGGTCACTGGGAGCTGTTTGCCCAGGCCCATATCCAGATGACTTTTGAATATCCCCTTGGACAGAGAGACTCCACAATCTCCCAGGGCAGCCTATTCCAGTGCTTGGTTACCTTCACAGTGAAAAAGTATTCTCTGATTATCAGATGGACCCTCCTGAGTTTCAGGCTGTGCCCATTGCTTCTGCTTAGCGTTCCCCCCTGGGCACCAATGACCACAGTATTTACTTATAAGATTCAGAATCATGCACAACTATTTATCACTTCAGAGCATTTTTAAATGTGCAATCTGGCACTAAAACAAAGTAACCAAAACCGGTCTGGAACCTCAGATTAGGAACTTCTGCAGAAGCCAATGCTGTCTTAAAATGGGGATGCATAGGACCCCCCTAAGCAAGTCACAGGCTCAATAATCAGTCATGGGAAAAAGCACACTCAGGTCTCAGTCCTAAACAGCACAAGTGTCTAGGGATGTAAAATAAAGAGGGGATTCACACAATGAGCATAAATCTGTCAAAATGCAAATGTGATCATGCAAAATACCAAAAGCACCTGCAAGAATTGTCCTCATGATCTATCTAATGTCTAGATAGCATGAAAGATTTTGTCTACTTGTTGTGGGAACGTGTTCCTTTTTTTTTTTTTTTTTCCCCGCTAAAAAGTTTCCATGAAACAGTAAAGTGCTTCTCTGACATGCATGCTGATGAAACAACAATGACAGCAGTTAAAAACCAGCTGCAACAGCAGTGATAGGAGACAGAAGACGACTTTTATAGGATAATGACAGAAACAGCAATAAACATGGGGATGAAAAAAAACACAAGCAAAACTTATCCCAAAGATGCTACAAAACTGCTTTTCAAGGAAATCAAAAGCAAACATATTTTAGCTATTTTCTGTTTCACAGGAACTTTTTCTTATGCAGCCATTGATTAAATTTCTTTATGGAATTGAAGGATACAAATGCAAAGCTATAACATCTCAATATAAGAAAGCTGCATCTATCTGGTACAGTGACCTGAGAAATGTAAAAGTTGTTCTCTGAATATGATTGTTTCAAATATTACATCTTAGCAACAGTATAATTGAAGTCCATATTTCTTTTAAAAGAAATACCAACAAACTAGATTTCATGTTGGTTAATCAGGAAATATGTCATGGATTTCCTTGTCCATGCTGGTGGTAAGAAGTTCTCTTCAAAGTTAAAGGAAATGAGTCACAGGCTGTAGAGCTGCTCAAGCTGCAGCCCTTGCAAGGTGTGCTGTCTCATTGGCAACAAAGTGATCACAGTACTCACTACTTCACTCTCCCAAAGTCTAGAGAGCAAACTCTTAACCAAGCAGGCATATCAGGTGTCACAAACACTCTACAGCAACTGAGATAATAATTCAATAAAACTACACTTCTGCATGTGTAGAAATTCACTGACGTCCTAGGGTAGACTCCATTACAATACATACATTTGGATAACTATGAGACAGGTGCTTAAGGTCTCATTCTAGTCAGTAGAAATCCAATTAACACAAACAACAGAATCCAGAGAGCCAGTCAGCTCCCCCCAGTGCAGACACATATGCTTGGTGAGCCATATTATTGATATTGTGCCACTGACAACAGAAACTTCCAGGAAAATTACAAAATCTAGACTGATAGCAAGCCCCAAGCACCTCATCTGCCTCTTGGTATATCTAGCTCAGGTCACCACCTCTGGCTACATAGATACCACAAGTCTTCTCAACAGAAATCTGAGGAAAATAAGATGTAAAGAAAATCTTAATGAAGCAGAAAATAACTCTTAGAGCTAAGTCTTACTTCAACATACTCGTACAGTTTCTTTAAACGTACATAGAGGAACCTAACTGTAGTCAGTTGACATAGTTTTGTAATAAAGCTTGCTTTTTGTGATGCAAATATTTATGTATTTCTCAGTGTTAAAATTTACCCTTGAAGGTGTTACATTTTATTGTGATCAACAGGAAGAAGCAAAAGAAAATTGTGTTATCTTCACTTCCTTAAAACAGATATCTCTTTTTTTGATTCCTGAGCAAGAAAGATGAAGCACCCTCAAACTCATCCTAGGCACTTCTGTTAGCTAAAATGGAGTAGTACTGCATGAAGGAGAGAAATTAGCATGAAACAGGCCACTCTTCTAAAATTTATCTCTTGGGAAAAACAAAGGTAAGTGTGATATTGGTTATTTTGATACAATCAATGGGATTCACTCACCACTGCAATGAATAAAAACCTGCTGCAGAGAACAAATACTAAGATCTTTTGCTTTACAGCAATAGGTTTGCATCACCTAAATAACTGCAGGACAAAGAATGTTCTATGAGCAGCAAACCCACAAAGGCTAGTTCCATTATCGACTGACTTATCACGCAGCCCCCAAATTATTTGCCAAGCTCCAGCTTCTCTTTCTCCATATTAACTCTAGTCCCTCTCCTCCCATGTCCTTGAAACCTTCTGACACAATATCCATTTGCAATCCTGAGCCATACACATCCTCACTGGACTGCCAAGAGAAGGTAACTTCTTAGCTGGAGCTCTAGCCTTCCTTGAGGGAAAAGGGGCACTAGTCTGTCCACATCTCTCTAATCTTGACACCAACTTCCACAAAACTTGCAGAAACTAACTCTGCTTTTGGAGACCTGTCAAACTTGCCTGACAGTGACTAATGGCATGAAAGATGTTTGGAAGAGGCAGGCTTGATTTACAGCAGTTGTGTAAGCCAAGATAAAATAAGAAGGAGGAAATTTAAATAAAGGCCTCACTTTAATTGCAGATTGTGTTTTTGACAGCTCACATAGTTCATCATGAGCAATCAAATAATAGAAAATCAGGTACAGAAATGTCACGCTAATAAGCCTAGACGTAGAAGAGATGACACAATTTCTGTATGAAAAGGCACGAATTCTGTAAGATAATTAAAGAACACTGGTAGGAGACAAGATAAATCAAACTGCTTTCCTTTCCATCCTTCTCCCCTTCCATGCATGCCACAGGTGACCTCAGTTATCAAGTTCAGTCCATTTCCCAAACTGCCTTTTTTAGACACACTGAAAATCAAAATAAAACCTTTTTCCAAATTTAGCCATGCTGCAGGCAGCTGAGGGAGAGTCACACCCCATAGGAGCAATTCAGATATTCTTCCTCTGTAAAGTGGGGATTGCCAAGGGCTGCCCCTTAGCTGGTCTGCAGTACTTATACACAACATTGGGAACAGGAGCCCACATGGGTTTGGAGTTGCAGGGATGAAGAAGAAAATCTTCAGAATGAGGATAGTAGAAGGTCATGCACTTTTTCCACTTACCTGAGCAAAACCGCTGAATTAGAGGCCGCCTCTGAAACCTTCCCAGAAAGACTGACACCTGCTCCTGAGCTTCAGAGAGAACTTCTCCCACCTCAATACACCTCCATTTCAGAGGCCTCACTTCACTTACAATACTCAAGCAAGAAACAAGGACACTTTCCAATATCAAAGAAGACTTTTTCATGTACAAACTGAAAGCGAACACACTCACTTTTACTGGATCAAGTGTACCTGGTCTGGTGGAAGGTGACCCTGCCTATGGCAGGAGGTTGAAACTAGATGATCTTGAAAGTATTCTCCAATCTGAATTTTTCTGTGATTCTATGAAATGTGCAAGCACCAAACTGACTCAGAAACAGTAATTTAAAAGCAGCAGAAAGAAGCTATGTGATAGCACCGGCACATATCATGTCTATAGGTGTTTTTAGAAAAAAAGAAAGAAGATATCTAAAATTAGATAAAAATAAAGGAACTTCCACAAAATGAGAAAGTCTTACTATGACTTGCACTGGAGCCCTTCACTTCCTCTCATGATTTAAGATACTTGAATGCAAATTTGGAAATCAATTTAACTGACTCTCCATACCTACTGTTAAAAGTATTATTAAGCAAAGCAGTAGGTATATCAACACCTCTTAACCGTTACAGTGCTTTTGCTCTCTACTGGTTTTGAATCTGAAAGACAAACTTACACATTATTTGAAACTACGTAACATTCAAAATTTCCCCTATTCACACATAAAATAATTTTTAAGCCTCAAACACCAGTTCACAAAGATCTTGCTGTTCACATGATGTGTCAGCCAGATCTATTTGCCCACATGCCTATGTAACTCCTAGTGAAAGAGCAAAACTATGGAGTCTGTCCATGTGGGTGCTTTCTTTGAATGACCAGCTACTTCATGAGAGCTGATGTCAGACCTGCTCCCTGTTGAAGAAACAGGACTGGAGCCCACCTGAGCAGAGCCCCCGGAGCCACACTGCTTTAGCCCCCCAGCATAGCTTAAGCAACCATTCCTCTGAGCTCTAGCCCCAGAAACATCTCACTGAAATGAGCTAAATTTTCAGGAAAACATGAAAACAGCACATAACACATGTTAAGGAGCAACATGAGATGATGAACTCTGCTTTGACAATGTTAGAACCAGATAGATGCTAACAGAGATATAACACTCTCTATGTGCATTTCTGTACCTGTTTCCCCACGTTCATAGAGCATTCCCTGGACTGCTCCAAGATCCTACAGATGAGAGGTCTTCTCTGTGCTTCAGAGCAGCTCCTGGTGACCACGGCTGTTCTTAACTGTCACTCATCCCCAACAAGAGCATTTTCATCTCTTCCAACCCCCACACTTCCTGTGCATCTTTTTTTTCTTCCCCAGCCAAGATTTCTATCTTAGTGGTTAGCACCAACTCCTAATTTTCATATTTTATTTCATTTTTTTTTGTTGTGCATTTCATGAAGTTTCAAACTCAGTTTCTCTACTGAGATATTTAAACTAAAAGAGGGTAGATTTGGACTAGATACAAGGAAGAAACATTTTTTGATGAGGGTGTGAAGCACTGGAACAGGTTGCCCAGAGAAGTTGTGGATGCTCCATTCCTGGAGACATTCAAGCTCAGGTTGGATGGGGCTTTGAGAAACCCGGTCTAGTGGAAAGTACCCCTGCCCTTCACAGGGGGATTAAAACTTGATGATTTTTCGAGGTCCTTTCCAACCCAAACCATTCTATGATTCTGTGATTTTTAAATTTATCTTGTTCTCTCTGAATTACTGCAGTTTGCTACCCTGATGTCTCACACTGAACAGAAGCCACTGATCTCTAGGGATTTATTGTTACACCTAGTCTAAGAGGGAAATGTGCCACATAGGACAAATCATGGGCTCCACCACTCAGCAGTTTCTAAATGTTATCAAAATCCCACTCAAACACCTTTTTTTGTACACAGAAAGGCCAACAAGCTGATGAATACATATGCTGTTATTTCTGTACTGATTTTGAAGAGGATTTTAAACAAACAAATGCAATGAGTGGAATGGTAGTACGTGTTACAAGCCACAAGTTTCTGAGAACTGTAGGTACAAAAGCTTGATTGTATCCTGCTATGGAAGGTATTTGGACACCCAGAAGTTGTCTTTAGGGAAGTTGAACGTGATAACCCTCACTAGATAGGACTGTTGGATCCAAAGAAACTATCATAGGGATTAGTTTCTTCATAATGTGATCTAATGGAATTTGAACAAGGATTTTGCTTTCCCCAGGATGTTGGTTTCCAAAATATGAAAAAGTAGCAGACCTACAAACGCAGTTGAGTGAAAAAAAAAACAACCAAAAACCCAAACCCAGAACAAATTTATGCTTTACAGCAGGCACAAGTATCTGCCGTCTGCAGCACACACATTCAATGGCATCAAAGAAGATTTGGCCCCCAAAAGATGACACAGCGTGAGGCGAAAAGCTGGCCTAACTAATAAATGGAGCAAATCACTGAAATCAAACAGTTTTACATCAAAGTGCATCTATTGCAAATAATTCAAGAGAGGGCACATGAATCCATTTTCCTCAAATGAAGACTATTTACTTGTGACCACCTGCCACCTTTGTGGCTTTCTCCACACTGTAACCCTGACACAAGTCTTCCTTCTCCATTGAAGCAAACACAGGTCATTCTCCTTCTTGTTCCATACATACCTGCTCCAAGATGTATTGGCCAAATTACTTCAAATCAGACATTTTAATGGTTCACATTACTTGTGTTTCAGTAGTGAAAGCTGACATGTTTCAGCAGCGTCCTAGTAAATGATTCCCCAATCTGTGCAACACCAAAAATGCCTGGGAGATTCAAGACTCATAGAAAACCTCCTCATAAACACACCATCCACCATCCCAGCAAAGTCCTGAGGGAATATTTTCACCGCAAGGCTGCAGCAGCCGAAGGGAGCTCTCAGGGCAACAGATCTCTATAGGAATCACGGAATCACAAAATGCTGAGCCAGAGGGGACCCACAAGGATCACCCAAGGAGCCCAACCCCCGGCCCTGCACAGCACCATCCCCATGTGCCTCAGAGTGCTGTCCAAAAGCTTCTGTAACTCTGTCAGGCTTGGTGCCGTGACCACTTCCCTAGGGAGTCTGTCCCAGTGTCCAGCCACCCTCTGGGGGAAGAATCTTTTCCTGATATCCAATCTAAACCTCTCCTGGCACAGCTTCAGGCCATTCCCTCGGGCCAAATTCTACGGACAGTCTTTCTCTTCGAAACAGTGAAGAACCCCTTCAGCACAAATTTCTCTTTCTCTACAGTATGGACTGTAGAGAAAAGTCCCAGGACATGTTTATTTAGGGGGGTGTGGGGGCGGGGGCCCGCGCAGGGGGGTGTCCCCGGCGGCCCAAGCGCTCCCGGAACGCCGCGCTCGGGGCGCTGTTTCCGGGAGGGAGGGAGAGAAGGCGGGGGGCGGGTTTGGGCGCTGCACCGGCGGGCGGCCCGTGGTCCCTCGGCGGCTCCGGCATCCAGGGCGGCGCGGGAGGGAGGGAGGATGAACCTGGAGCGGCTCAGGAAGCGAGTGCGCCACTACATCGACCAGGTGAGCGCCCAGCGGGGGCTGCTGAGGAAGGGTCGGCAGCCCCCCGGGTTTTCCCCGAGGAAAAGCCGCTCTCGGAGTGGCTCCCGCAGAGAAGGAGGCCGGGGCGGGGCGGGAAGCGGTGCCGGCCTCTGCAACGGCGGAGAGGGCGTGATTTTGTAATTATGTCCCGTTTTCCCTGGAAGGGGAAGGAGCGGCGGTCAGGGAGGGGTGCGGCGGGCCGGAAGCGCCGCCTGTGCGGTCTCCAGAGGGAGCCGGGGCCTCCCGGTGGGTTTTCCTGGTTTCTCCCTCGTGTGGAGAAGGAGGGGAGCCGCCGTGGGGCTGCTGTGTAGCGAAGGCGTATTTGCAGGATCCCGCCCTCTCGGGTTGTGCAAGCTGGGCCGTACTTACCTGAGGCAGGGGGAAATGACCTCTGTTGCACCAGGGCAGGTTCAGGTTGGACATCAGGAAAAAAAAAAAAATCTTCTTGGTGAAATGGTGGTTAGGCATTGGAACTGACTTCCCAGGGCAGTGGTGGAGTCACCCTTCTTGGAAGTGGACATGGCGCTAGGTGACATGGTTTAGTGAATATGGTGGGTTCTGGCAAAGGTTGGACTTCGTTATCTTGGATGTCTTTTCCAACCTTAATGATTCAATGATTGTTTCAAGGGGGAATGGATTCAAACTTAGAGAAGTTAGGTTTAGATTAGATATCAGGAAGAAATTCTTTGAAGGTGGTGAGGATGGAACTTGAAACAGGATGCCCAGAGAAGCTGTGGATGCCCCTTCCTTGGAAGTGTTCAGGGCCTGGTTGGATGAGGTTTTGAGCAGCCTGGTCTGGTGGAAGGTGTAGCTGCCCATGGCAGGTTGGAACTAGACAATCTTTAAGGTCTCTTCTGACCCAGACCATTCTATGATTCTCTACCTGGTGATTAAGCTGCCCATTACGCTCTTGAAATGCCGCAGACGGCTCTTACAAGGGCAGGGTTGTTTTCATTTGCTGATGGATTCAGCAATTATGTTGCTGCAGGGCAAAAAAAGCAAAAAAAATACACAAGAGGGAAAATGCATATATAAATTAGGTTAAATGCAGCATCAAACTACAAAACTGCTCTCCTTCCAGTTCAGACTTGGTGCAGGCATCACTGCGGAGAAAAGCACACCCCTTAAATTCAGCAAAGACATTTCTCTGTGTGGCCAGCAAGTCTGACTGAAAGGCTGATTAGGGACTTAAGCTAATTTGGTGGGTTTGATTGGTTTCGTTAGTTGTTTGTTGTTCACATTTGTGTTGAAATGTTTCACCAAGCTGCTTTGCCACACAGCTGTATAGACAGCTGTGTACTTCTGAAGAAGGGGCATCAGGAGGAACAAGAAGTTGCTTTTTTGTGTAATAATGTGTCATCCTTTAATGCTGTAAAACTGCTCAACAGAGCATTGCCTTGTAAGCCTGGATTATACCTTTATTTTGTGGTGTTGAGATAATACTTTAAATGTCTTTTCTTGTAGACAGCTATTCAATGTGTGTGAGGTTGGTTTGTGTGTTTTTGTGGATTTTTTTTCCCCCTTGGGAGTGCAGATTGAAAACAAACTATTATTTTGACAAATTTGCTGGGTATTATTAATCTCTATCAAATAGGAAATATCAGAACATATGATAAAATAAACCACTTAGGTCATGGAGTGTAGTGCTTTATGAGGACTGGGATACCATCAGTGTGTGCATTTCAGAGGAGACTGCCAGACCTGTACTCCAAAAGCATTAAACAATCCCTAAGGTTCTGAACAAACTCCACAACTGCAATGGTGCAGGAGAGGAGAGATGCCATCAAGGCTTTCTTAGTCTTCAGAGAATCAGAATGGTTTGGGTTGAAAGGGACCATAAAGATCATCTAGTTCCAACCCCTTTCCAGGGGCAGGGACCAGGCTGCTCAGAGCCTCATCTAACCTGGCTTTGAACACTTCCAGGGATGGGACATCCACAGTTTATCTAGGCAACCTGTGCCAGTGCCTCACCACCCTCACAGCAAAGAACTTCCTCCTAACATCTAATCTAAACCTACTCTCTTTCTCAGTTTTAATCCATCCCCCCTTGTCCTCTTGCTGCACTCTCTTGTAAAGTCTTACAAATCCTTGCTATGGCAGGGTATCTGTTAAGTGTCCAGCATATCCTGGGGATCACATTAGACTTCTTTGCGTGGAGAGGGATAAAAAGGAACAGCAAGAGTGCCTGGTGATCTTCTCAGGAGATAATCCCAGCCAGTTCCATGAAATTTGGTCTGGCACCCCAAATCTGGTGCAACTTTAGCTGGGTTAGTGGGATGTACCTTCAAATTCTGCTTCTGTCTGATCTCTGGTTGCCACCACTCTTACCTGTTTCACGCCTGCCAAACTGGAGTCTCAGGAGTGAAAATGTGTATCCAAGAATAAGGGGAAATGCATGCAGGCACTATGGATTTATGTGAAGCTGAAGCACCTTGACTGGAGAATGAACATTTCTTGATTAGAGATGGTGCTGCTGAAGGTAGCTGAAGTAATTTTGGTGCCCTTTTTTTATATTTTGTATTCTCTTTCTTCTAAAAAGTAGTATTTTTTTTTATCTGGAGGTGGGGATTCTTGCTACTTTTTCAGTGATGGCAATTCAACTAACCACCTATTGCCATACTTACACAGCACATAACTTTTGGTCAAACATACCTGGATTTTATTGAAGATAAATGAACAAGTCCAAATTACTTTAGGATATTCCTTGGAGGTTACAGTATTGGCCCTTTTAAACTATTTTTTAAGTTACAAAGACCTGAAATATGAATTACCATTCATTAAAGACTACATGCAAGATACTAAATCTGACTGATGTACAGGGTATATCAAAATTGTCCAGAAAAGCTAACCCCAAAGGAATACTAATTATTTCTATCATGCTTTTGCAGCAACAGTATCAAAGTGCCCTGTTTTGGGCTGACAAAGTAGCTTCACTCTCTCATGGTAAGTGGTTGCTTTTTACATCGTATTTTATGAACTTCTTTCTGATACTGTTCTGTTTTGCTGGGGTTTTAGTGCGGTTTGGCCAAATGCTGATGTTTTGAGTTTGGTTTAAGTGCATTTTTGTGATCTTTGGAATGCCCTTCTCTTAAACAGAGCAGAGCTTATTTTCCTTACCTTTTGAACTTTGAGTTAAAATTGATGTTTGTACAAACCTTAAGGTTTGCCTTCCTTAAGAAACAAAAACCCAGGAGATCATGGTGGTTTCCCAGAGGACTCAGGGCTGCCCTGGGTGACAAGTACAACATGGGTTTACATTGGGAAGGTGTTGATGCTGTCCATAGCCACAAGCACTTACACTTCTTAAAGTTGTTCCAGGGATTTGATCCCCCAAAGGATTTGGTTGGGATCAAACCAAACCAGTAAGGAAGGAGGGTACCAAGCTGCACTTCTGAAATAGCAACTCCAAGCTATGGAAGTCTAGTGCTTTCACTGTTGTTAGGTTCCCACTGGTCTTTTAATTGAGAGACATTTATGGGTTGTTCTTTTCTGCCCTATGTCCAAGAGTAACCTGGAACTGCTGCTTTTTTTTAGTCTGTATCGTTTTTGTCTCCTTCTCATGACACACCTCTGTTATGACATTCTTTGTATTCACTGTCCCGTGCAATATCTGAGGTCTTTATAGTTAAAATCTGATTATCTTTTAATTTTACTCTCACTGATAGATACTGTAATTACTTTATACATATTTATAAATAAAATTTTGTAACTCTGTAGGATGTTAGACTAGGGGGAAGATACTTCTCTAGTGAAGCAAAAATGAACATTGTGTATTAAAATGTTTGAAGCTATATTTTAAAGCAGTGGATAATAATTTGTTCTTTCACTTTAGAGGAGCCACAGGATATCTACTGGTTGGCCCAGTGTCTTTACCTAACAGCTCAGTATCACAGGGCAGCACATGCCCTTCGATCGCGGAAGTTGGATAAGGTAGGTCATTTTAGTCAAAGGCATGCCACTGTTAGCCCTCTTTTAACTCTCTGCTGCTCACCACAGTGACTTCTCCACCATCACAGACTTATATGAAAAGTAATTAAGAAAGCTATATTTTGTTTATAAGGCCTTGTGTTCAATTGGTCAGGTTTAAACCATTGTTCTCAGATAGGGTCACAGAAAAGAGAAGGGGTCCAGGGATGTAACTGCAGCAGGTATGGGAAGGTGGATTGTCACTTCAGATGTAGTTGTTTCAATTTTCCTTCCACTCTAATAATGAGTGGTAAAGACAAGAGTCAAGTAAGTGTCCTTTGAGAATTTAGTAGAAGGGAAAGTGTTACAGGCTTGGTCAGGAAGGACTTTCGGTGGTGAAAGGGGTGAAGAAGCCATATAACTGAAAAAGGAGAGAGCAAAAGGGACTCCAGGAGTGTAAGCAAACACATTCTGTCTTTATAACCTGATGTGTGTGAAACTTCTCTTTCAGTTGTATGAGGCATGTCGCTACCTTGCAGCTAGATGTCATGTGAGTACACATTTTAACCCCTGCTGGAAACAAACAAAACTAAATAAAAGACACATCTTGGGAAGATTAGGTACCTGATTGGCAGTGTGGATAGATGTATTCAGGTTTAAATTTTCTGACAGTTGATTTTATTCTTTAACTTTCAGTTGGGTCACTGGAGTATCCATTGTGGCACTTACCTGAAGAAATCCAACTGACCTTTTTTCCCAGGAAATAATCCCCTAATATTATGTGGGCAAAGAATGTGAACCATTTTGGTCTCACATCTTAATGTTTACACTTTTATTTGGCGGGTTGTAATCTGAGCAGAGGAGATGTGACCTACGGTTGTATGACTACAGTTAGCAGCTTTATACTTCTTTATAAAGTGTCATACATAAAAGGTAAAGTGCAGTGCTTTCAGAAACACAACTGAATCAATTGATAGATTAAATACAAAAATTTGAAATAGAATAATGTGCTGCTTATAGAATAAGATGATGGTATTTTATTAAAAGTTGTGTTAACTCTTTTTAGAACAATACCTGTCTCTCTGACTGCATAATGCTGAATAATATATTTTTCTGTATGTACTTTAGTTTATCATTTTTGCATATTTTTATTATTTTATCATTATAGATGTCCAGTAAAAGAGATGACTGGAATATAAAATAACAAATAGCCAAATAAGAAAATGCATGCATGAAAAACCTGCTGATAAATACTAGCTGATAAAACCTATGCCTTTGAAACATGATGCTGTGTTTATTGATGCTTTATGTACAAATTTTTCAAAACCTTGTTTTTTACATGCACGTGTTTGGTTAGTATGCTGCAAAAGAGCATCAACAGGCCTTGGATATTCTTGATATGGAGGAGCCAATCAACAAACGACTTTTTGAAAAGTACTTGAAGGATGAAAGTGGGTTGAAAGATTCTGCCACAGACTGGGAGATGTCACAGTCTTCAGTAAGTGACATTATTTTAAGAAATATTTGTGAAGGAAGAAAACCTGTGAAATCAGAAAGTGATTTCACAGCTCTATGAATCTGAAACTGCATTAAAGCTTTCTTTTTCAGATAACATAATTTTCAGAAATGCTGAATCGTTTTTCTTTCACTCACATGTTTTGTGGTAGCTGTATGAAAATAACTCCGTTTGCAAAAATAAGCAGTGTTTTTCAACAGCTTCTTATAAATTATTTGCAGACACTTTACAGGAACTTCATGATCTAGCATTGGTTTTTACAGTCTTTTAGCTCTTTCTTGATAATATATTCTAACATTGCTTTCAATTTGGCTGCAGGTTCTGGGATAACAAAGCAAATTTTTCTCCTTCTCCAGTTATTTTTAATTAAATACTTCATAATCACTCAAGTGTTCTTCTCAGTGGGATATTCTTTGATCACATTTGTGAAAACTATGTGAGGTGAAGGTGAAAGTTGTGAAGCTCAATGAAAGATTTCTGTGTAGACACACAGTTTAAAGAGATTGGTACAATGTGTATGCTGAAGGGCCTGTGAAGAGCTGTTAGTTTCAAAGGTACAAATTAAAATTTATTAGCTGAAATTACAGTGTAGGTGATTGACAGACAGCATTTTCCCTTTAAGACTGAAGTAGCAAAATGGTTTACACTGCTGATATGAACTGATTTTGAAAGCTGGTATAATGGGATTAAAGGACTGTTATGTCTGATGATAGAGTTGGGTAATGTGTTAACTTTCTCTTTTGCTGACACTTTTGTGGCCTTCTGACTGAACTGAATACCTATCAAGGGAATTTGGAAAACATGTTAGTTAATAAACATTGTAGAACAACTGGTAATTATGGGTTTTCACTGTTTTCTTTTCTGGAATATCTCTGTTTTGGATGGAAAACAAAGATATATTTTTCTGTTCCACACAATTGAGTCCATTGATTTGGCCTTTTTTTATCTCTACTGTGGTCATCCTTGTTCTGCATGAAATATGTGGCTTAATGGTCAGCAAAGAAGTGTATTGCCTTTGGAAGGCATGAAGGATATGCCTTTGGATATGAAGGGAATTTACTATAATTAAGTTACAACTCAGTTTCAGAGAGCTGGATGCCAGCATTAGGAAAGATGAACTCTGTCCTCCTGTTTTGATTTTGAGCATCTGTTTGTTTGGCAGTAGGCAACCTGACAGAGCATTCTTTGGATTTTATTTTGAGATAGTAGAGACAACTTTTTATTTAAAGACAGCACTAGAAAATCAGGTTCTATCATACATGAAATACTTTTTACTTTCCAGAGAGCATATTTGATTTGTGCTCAAAACTAAATTGCAAACACTGATTCAATCTTTGACCTCCAGTCCTGCTTTTCCACCAGATCAAGAGCTCTATATGCCTTTTACGAGGGAAGATCTATGATGCTTTGGATAATAGAACACTGGCAACTTACAGCTACAAAGAGGCCTTGAAGCTTGATGTTTACTGCTTTGAAGCATTCGATCTTTTAACATCACACCATATGCTGACAGCACAAGAAGGTCTGGAGAGAAGTATTTCTCAAATACAAGTAAAAATTACCTGCTTTCTCATGATGTGTTTTCCTAGATAAAAATTAAGGCAATACAAAAAGTAGCAGACTTCAAAATGATAAGAATAGAAGATGTATGAAATGAGTGACTATTATGATTTGCACAAATTTGCATTTGAACTTTTATTTTTCAGTCCTGCAGTGCTAAGAGTTGAAAGAAACATGGTAAGACAACTGTCCTGCTTGTTAGCTCCTGAAGCTCGTCTGCTCTGCCCAGCCCAAACGAAGTTTTGTCCTGTATTCTCAATTTCACAGGCTTTGAGCCAATGAAACCCTCCTGGGGTTTGCTTAGATGTTAGTTAATAGAGCATTCTAAGTGATAACATTTGACGTGTGGAGTAAATAAAAAAAAAATTTCATCCTTATTACATTTTATTTTAAAGTCTAGAAGGAATAACTAATCAATCCTTAATTTCCAATATCAGTAGTATTATCTATTTCAGTGTATCTGTGCTTTTACAGTCCTTGCGGTTGGGATGACCATCATAAAATCCTTTATATTTCTAAGTTCTTGAAAAGTTGGATCTTGGTGTTTCTTCTGTAATATGACCACTTCAATGTCTTTTAATTCATATAGAAAAAGAACTCCTTGAATCTCTTCCTCTTAATAGACAGTGTACGGAAGAAGAACAGGAATTGCTTCACTTTTTATTTGAGAATAAATTGAAAAAGGTAAGTCCCAAAAATCTGGAGAATTGATTGGAAGTCTTGACTTTGTGTGTACATTTTCTTGGATCCTATTTATTCTGAACAATGAAATAAATATGGACTATGTAATTTTCAAAATTTTTTATGCAGTACATCTCACTTTATGCAGTAATGTAACAGGGTTGTTTTCTGCTATGGTGACAACTTGAAATTCTGATTTATGTTTTTGAAAATGTATTTATTGAGAAACTTCTAGGTGGGGAAAAAAAGTGTTAATAATGTAGACAGAACATCATTTACCTGAAAATATTAGGCTATAACAACATCATTCCAGACTATTCTTATCCAAAGATAAAGTGATAAGGAGCCAAAAAAATATATATTGTTCAGTTTTAATTTCTGCAGCCTACACAAAACATATTGACCATGGAGAGCATCTTTCGTGTTCCAAATGAGCTTTTAAATACATTTTAAAGAAGCATTTTACCAAATACAGGTTTTATGGACTTCCAGTTTAAAAATAAAAATTTTAAGAACTTTAAAGCTTCTTAAATAATCTTTTAGGACTAAAAATATTAATACTTATACCATCTGATTTTAGTTTAGTTTTTGTTTCAAATGTTGTTTCTTTTGTCTTGCAGTATAATAAACCCAGTGAAACACTGATTCCTGAATCAGTAGATGGTCTTCAGGAAAACCTGGATGTGGTAGTATCTTTAGCTGAAAGGCATTATTACAACTGTGACTTCAAAATGTGTTACAAGCTTACTTCAGTGTAAGTGTACAAAGCAACTTTCAGATTTTTTTCTCCTATGGTGAAGTGTAATAATTATGCCTGGACTTACAGCAAATATTATTGTTCAATGGGTAAGCATACATAACAATTCGATGTGTATTGTAATATACACGTCATGTGTTAAAATGTGTAGTTTGTGTCTGGCAAGACATGGTATTTTTGTAATACATATCAGAAGTATCCAAGGTAAAACTCAGTCAACACTGTGCTGAACTTCCCTTCATCCATCCTTATCTTCCTTATTCTGGTACCTTCAATTTCATGTGCTTTCTACGTACTTCTTGTTTGGCCTTCAGAATGAACTGGTTTGAATCAGTTGGTTAGTTAGGAAGTTTGGTTTCTCTGGCCAATTACAACAGTTACAATCTTATTGATAATGATCAAAAGATATTATTAATTTAAAAGCTAGTTTGAAAGCATGTTATTTCTAATTTTGATCGCCAAGTATCGTGTATGGGTTGTTACACACTCCAGACATGCACTGCTGCTCTGCTCAGAGGGGTCAGAACACTACTATGGTTTGCTTCTCAGCTGCTGTAGGTCTGGACTCATGGATGTGTTTTTGAATGCCACAGGAAACAAAATTTTACAGCTGAGCTAAATGTGACTCTGAAGGCATACTGCCTGTTGTTAACCTCAGGAAACTGAGGAGTATTGTTTGAAAGTTACTGTCAATTGTATGGAAATGAACAGAAATGTTTTTGTTTTCTGTCTGCTGGTTAAATATTAAGTGACCTGCAAAACAAAAGAGCATTTTATTATGATTTTCTAATTGTATATTCAGCTTGAAAGAATTTTGTTATTCCCTTTTGTTAAGCTAAATTAACTGTTATATTTCTGGTCTGAAGAGAGCCTTTATAATGCTGTTAATAGTTGTCTTTAAGTCGCAAATAGTTTTCTAATGCCTAAAGTGGTAATTTACTCAAACATCACATGCTATACAAGCAGTTTTCTTTTAACACATTAAAGTTTTTGAAATGTGCATTACAGTTTTTTTAATTTTTTTTTTTAGAGTGATGGAAAAAGATCCCTTCCATGCAAATTGTTTACCTGTACATATAGGGACACTTGTGGAGCTTAACAAAGCAAATGGTAAGGAACACAGCGTTTTATACAACACAACAGAAGGCTGTAAAGCCCCAATTTTAATAAAGAATTAAAGATGCCAGGAAAACCCCTTATATACCATTTGAAAAATTACATATATTTTTCCTCCTACCTGCCACTTCAAGAAAACAGTGGTAACTGGTAAAGAAGGGAATTTCAGAGCTGACAGCTAGATTGAGGGTTAGGGGAAAGTAGATGTGCAAAGAGTTCATGGTCATTAGTGTTGATATCTTTTAACCACTGGATTGTGTAGCCAGGAGCCCATGAGCTACACTGCCTCATCCCTGTCATTGTGATTTCTGTTTCCGGGTGATCTTTGTACAGTATCTGGCTTACTTTTTCTGGTCAACAATAAAACATAATAAATTAAACTAGACAGAACTGTTCAGCAGTTGGGTATGCTTAGGTAGACATGTTTATTCTGTGATAGAAAAAATTCTAGACTCTTCTTGCCTTTGCTGTTGTGGAGGCCTCTGGTCAGTTCCAGCAAATTAATAATCATGCAACACCTTCATTGGAATTTCAGGAATAGCTTACTTGCAGCTGGGGTGGGATTTTCTCATTCCAAACTGTATATAAATCAAGTGAACAGCTTGAATGTCGTTAAAATCAATTGGAAAATAGAACAAGGAGCTCATATGCTGTGCAGTCTCTTGGGAATGGTGCATTGTATGTATGCAAATAGATCATTAGGTGTATTGGCACTTGTTGGTGATTAGTGATGGTACCTCCTAGTTATTTTACAGCTAAGTACATCTGAAAATGGGGCCAGTACTCTGATTCTTCTTCTGAAGCTGCCTTGACAAGCATTATGTACATAAGTTAATATTTTGTAAACCAGTTGTATGATTTTTTTCTGGAGCTGAGAGTTGATACAAAAGTGCTCCAGGAAAATCTCTTTGGTTGAAGAGCACTGTGGTCTGAAGAAATAGAAACTTTATGTGCCATAATGCTATTTCCTTTGAAATTGCATGGGCAATAGAATGCTTATCCTGTAGCTCGTTACTGCTGCTATTATTAGAAAATCTGTAGTAAGTTATTCCAGTAACTAGAATTATTATTTTTACTAAAGAAGTAATCACTTGGAATTATTCCAAATAATATAATAATTTATTTGCTTTTGTCCTATTTTCAGCATATTAATGCACAGGACTCTACTTTGAAATGGATCTAGCCAGTATGTTATACCTTTTAGATGTAGGAAGTTGAATAGTGTTTTACCTTGACAAGGTACATTCAAGTGTAATACTACTGGCATTTATTTTAATCTATGTTAATGACCTAAGTTGTTGCAGAATTCTTAAAGGGTGGGAAGTAGAGCTGCTTATTTGTGTTCTGTGAAGACTTATGGGTTGTTTTGGTTGGGTTTTCTTTAGCTAATTGCAAAACAATCTATTTTGAGGCAGCTTGAAGCATTACCATTAAAAGAAAACTTTTTTTTTTTATTTATGGATTAATAATCTTAGATGTTCTGTATATTTTTTATGGAAAGCTAAAAGACTTGAAACATCTAAATGTTTTAGCATGTTTTAATTTTCTTTTCTTGTATCTTCCCACTATGTAGAGCTTTTCTATCTTTCTCACAAACTGGTGGATTTGTACCCAAATAATCCTGTAAGTTGTTCTAAGTTTTTGTTGTCAAGTAGTTTCTTTTTTAGGTGAAAGCACATAAAAGTTGTAATGTATTAGTTTGAGCTACAGAATTTAAAATCTGTTTCTGGATGAAGCTTGTAGAAATAGTTTGCTCTTTTTATTTTCTCTGCATTGTAATTTCCTTATGCCAAAGTTCTTTTTATAAAACTAAGTACCTGTAAAAGGTATTCAGTGCAAGTTATTTACTTTGATTAATAATTTAAAACAAATGCTACAGTAATAAATGTCTACATGTCCCTGAGCAACCTTGTCCAGTGTTTGATCACCTTCACAGTAAAAATTGTTTTTCTTTGAGTTGATCTTAATTTTCTGCGTTGCACCTTGTACCCATTGCTTCCTGTGCTGTCACTGCACCACTGAAAAGAATCTGGCTCTGCCTTGTATTCCCTACCTTTAAATAATTTAGGACAGCAATAAGCTTTCCACTTACCTCTTCATGAGGCTGAGTAAGCCCCAGTTAGAAAGGGACATGCCAGCAGCTCTAGCTTGTCTGTAGCACCAAATAATTTGAAGAGCTGACTGTGATTTCAGTGAAACTGTTCCTAACTTCTGTAATTATTATGTCTCCCTCTCTTTTGGTGCTTCACTAAAATGAGTGTGATGCATCTAATAATATTCTATTTTGACTTTAATGTGTAGGTGTCATGGTTTGCAGTAGGATGCTATTATCTCATGGTTGGCCACAAAAATGAACATGCTAGAAGATATCTCAGGTAATTTTTTTTCTGTTTTCCTTAGTGAATCTGTTGCTCACTTGCTAAGTAAACATTTAATGTTCATGATTGTTTGTAAGCTCATAAAGAAGCCTCAACAAACTGGTAACTACTTAAGTACATTTGTTGCCACCCTTTTTTTTTTTTAATAGCAATTTAGACCTGGTCCATAGAGATACTTTAAAAATGAAGAAGACTTATGTTGTATCTCTCTAGGCAGTCCCCTTTCCTGTTCTGGGCAGGCGTAGTCCTGCAGTCACTCATGCTGCTGAGCTAACTACAGCTGTAGGTGATCAGGCCTCAGTTCTCAGCTGAGGGACACTTAGGCATTCTCCCAGGTTCAGGTTTCATATCTGAAAGGGAAGAATTATATGGAAAATTCTGACATGTGGCTGTCAAGTTCTTTCTGTGCACAAGCAGTGGTAGGCTTTTCGGGTTTGTTTAATGCTGTTTCCTGTAGGTCTTCTGTATGTGTAGTGAATATCAGCACAGGGACCTTTGTGAAGTAGGACATTTGTTCTGGTGCTGTAAGCTTAAACTGAGATGGCATAAATCAACCTGTAAAACTAATTTTTCCTGAGACCTTTACAGGCAATATATGTAAAGATGGGTTAGTCATTTAGATTTTTCAAATGCCTGGTTATTATGAGTAAAATATTAACATTCATTATAAGCAGCATGGGGAATTTCTTCAACTAGCTGTCCTAAATGATATATTTGGTTTGGTGCTGAATTGAAAACCGTCTTGAAGTGTACAAGCATCTCTAGACAGCAAGAAAGGATCTGTAGATACGTTGAAGAGAAAAACAAACCAAAAAACAACCAAAATTCATAGTAGTTCTGGCAAAATGGAAAAGATGTTAGCTAAAAGTGAAATAGTAACAAGATACTTAAATTTCTTGGAGAAGAATGATAGTATAAAGCTAACAAGGCTAGGGACTACTATGGGCTACACAGTGGTATCCAAAAAAGAAACTTGAAAACACAGTCAAATACCCACGTACCTTTCACTGCTGTCACAGGTAGCAAGATAGAAATGTTTGAATATGTAAAGTTTTGTCTCAGAAGACAGAGAACAAACTGTTCTCTATGATCTGTGATGAGAAATAATGAGTTTAACTGTGACAGATAAAATTTAGATTTTATGTTAGAAAAAAAATAAGTTTTTAAGGATAGTTAAGCAGTATGCTAGAATACTTATGGAACATGTATTATCTCCATGTCAGAAGCTTTTAAGAAAAGACTGGGCACACTTGTTATGAGCTGTTTAGTTATGAAAGCCTTGCCTTCAGATTCAGAGAATAATCTACATAGCTTCCTAATGTTCCTGTCAAGTCCTCCTTTCTGTAAAGTCTCGATGACTTGATGATCAGGTTGCAGTTCTCAGCTCAAGACTTGAGTGATATTTTGTATACTTCTGTGATGCACGGCCTATGAAGTGACAAATGTTCATCTTCTTCAAGGCTAGTGCAATTAGATGGCAAAATTTCAACCTAAGTGTTCATTTGGTATTTTCATATCCCACTTCTTAAGCTTGGATTTGATAGAATATATTTATTTTAAAATGTATAGCTAGGATTTTGCAATGAGTTTTGAGTCACTACTAATGTTTTCGATATTTTACTCAATTCACCTACTAAATAATTATGCTCAGTAATGTAAAATAATTCCTCCAGTCTGTTAACAGTAGCAGAAATAATAAAACCAATTCACAAGAATGTGTGATGCTTCTAAGTGCTAAATAGTGTGAAGTTTTAAAATTAACTTTGTTTTCCAGTGGTCGTTACAGACAATTATCTTAATAGATACCTAACCATGTGGCATAGCATTGCTATCTAACTAGTCATCTGAAGCAGATGAAATTTAATTTCAAACGTGTTTGCTTGTAACTTGCCCTTGTTTTTAGCAAAGCTACTACACTGGAGCGAACCTATGGCCCTGCATGGATAGCATATGGACATTCATTCGCAGTGGAGAGTGAGCATGACCAAGCAATGGCTGCGTACTTCACAGCTGCACAGCTCATGAAAGGGTGTGTACAAACATCATATTCAGAGAGATTCAAAGGAATCCAAAATTCAAAGGAAGTGTAGAATATTGACTTACATCCCTTTAAGCAGTAGCAATGCATTTGCAACAATTACCTGGTAGAGAACAAGGGAGAAAAAAAACCCCGAATAATTTAACTGTCTGCATTTAACTGCATTTTTTGTGATTATTATTCTGATTTTATAAGTTCTAAAGACAAGTTTTATATAAAGGTAATCAAAATTCTACCTGAACATCTTCTGAAATTTGTGAATCATGGCTGTCATACTAGCTCATCTACTGCTGTATAGTAATAGCTCGAACAGCTCTTTCATGCTGTGGGAGGGGATTGTAAAATGAGTCGTGAACTAATTGTGTTATATTGCATATAAAACCATTGTATTTGATTGTGGTTACTGGTAAATGTAATTCTTTTATTGATTACTTCTTCTATATTCTATTTGTAAATTAAATGTATGAATGAAATTAAGGGAAAAATCATCAGAACTAAACTTGAGTGCTGAGAAAATATATGTGATTGCAGAGCAAGTTACAATTACATTTTGGAGTTCAGTCTCTTGTTAAACAGAGATGGAAAGTCTTTTAAACTTCCCCTTAGATTAGTAGTCCATTCAAATCAGCTTTTACTTGGATGTACATAAACATATGCAAAGAGTTGGCATGTCTTTATAGTTTGTGACTCCATTCTTGACAACTACACAGAAACAAATGTGCACTTTGTTTTGCGGTTTTTAGGTGTCATTTGCCGATGCTCTATATTGGACTGGAATATGGTTTGACCAACAATTCCAAGTTGGCTGAACGGTTTTTCAGCCAAGCTTTAAGCATTGCACCTGAAGATCCTTTTGTTATGCATGAAGTTGGAGTGGTAGCATTTCAAAATGGAGAGTAAGCTTGCAAAATACAATCAAATGCTATCTTAAATGTGGATTACTCTGAATTGTAATGTGCCAGTATCTCCCCTAAAGTACTTATATTGGACTATAGTGTCTTTTGGTTATAGTTTAAATGGTGTTCACCTTAAATCCTTGCTTTCTACATTGTTCTTCCTTGTTTAGGATTGAACAAGAACAGAATTTAATGCTTGAGGAACATCCAGAGATTGATGCTATCTTCCATGTGCCTGTCATTGTGTAGTTGAATGCATGAAAAGGCATCTATTTGCGCACATAGTATAAAATTTTGTACAGCAAACATTTTGTCAGCTTAGGAGTTCCAAATATATTCTAGGGAAAAAAACTAACCTATACAAGAAGTGTTTAGTCAATATTTTTAGTTTGATTCTGATTTATTTTTATTTTTTTTTTAGTTTTGTCTTGGTAGCTCTTAGGACCACAATGCAAAATATAGCCAAGTGTAAATTTTTAGGTTTTATATTTAATTTCACTCATATAATGAAATAATGTCATAGAAGTCTTTTTTGAATACAGTTTTCTCCTACTGCTAATGAAAACTCTTCATTAATTTACTTTTTTCCCTCCCCACCCCTTCAATCCTTAGCTGGAAAACTGCAGAAAAGTGGTTCCTTGATGCACTGGAAAAAATCAAAGCTATTGGAAATGAGGTATTTATTCTAATAACATGCAAGGTCATAAATCTGTAAAATTCCTGCAAATTCTGTAATAGCTTGTGACAAAACATGTTGTGCTTATTTTAAGATAAAAGTAATACAGTATAAATTATATTTGAAAGCTGTGTCTTCAGTGCTCCTAGGCTGAGACTTGACTTTTTCTAGTTAAGTAGAAAACAAGTTTTGTTTGGTTTGCATCAAGTTTTAATATTTTTGGGGAATGTAAAAAATAGAAAAATGAGTTATTGAATACAGGTTTTGAGCTTGTGTGTTTTGTTAGGAGTTTAAAATGCTTGTGATATTTTTCTTGTTCATAAACAAAATTCTCTATTCATGTGTATGTTGGTTTTGTTTTCTTAAAGTAGACAAAATTTAAAGTCTAGGAAGCTGCAGTTATTTGAATTGTTGCATTATTTTGCAGGTAACAGTTGATAAGTGGGAGCCTTTATTGAACAACTTGGGACATGTCTGCAGAAAACTCAAGTAAGCAGAGAGTAATGGAGCTCCATTTCTCTGTAATGCTGCACAAATGTGTTTTCTCTCTCCTTTATGTCAAGACTGTGTACCACATAAGAACAGTGTAGACTTAACCTGTAAGAAATAGGTTCTCTAAATCAGCTCGTGAACATAGCTACATTAATCATCCCTTATATTGCGTTTATTACACAAAAGCTAAAGTACTTAATGTAAAAGCCTTTCTTTAACTATTGATTCTTATTAGGGAATTAGTTGTAGCCTTTTAGATGCTTGTATGGGCGTGAATTTTAACTCTCCACTGTCCTAGTCCTCACATACTGAAATATGTGCACTGATTTAATTAACATAAAGGTGGGTTTGTGCCAATTAATTGCTTGGATTAGCACTTGCTTTTCTTTACTGAAGTGAAATATTCACTGGCATTATAACACAGCAAGGGTGTCTTAATCTGTGTTTTTCAGAAGAAAACTATTTAATATTTTGTTTCATGTTTCATTCCATGAATAGGAAAAGTGCAAAGTACATATACAAACTTTAACAATTTTAACATAGAAACGTTTTCTCATTAATTACCTTAATCTGACTTTAGCCAGTGCTTTCTTTTGTTCAATCAATGCATTTTTTAAAAAATATTTTTAGTGGTTTTTATTGCTCAATTGGTGTACACTGTAATTTTTGTTTCAAAGCTGCTAATGAGAATGTGATTATGGTAGATGAAAGCTGTACTTCTGCTTTGGCTTTGTTAGTAATTGCTTTGTGCTTGAATTTCCAATTAGTCTTTATTTTCATTATGAAATAAGGATGTATAACAGTTACTCCTTGTGCCAAGATCTAACAAAAGGCATGCTTCTGAAATCTGTTCATGAGTATAATTGCAGGGTTTTTTCAAATACTTGTTTTGTTTATAATTACTTTTGTCTTTTTTTTAATTTCTACAGTAAGTTACTAACTGCTTTGTACAACTTCTAATATTTGCTCAGGTTCAGAAATCAAAGCTAAAATATTTTTACATACTTGTAAACCATCTTCCAAGAAAATCAATCTGAGAATTTAGGCAGCTGTACATAAGCTTTGACATTCTAAAAAACTCTGTAATAACTAATTTAGTAGTGTCTGTAATACATAATAGGGCTATTATGAATTTACTGGATATATATCTACTCACTAATATTATGTGGTTGAAATGAAAGCAGCATATTCAAATACAGTAGTAGTCAATTGGACGTGTAAATACTGTGAGTGGAAATGAAATTGAAATCATGTGAAAGGTTTGTGCAGCAATCAAATAATTGCATAATTTTTCTTCCTCAATTACTTGATGTCCTCTAACAACTTCATGTCTGGCTCATTGCATAATTTCATTATCACTTTGGATGTTAAAATTTCTTCTGAACATGTGATATCTATCTTTATTTTTAACAATGTGGAACTAGGATGTCAAATGTGACAATTTAATTTCTCAGAGTAAAGTTGCAGTGTACATTTAATCCTTATTTTATAAAATAACAAATGCAATAATCAGTGTAATTAATAGGTAATTTTTAAAGACAGGTTAGTATTTGATAAATATCATGGATATGTGTAAATCTCCTTTTCTTATAGAGTGTGTCATAAGATGATGAAGGTACCAGTGTACACAACACTTAAGGGTTGTGAGATTTCTACCCAGAGAGCATTTCTCAGTTTGAATCATGTGTGATTTAGTCTTGTAGTGCTCCTTCTCTCCCTCAGGAAGACAAATGAAAGCTACAGAAAGAAAGCCTGTGCTACAATGAACAGCATTAAACATCTAAAGCAATTTACCATATCAAATAGCTAAGATCTCTAAATGGGACCTAGCTGTAGGCTAGGCTGTTTTGCTACATAAGGAGAATAGTGATTTCTCAATTATACTGAAGAAGAAAATTGTTGATATTCATGAGTCTTTTGTAAATTCTATTATTATGTTCAGAGTGTGAAGCAATAATTTTAAAGTTCTGGTGCAATTGTGTTCCACTTTGCTAAGGAAAATACCCACAGGGTATTGTAAAAACACCTTTCACCGTGAAACTTACTAATAGATCTCCTGCACTTAACCCTAACAGGAAGTATGAAGAAGCACTGGAATACCATCGCCAGGCTTTGGTATTAATCCCTCAGAATGCTTCTACTTACTCTGCCATTGGCTACATACACAGCCTCATGGGCAATTTTGAAAGCGCCATTGACTATTTCCACACGGTATGTAACTGGCTTCAGCTGAAGGGCTAGTCATAGATTCTGTTGTTTACTGTTTCACTCTGGTTTGGGTTTAGAGCAGCCTTTTTTCCAGCCTCCAAGTAAGTGCTTATTTTATAATCTTTTTTTTTTTTTTCTTAAATCTTCTATACTTCATTGATTAGGTAAAAAATGGCCTCTTTGGCAAACTTTGAATTGCAATTTACATTTTATGTACATAAGCTTCTCATGCACCTGAAATAATTTTAACTACTTCCAACCTAGACATTTTACAGTAAGTAAACAGCAGCATATGTTATATCTCATGATATGTAAATTATTTCCTGTCTGTATATACGTTCTTTTCTGGTTTTGTTTTCATACTTTCCTTGCTTACTACTTCAGCCAGTTCATATGATGGTGTTATTTTGGTTGTGCAATGTTTTGCAGTGAAGACTATGCTCAGATAATATTGTGGAACAACAAACCAATAAACTGAACCATTGCAGACTTAAGATGTAAATGTTTTTATTTGCTGCTAAATATTTTCTACTGGTTTTTTTGTTTGTTTTTTTTTTTTTAATAGGCCCTTGGTCTCAGACGGGATGACACATTTTCGGTCACAATGCTTGGACACTGCATCGAAATGTACATCGGTGATTCTGAAGCCTATATTGGTAAATATCTAACTTATGTGTATCTTAAGTCATTGAGTCCTTTGAGAGGAGTGTTACTCTTATGTCAAAAAGGACTGCCTACCACTACCTAATTAACTCACAAAGCAGAGGATGTTTTTGTTTGGTTTTTTTAATGTCTGAGTAAGAACTCAGCAGCAATTGCAGATGACCACTGGTTTTTGTGAGCATCATGACAGTAAACTCTCATCAGCATAAAGAAAGGAAACGCTTTCTCATTAAAGGTATAAATGGTTTATTTTATAGAAAATACTGGTTTGTGGCATCTTAGATTGCAAAGGGAATGGGGAAAAAAATAAACAGGGGTATGGAGTTAGGAAATCAGAGCTAATGCTAATGCTGGTGTAGAGTAAGGTATTTTCACCTTGTCAGAAGTTGTCTCTGTGGAGACAGGATAGGTTCTTCTGACTCCAAAAATACACCTTTATATATGGTAAAAAAGGTGCTTCGTAACAGTAATACATTATATTGCCGTAGGTTTAAATTTTCTATAAAAGTTTTTTCTCTGAAAAAAAATATATTTTTTTATAAATTTATGCTTCATTGAACTTAATGATTTATCTGTAATGAACACAGTTGATGTCCTGTCAAAGATGTTAAGAAGGCTGAAGCATTAAAAGTAAAATTCATCCATGTGCTCTAGAGCTTTTCCTGCAGATTTTTCACACAATTGAAACAGATGTTTCTTCTCAATATTGTCTTGCTCCATATGTAGTCATTTAACACATCTGGAAGAACTGTGCAGCCATGTGATATGCATTAATGCAAACCAAGCTGTGTGTAACTTAAACAAGAAAAAAAGCCCCTTGGAGAATTGGGAAGGGAATTGGCAATTACTTCTCAAAACAGACTTTTTGAGTTTGAATTGTGCTTCTTGTATTGTGCTTTTTTGAGAAAGGAGGCTGCTGGATTTTTTCAGAACTTATTTAGCTTCAGTCATTAAGCAGCAGCAGCTCCTTGATGGTCTGAAAGCAGAGAATTAGTTAGTAGTTGCTGAATGATAGTTTCTTTGAGATTACAGTTTAGAGAGTATTAATTTGAAATGAATGAATTGTTTGTCTGTTTTCCTAGGAACAGAGATCAAAGACAAATTAAGATGTTATGACTTCGATGTACACACAGTGAAGACTTTAAAGAACATAATTTCACCTCCCTGGGATTTCAGAGAATTCGACATAGAAAGACAAACTCTGGATGAAAGTGGCATAGTAACATTAGAGACATCAAATCAAAGGAAAAGTACAGATACCAGTCGCCCATTGGAAGAAACATTTGAGATTGAAATGAATGAAAGTGATATGATGTTAGAAACATCAATGTCAGACCACAGTACGTGACCATAAATACTGGTAGAGAGCTCATTTTGTCTAAGTGTAGTATGTTTGTTTTAGCATTTTTGTTATGGTGTTGTACTTTCATGAATTTGCTATTTTTTATATGAATTCAAACTACTATGTACTTAACACCGGGAGTTTTGTAGTTCCTACTTTATAAATATTCCTTTCCTGATAGCACTCTCATGAATCCCCATCTGAATCAAGAAGACGTTATTGCATTGATGCAGGCCATATCCATAGCTTGAATCCAGAGTATTTTGCACATGTCTGTGCATTACTGAACATCAATTCAAGTTTTAGACACAACTGCACTTTGGAATTCAAGAGTATCAAGAGAGGAAAAGCTTGGGGAGGAGTCTGTATTTTATCAGCAATTGCACACACTCTCACTGTGGAAATCTGTTGGGTCCAGGTGATCCTATTGCTTTCTTGTGAGGACCAGCACAGTAGTGAAGTCTGGTTCTGTCACAGTGACAACGGGAATTGTGCTGTGGCTCCACAAAGGGAACTGGAGATGCCTAAATTTCCCTTCCATATGTTAGAAAATATGGATTGGATTTTGCGTTGAGTGCAGAATTAAAGAACAATCCCATATATTTTTAAACATGAAAAAATAAGGGGAATAAAAATGTTTTACTTCCTAGTCCTAAAACAATTCGCCCAGTTACACATTCTCCTGAAAAACATAGTATGAGCCATGAGTCTTAAGTGAAAAAGTATCCAAGCAGAGTGTTGGAAAAATTAATCATTTAGGAAGCATATGCATCTCCTGGGCAGAGAGTCAGGTCTCTGTTCTTCAGCGTGGCTGGCAAAAACGGTTCATACAAAGGGCTTTCTTTTCTTTTGGAAACTGGTAACTGGGGTGTGGTGCAGGTGACTTCTTTGAAGTAAACTGGGGATTTTTCCTGGGCACTCTGGAAGAATCTATAATGAGTGTCTCAACAGCTACTCTATTAGGCAAGTCTCTTCCTTTAAAGGATCTTTTGATAGTTATTTTTACATCTGTGCTTATGTATCTGGAATGATTGTAACCAAGACTATCTCATGGATAATATGACAGCAAAGCCTTGTTGCTGCACACAGGATATTGCAAATAGATTCTCAAAGATTCTCAAGTAACCAAGCTCCTTCTTCTTTATATCATTAATTTTTAATCCAGCATATGTAAATCTAGTTTTCTAGTAAGACATCATGGCAGTTTCTAAATGGAAGGTGGCAAAACAGTCTTCTAGAGAATCAGGCCTTTTGACTACTGTCAGATGGATATAAATCTTGCATTGTTTTCCTCTGTTACTAATTTTTTTTCATTGGCAAAATGGTTTTAAATATTGATAAAAGTTCATCTTTCTTCCTGCACTCCCCAGTTACAATCTGATGCTGTGTCGGCTGTGATGGCAACGCTGGTTTCTTATTCCTGCCTGTAGGAATCTACTGTTCTACCTTCTCAGCCATGGTATTACAAATCCTTATGTGGTTACATTGTAAACAAAAGCAAGGAACTGGAACAGCATTTTAAAATAGTTTCTAGATCTGATCAATTCTCAGGTTCAAGGAGAGCAAGCCACTGGTGTGTTACTTGTCATCAGTGGGGCAAAATGGTTGGAGTGGGAGGAAACAGATGGAATAGCAAGAATGGGCACTGCTGTAATGGCAGCCTATCGTGACACTGTGCCTTGGCAGGTATCTGTTGGAGGTTTTTTGGCTGGCTATTGCTAACCTTCGTTTATTGGTATTAAAAATTTCCTAGAAAGAAATGTTTGCAAAGTGTCCTAGATTGTGAAGGACTCTTTTGGGTGTCAGAGGAATTCTTAATATGGCTTGGCTTGGCTCCAAGCCTTTTAGGCAGCTACAGTTGGGTTAGAACTTGTGAACTGGTTCATGATGTATGTCTCAGACAGGACTTTAGGAAAAGCTTTTCTCTCCTCATTCATCTTCTCTAAAATGTCTTGACCAGCTCTTGTTCTGTCTTAATCCTTGCCTTTGTACAGGCAGCACCTCCTTGCCCTGGTCTTCTGCACCTCCCATCACCTGTCGTGCTCCAGTCCTGCTCTTCCTAGATAGTGCTTGGTGCCTTTCTGGGTTATGATGACATTCATCCTGGCTCTAGTTAAATTGAGTATTTTCCTTATCTTCATGAGGACTTTGATTATTAGTTCCAGCCTGACTTGACCTCAGATTCTTGATTCCTGCTGCAAGCCATTGCCATTGCCTCGCTTGGCTTTGGCAGCTGGGTACAAGGATCCAGGACTGTCAGGTTGGGTGGCTTATAAATATGCCCCCAAAAGAGACATTTTTACTGTCTCATAATGTCATCTTACTCTTCCAAAGATTACTTTTGTCCCAGAGGCAAATTTTGTCATTCCTCCCCCCAGAGTGGGGAGATCTGACTGTTATCTTAAGGGTTCTCATAACAGATATGAAAACCCACAAGATATTTGTACTGCAAATGGCTCCAAAAGTTTCATCATTGGTGCTGCTGCCTAGAAGATTTGAAAATTAGTAACATGTTAGCTCAACTGACCAGAGCCTGGTGCTAATAAATGTCAGTGTTACAAGCGTATACCCCATGTAGGCCATTCACTTAAGAGTTGACTTGATGGTACTTGTGGGTGCCTTCCAACTCTGAATATTCTGTGATTTCAGTTTTCTCAGCCAATGCCACCTACTTTTATTATTCCACATCAGATCATGTATTTCCTTCATGCTGTGGACAGCTGTTTGAGGACTATCAATGCAGCAGGATCTGAAGATTTGCAATGACCTTGTGTATTCTGATTAAATGGCAGGTACTTCTGCTCCTTCTGTCTAGTTTTCATAGCTCCAGTCAAGTCTGTCCTTAAATGTGTGACATGTCCTTGCTTTGGAGCTTGCTGTACCTCTGCCACCAGTTGTAGATGTAGTCCAAGATATTTCAACTCACACAGGAATTTTAAAACTTTTTGGTTCTAGGTATTGCAAAATTCGTTGATTGCAATCTAGGACTAAAGAGGTCTGATTGATGGGTCAGTACTTAGAATAATCAATCATGAAATCATAGAATGGCGTGGGTTGGAAAGGACCTTAAAGATCTTGTAGTCCCAGCCCTGCTGCCATGGGCAGGGACACCTTCCTGCCAGGTTCCTTCAGGCCCTGTCCAACACGGCTTTGACCAGTGCCGGCGATGGGCATCCACAATCTCCCTGGGCAACCCATTCCAGTGCCTCACCATCCTCACAGTAAGTTTCTTGCTAACATCTAGCCTAAATTTCCCCTCTCTTTTGTACTCACTCTCCCTTGGCCTATCACCATGGTTCCTGAGGAAGCCAGGCAGAAAGGCCCGGAGGCATCGTTTGGAAGAGCTCTTGCCTGCTGCGTGGCCTCAGGGGCTGGGGCGCATTGCCAAAGTGCAGGCACTGCTTCTTAATTATCACAGAACCTCCCTGCAGGCATAAAAGTCCTGGCTTCACACAAGTAACCTCTTTTTTCTTTTTGCCCACTACATTCTTCCCAGAATACTCTTCAGACCCTGCATCCGAAGACTGTAAATAACACAAGTCCCGCGGTGTCTGTGCCCTTCCCGCCCTACGAGCCGCTCTGAGGCCGGGGTGCCAAGGCACCCGCGAGCTTATGGCGAGGCCGTGAGAGGAGGGAAACGGGCACTTCTCAGTGTCTTCTCCTCGCACCGGAACGGTGGGAGCCCTGCGCAGTTCCACGAGGGCCGGGACGGAGCCGCCGCCGCTCCTCGGCAGGGCTGCCGCGGGCAGCCTCGCGAGATCCCGCCGGCTCTGCGGCCGTTCTCGCGAGGTTTCCGCCCGGCTGCGGGCGCGGCGGCTGCATGCGCTCGGAGCGGGAGGCAGGGCCGGGGCCGGGCCGGGCCGGGCCGGGGCCCATGGACGCTCCGCTGCCGCAGGAGTCGCTGCGCCGCGACACGGACGCTCCGCCGAAACAGCCGCCGCCGCCTTCTCCGCCTTCCCCGCTGCCGCCGCCACTTCACCCGGCGCCGGGGAAACAGCGGGAGGAGAAGAAAACGGCGCTGAGCAAAGTGAGGGGGCGCGGGGATCGGGGCGGGGGCGGCTCCGGTGGGAGATGGGAGAGGATGGGAGGGAGGCTGCAGTGAGGAGACAGACCGAGCCTGATCTCGGGAGCTTCGTGTGTTTATAACGGGTATTTCTTCATCTGCAGAATGAGGGTGTTCATTCCCTGGAGTATTGGGAGACCCCCCAGCGTCAGCGCTGGAAGTCATTTCACCTTTAATTGTGAAGTCGAGGATGGCTATTGCTGTGGCTAAGCAGCTTCTGTCAAGGGCAAGAGCACATCTCTCTAATCCGTCTTTATTCGAGCACTTTTCAAATAATACTTGCCGACTGTAACAGGTTGTGCAGGGATTTCACGCTGTCCGCCTGGCTGAGGATGTTCAGAACCCACCTGGACATGTCCCTGTGGCACCTGCTCTAGGTGGCACTGCCTTGGCAGGGGGGTTGGACCAGAGATCTCTTCCAACCCTGACAATTGTGTGAGTCCTTGAGTACTGTGAGATTTGATTTATTCACAGGGTTTTTTTACTTGGAAAGCTGAATCACTGAAAATTATTGTAACTCAGAGCTCAGTAAAGTTAAATTCAGATATTAGACTACTCAGAAATTAAAACAGATTGCCTAAAGCTTGATGGCCATTTTACTGCTTTGTGTGCCGGCATCATTCAGCCAGAGGTGTTTCTACAGCTTCCTGGCCTTTATTATTGGGTAGTTTAGCTGGGTGTGGTGGGTTGACTCTGGGTAGCTGACCTCCAGCCAGGTGGTCATGCACTCCTCCCTCAGCAAGACCCAGGAATAAAGTATGATGGAAAAAACAAAGTGTCATCACAGGAAGAACTGACAGAGCTGAGGAAGGACCTCATAGCAGCTTCTTACAGCTTTCTCACAAAGGAAGATGGAGTGGCAGGCACTGATGCTTTCTCTCTGGTGGCCAGTGACAGGATGCAAAGGAATGGCATGAAAATGCATCTGGGGAGGTTTAGGTTGCATATAGAAAAAGGTTCTTCACCCAGAGGGCAGTTCAGCACCGGAACAGGTTCCCTGGGCAAACGGTCAGCACTAAGCCTGGCACTAAGCATTTGGCCAATGCTCTCAGGCACAGGGTGTGATTCTTGGGCAGGGCCAGGAGCAGGACTTCAATGCTCCTTGTGGGTCCCTTCTAACTCAGGATACAGTATGGTTCTAACATGGATAGAATTTATTTACTTCATGGCTAATTAAAAATTAGAGAAGACTGTTGAGAAAAAAAGATTGCAACTAAAAAACCTTTCCACCTCCCCTCTTCCATCCCAGGCTCAACCTCCTCTACCTGGAAGCACTGCAGAAGGGTGAGGAATGGGAGTTGCAGACAGGACGTAACAGCTCCTCTCTGCTGCTCCTTCTTCCTCACACTCCTTCCCCCCTCTGACATGGGGGACCTGACAAGAGACACAACAGGATAGAGTCCTTCATGAAGTGCTGCAGAAATGTCCTTCCCACGTGCTGTAGTTGTTCATGACCTGCTTCAGCATGAGTCTTCTTCATGGGCTGCAGGCCTTCAGGATAAACCTGACCCAGTGTGGACTCCTCTGCACAGGCTGTAGGACCCTTCAGGGCATCTCCACTTGCTGTGTCATGGGGTCCCCCATTATCTGCAGGTTGATGTCTGCTCCACTGTAGTCCTTCATGGCATATGGGGGAACTGTGTGCCCCTCACCATGGTCTCTTTCAAGGGACTCTGCTTTGGCACTTAGAGGACTTCCTCCCCTCCTTCTCCTTTCCTTTTTGTCTGTAGGCCGGTGTCTTTGACATTTTTTTGCCACCCTTACTCCTCTGTCTCACCCACTGCTGTGCTGCCTTTCCTGTCCATTCTAAAGTACCTTTCCCAGAGTTACCACTGTTTTGGCTTAAAGGGCTCAGCTGTGCCCTGGGGTGGATCCACTGGAGTTTGCTGCACTTAATACTGGGCAGCCCCAGCATCCTCCCAGAGGCTACCCTGAAACCCCTGGCAGGAGCAACTGGACACAGAGACCTGTTACTGCTAAAATACTGCTGAAACAAGACTTAAAAGCTAGTTTAAATCAGTTTTTAGAGATACTTTAAAATTTTTCTGTAATCAATATCTATTTTTTATGTTGTTGATGATTAAATTGTAATGGTTCTCAGGCTGTTCATCAGAATATGTCACTTATCCTACAATTTTAAAACAATTGCAGAAACTGATTCTTGGAATTTATGCCATCTGTTTCTACAGTATTTAGATTAAATATAAATCTCCATTTTTTTTTTTAATATATGCAGGTGGTTATTCGAAGGCTTCCTCCTTGTCTAACCAAGGAGCAACTGGAGGAGCAGCTGCATCCTCTACCTGCCCATGATTATTTTGAGTTTTGCACTGCTGATCCCAGGTGAGGATGAACTGTTTCTGTAGGTTTTCAAGTGCTGAAAACCTAAACAAGGTATTTGGGACATTCCAAATCACATGTTTTTCCTCTTCTTATTATTTTTGTTGAGTTACTGTTATGGCCTGCATCAGAAGGTGGGTATAACCCAGATTCTTGTTACTGGATCCCTGGGAGCACATTAGTGTGAAACAATGCTGAATGATCACTATTTGTAAATAAACAGTGTAGGGTTTATTATAGAACAATGTGGCTGCAAAGGAAAATAGGTATGGAGCTGTTTTGGTGGTTATTACCTATAGAAGTACAACATGAAAGCATTGCAGTATAATAGTGCAACAACATTACACAAGGACACACACAAGGGGAAAGGAAAGGAAAAAAGAAAGGAAAGAGAAAAGAAAGAAAAACAGAGTACAAGAGTGTGAGGGATCTCGGCACCCATAGGTTCTGCAATAAAACTTGGTTGCTGTGCAGTCTTGGATCCAGATCTGGCAGGAGTGGGGAGGAAGTCCTGAATAAGTGGTGGGGAGAAGATGGAGCATACCATCTCTTTGGTCTATATTCACTCAGGCTCAGGTGAATATAAATCAGGTACCTTCTCAGGAGCAGGGAACTCAATGTAAAAATGTGGATCAGAGGTGCCTTCAGGTGAACACTGCTGCCCATCCTAGCAGCCCATTTGAGTCAGTTGTGCCCCATTATGTCCCATCAGCAGAGTTGAACATGCTCAGGTCACACATGAATTCCCTGGAATTTCTCAGAAGGGGGAAGAATAGGGAGCCCCACAACCCAGGGGTTTGTGCAAGGAGGCACAACTTAGCATGACAAAGAGCACAATCCTCTCCACAAGATCCACTTCCTATCTCACTCATAGCCTGAACTCATCATTCACCCTGTGCCTTATCAGATCCAAAGTTCAGCCATTACAGACCTAAAAGTCCACCTGCTCCATCTCAACCAAGCACCCTGGCATCTCCACAAAGGAGGAATGTTTTGAGTCATTGTCCCTTAAAAGTCCCTTAAAAATATTTCTGAAAGATGTCTGTATATGCTGAGACAATGGCATTCCTGCCCTTTTCCTTTACACCTGAGATTTTAAAACAGATTTATTTTTTTTTATATGAATAGGTCATAATGTAGTTTGAAACCCTGATGTTTCTTTTACTGTCATTGGTAAGTTGTAACAGCCTGCTTAATTTGCTGTGAGCAAGATTCAGTCTGAGATAAACAATCACAGAATGTTTTCAGATGTTCCATTTGAGTTACTTTCTTTACCTGCATGAGTTTTTTTGTGTTTCATAGAATTTTTTTTTAAATTTACTTTTATTTATTTTTGTCTCATGCAAAAGTGAAAAAGAAGAAATACTGGTTGATTTAAATTAAATCAGAATTGCTGGTGTAGTTATATAATTTACTCAGTATCACAGTTGTAAAATACAATTCCCTTTTGAATAAATCAGTTTCCAGAAGAGAAACAAAACACCATGTATGCTCAATCTTCATGTGTTCTGAAAAACTGAAGTATGAGATCCATCTTGTCATATCTTAGTGTGTGATGAATCACCCCTCCACTGACTCAAGATTCTTTCCACTGACTACAGAAGGATCCCAGCTCTTTATTGTGGGCCAAATATTGAAGTTAGGGCTTCTCTCAGAGTCAGTTTCACAGTCAAGAAGAAATAAATGTTTATTTAGAGAAATGATGACAGTTTCTGACTTAGGTAGTGGCATATAAGTGCAGCAACTGAATAGTAGGTGCTTCAGCTTTTTTGTTAAAACCACAAAGGATATGAAGGGAGGAAAGATGAGAATATACTCTGATTGGAAGTGTTTGTAGTACCTTACATCGCTCTTCTGAACTCTCTCATCTCTGTTTCCAAATAGGCCTCTTTAAGGTTTCTGCCCCAGCTGTTCATTTGGTAAGGGGAAAATACCAAAGGCAAGCCAAAAATTCCCTGAAGAACAGTGTCAGTTCTCACTGTGCTTAGATGCACAAATACCAATTAACAGCTTAAAAAATTTCAACTTTAATTTTCCAGAAAAGTTTGCATAAGAATTTAGGGAGTTGTCCTCTTTAGAAAAGAGAAAGCACTGACAACAGTTTCATATATCAAGTTCCATTTTCTCTTCTATGTGATGAAATTTGGATTACCCAAAAATCTTGCTTTTCATTCATTTAATTGCGTCTGTGACATGTTAGCAGTGAAAGATACTGGTTTTTCTCTCACACTGTTATTTGTCATGCTATTCTCTTCTGCTTTCACAAATCTAAACTCAGTTAAAAAAAATTCATTTAAGTTTGAGTTTTTCAGCATGAAATGTTTTATACTCCTTTTTTCTTTATCGTGCTTTTCAAAAAACATGTTTTCAGACAAGAGATGTATTTTTTCAAAGTGGGTTTATCTTTAACAGGTTTGTATGGCTACACCTTCTTCCAGCAAACTACACAGTGTACATGGGCATTTCACTGCCATTCTGCAGTGTTGGCTTGGCTGATAATTTGTCTTTTGACTGGCTCAAGATCACCTTGCCTCTTTCTTCCCCTTTGTTCAAATGCTTATGTGTACCCACGTATAATTTTATGAGTCATCTCTTTATATTACCCACTCAGGAATATACAATAAACTTTCAGAAAGTAAAAGTTATCAAGTTAATCAAGGTTAATCTCAGTCTTCACTTACCCAGCAGAGAGCACTTTTTGAGTATAAAGCATTATATTGCCATAGTCTTCATGTTATGGACAGTTGACGAGATTTCAGCAAACTCTGTGCATGTGTCTTCGTGTCATTCCAGCTAACAGGAAAAGCTACAGGACAAGGTGGGCATGTTTTCTCTGTCTTTCACTGAATAGATTTTTTCTAGATCCTGTACCATGTGCATAGGGGCAAGCAGTCCAGAGAATTTAGTGATAACAAAAACATGTGAAGATGAAAAGGAATGTCACATCACCCAATGAGAAGGAGTTGAAGCTACTCAGTGAAGAGGATCTGTTTGTTGGAAAGGGAAAGAGGCATAGAGATGCTTTGATGGAGAAGCAGACAAGTTTCTTTAAGAGCTGTAACATCTCAGTTTAACCACATCCTGTGTAACTACATCACAGAAGTTTAAGCTCATTCAGATTTTAGAACTTACTAGAAATTCCTGTCACGATTGATGGATGTTAGAATGGGTAAGGAACAGTTAGACAAATACTTATTTAGACAAATATTTATCTATGAAAACCTATTGAACACAACAAGTTTGGTATTATGAAGTTCCTAGGCTGCAGATATTGCAGTTATGAACTGGGTGAAGTATTTGTACGTTTTCCTCTTTTTAATAAACTTTATCTTGGCATTCTCTGTTAGCTGTTGTTGGTAAGGGCACTAGAGAGGTCTAACTAGCTGTTTCTACATTTTTATTTCTGAGATAATTCATTCTAGAGGACAAAACAAAAAAAGATGCATATCAACTCCAGTTTCTCTTTTTTTTTGTAATCTTTATAATATTCTTGTAAGTGTTATCTTTAAGTCTACAATGTTCTATTATAGGCAAGCTATGAAACTTTTTCAAATTTCATGTAATTAATGCCATTCTCAGTTTTTCAGTTACATCCATTTCAGTAAAATAATTTCAGAAAGTGACTTGTGTTTTGTTCATTTTTCAGATTCATCTGATTCACTGCATTACATTTATTTTCTCTTGAATATTGACATCAAAATGCAAACAAAACACTGTTTATAGATGATAATAAAAACTGCCTTATTGACAGACTGTTGTGTACTCAGACTTCAAATATTAACTATTTTTTCCAGATACAGTTTCTTTTTTGTCTGCTTGTAAAGGTTTATGAGCCTATTCTAAGGATGTGACTAATGACTAGTCAAGTGATTGATCTCTGGCCTTTCAGGGTTTTGGGTCATCTCTCTGGACTGGTGCTGAGTGCCAGGAATTGTTGATAGTGTTATGAAGTTATGAAAGGAATGTGAACACAAGCTTTGCTTGCATGAAAACAGTTTAAATAGTCAGTGCCATGCCATGTATCACAGACTGATAAAGCTCTTCCAAAGAGCACTCCTCCTCTTCCCTCTGTAACTTCTTCCCAATGTTGTGCTCAGGATTATTGTAGGTAAACATCATTTTATAGGATATAGGATTGCACCCAGGAACTGCAGCCCTGAAGGGACAGCGCCTTTAGTGCTTCAAGGGAACCACTACTACTGTGTTCTGGGTGAAATCATTGACAGGCTTTGATTGACACAACTCTAGTGTTTCTGCTTTCTCTGCCAGGCAAACTGCTCATTTATAGCTGTAAAAAGGAAACACTTAATTTATTTGAAATTGTGCCAGTTCCACCCATTATGTGAATGACCACAGAAGATGACAAGGATGAAGGCCAGGGGATTTTAACTTAACATGACAATGTCGATGATGAGTTATCAATTACTGTATGAATGGGTGGAGGAGTTATTTGACTCCAAAATTTAGTTGTAGAGCTCTATATACATGTAAGTACATATTTTATAAATTCCCACCATGGTTCATTAGTTGATAAGTATTTTACTAAGATGAGATTGCTGTTTTTATAGTTTATATGTTCCTGTTTAGACTGTGAATAGCTATTCAAAATTGCATTCCCGTATATCAATCTTTTTACACAGTTTTGTTAAAAGATACTTTGTAGAAGAAGTAAACATTTAGAATGTGTTTGTTATTTAAGTTGCTAGAAAAATAAGAACTTAGAGATGATAGACTACAGGAATAAATGCACCCTGGAAGATTAAATACCCTTGAATGCAGAACAGAAAAAAACAAAAGAAACAGTGTGTTGGAATGAATAAATGTGTATACTCAGACTCGTCTGGGTTTTTTCCATAGAGATTGCTCCAAGTGTCGACATGTGCAGTGCATCTGTCCAAAACACTATGTGTGGAAAAGCAGCATTATAGACAGAAAACATATGGCAAAATGGAACCAGCTCTCTGATGATAAAACTGAATTTCAGATCCTGAATGAAATCTGTGGTGGTAGATACTCAAAAAAGGGAGAGACAGAGTTCACTGGCCCTTCTGTAAGACTCAGCTGGAAGACGAAATCCTGAGGAGTAAAGTATTTTAGCCAGTAACTGCTAAATACTAAGTACAAAAGTCAAGCAAGAGTGCTTCTTCCTAGGAGGGGTTGTTGGCCTCAGAGTGCCTTTAGCCCAATGAAACCCTGTGCATTCTTTCCTGCATGACCATGCTGTTGAGTTCTGAACGGATAGGTCAAGACATAATCCAGGGTAGGGAGTAGCTGCTGGAAGTCAGGTGTCTGAAACCTAGAATAAAAGTGATACATATGCAAGCCAGTGCTAAGTATTTCAAATTTGCTAGGTTTAGTTTGCTTCCCACCTAGAATGTTAATCTTACTCACTTTTTTAGGCACACTGCACACTTTGCTTGGTGAGAAGCCTAAGACAAGGGTTTGAAACACTTGGGTGAGTTTTGTGCACTAAGCACACTGATAGTTAACTCAGGCATATGAGAACCAACTCTTCTCTAGAGGTGGCTCCATGAGAGAAGGAACTTGCAGTGGCTAAGCATTGTCACTGCTCTGTTTCTTCAGCCTTCTACCCTGACACATAGCAACAGTAATGGACAGACAGTGCTGTGTCATTGTGCTGCTCATCAATAGCCTGCTGGGCTCAACCATGCTTCTATATTGTTGTATATTTCTGCTGATGCGTGTGAAGTTCTTGAAGATGTTAATAATGTATAGCAGCAACACCAGATCCCTTACTTGCAAGGTGAATTCTAAATCTGTTTTCCTGAGTCCTGTTTATACAGACTCAGTTCTTTCTTACTAATAAGTGTTTAATAACCATATCAAATGTTCCTCAGTTTGAAAGATAATCTGTTTAAGCTGAAAAAACTAGAGAAATATTATGTTGTGTACCAGGAAAAGATTATGTTCCCAAAGCAGGTGAAAGAGATGGCATTGATATACCAGCTAAAGGAAACAAGGAAGGAGCAAGCCTTTGTATTTTCAGTTCTGTTTCACATTATGTCCAACCATAAGGTTCTAAGTTCCTACAGGAAAAATAAAATCCAACTGTATGATGAACTGCTTGCTGTGCACTGAGGCAGCCACAGTAATGTAGGAATGGACCCTTGTCGAATTAGCAGTCTTTAATCTACAGAAAGTTTTAATATTTTACAAAAGCTGAAGATGGAAAGAACAGTGAAGTAGCTGTTTAGACTTGGGACTAAAACTAAGTTCTTCAATCTCAGGGAATAATAATTGGAATAAAAAACAGTGCTCCTCAAGATTCCTGGTTTTGTTTGATGAATGTTTAGCACTTCAAGTGTACAATCATATCAGTCTAATGTCAGGCCTCATTTAATTTAAACCTCAAAGCACATGAAACATAAGAATAGTGCTGTTGATAATGAAAGAGAAGGCAGTTTCCTTCTTCATGGGAGCGCCAGTTATCTGAGACTTTTTTACTGCTGTAGCCATTAGGCAGCATAGAGACATTGGTTCCAGTACAGCTTTAGATTGCAAAAATAAAATTCCCTCCTTTACTTACACATTTAAAATACATCTTTTAACTCTGTGTAATTATGAAAAGTGTTAAACTTTGTCTTCTTTGAAATGGATGAGTAGAATATGTCTTTTTATATCTGCTTTGCATCCTGGTGGTAGCTACAACCATGCTTATAGCATCTTTCTGCCCTGGCCATGCCCTAGCAGGCATTTTTGCAGTTACCCACTTAGAGTTCATGTAATGATCTTCCCTTCTTAGAATGTCAAAATATACTGGGTATATATGTATATAAAATTTGTCTTCCTCTCTTCCTTGGAAATAGTTTATCCTCTTCAAGCTGTAGAAACACTTCATAGTTGGTATTTGCAAAGCATCTAAGTGAAAAAAGCCCTCTAGGTTGTTTTGGTTTTGTTTTTTCTTCTGGCTACCTGATCAAACACAAAATTGGTGGGTGCATAAAACCATTGGTGATTGACAGCACTGCTCTTTATGGTCTAACAATGAAAGTGGAATCCATATGGATGCATATTTTAAACAGAAAGAGTTACTTGGGAGTAGTGTTGCTTTGAGCTGCCACGTGCATGGATCCTGTGATCCAATCTATATTTTTGCTTTTTCTCACTCGTGAAATCTGATTTTGAAGGAGCTATGGGATTGAAATACAATTGTAGCTGTGTGTATTTATTGTCTCCTGGTGCCAGTGGTGAGTTGGTCTGAAGACAGGCCATTGGTGACAATGAAATTATGAACATAAGTATTTTAAAGATATGGGCGTGTGTTAAAATTTGTTCAAAAACTTGATGTAATATGTAGTCCTCATTAAGTCAGTTTAAGACAAATTTACTTATATATTAACAATTGCAGGAGTTTAAAGCATGTACATACCATGGCTCAGAATAACTTAGTTGATGGGTTACAATTCATTAAATTACCTCAGTTTCATCATGGTTGTGGTGTGCCAGCCCTGAGGTTTTTATCAGGCGCATTAAACATTTACCCATGGAGTGGGATCTATGCCAAAGAATTCTTGAAGAATCAGAATTATTTTAAGTACCTGTTTCTTTTGCTAGAAATCCTTTAGATTTTTCACAGCAACTGTTGGTCACAACTAGACATTGCATGTACATTGATAACACGTGAATGTCCAATGGAGTTTATTTATTTGTGTATAATTCAATGGATTATATTGTCAACTGTTAGGTTTTTTATTCTTTCTTAAAGATAGAAATTTATTTAAATACAGTGACAATCTGGAAGCTTCCCTTCACTGCAGTCTTTTACTTAACCTTTTCTGTTTCAGTGGCACAAGACTTTTCATAGTATGCCTGAGAAGTTCCTCTAAAGCACTGCTGTTACTCATATCTCTTGAACTGGGAAATATTAAAGTTTTGATCCTGCACAACTGGAAATGTATGCTCTGCAATTTAGGGGGACAATATAAACTGGAAATACTTGTGTCAGTTCAGAATAAATTTCACAGTTGCATAGAGAACTCTGATGTTCTGTTACTTTTTGTCAGATATATATAATTAGATATGTAAATGTTTAAAATAAAAAAGGCTGCTTAAGGTAGCAGTTTCTCGAATATGAGGATTATAATATGATCCTTCTGGTTTTATGTTTTCCCTAGCCCTGAAAAGAATAATAAGTAACAGAAAATGAAATTGCTTCTTGTTGCAGCCTTTATCCTCATCTCTACTCAAGAGCATACATTAACTTTAGAAATCCCGAGGACATCCTTCTTTTTAGAGATCGCTTTGATGGCTATGTCTTCATTGATAATAAAGGTTGGATTACTTGTAAGATATTAAATGTGTATGTGGACATATACCATTTTAGAGCATCAATTTGCTTCCTTTTTGCTAGTTATGCCATTATTTCCTCACTGTGCAGTTAATTACATAAAAATACATTAACATTTATCACTTAAAATATAATAAAGTGCAAAATATATTTGTCCATGCAGTCTTGCTTCTCTGTGGTGTGCATGTTTATGTGCTTTAGGCAATGCACTGTCAAGATCATACTAAGAAAATTACCTTATGCAAGCTTCACAATTCATTACAGTAGTAACTGAACACATTGTGAGCATGTGTTTCTTCAGTGTTTCTGAGATAAAGTTCTGCCACTTACTCATGTTTTGAAAAAGCAAGAGGAAACCTTCAATATTTTTCTTGCCCACATTTAAGACATGTAGAGATTGAATTTTTAGGGCCTTTGCAGACATCTTGAGTTGAGTTCTGAGAACAAGAATGGCAAAATTGATTTCCACTTTTAAAATGTTCAGTCTGCAAATGTTTGCCCAACAGTGAAGAAAAAGTCTGTAATGTTGGTGTGGATAAATCCAGGTCTCCTGCACGAGTATGGAGCTGCCATCAATACAAGTGGTTTAGCAGAACTTTAGCAGTTCCTTGCCTCGTTCAGACATACCTTCTGTAAAAAATTGAATAGGTTATGTAAAATAAACATAGATTTGTGGCTCTCTTGTACAGACATTTTTTATTCTGTACACTCAGTGTTGCAGAGGTCCTGTGAAAAGTAGTCCTGCCTATTCTTACTAGAAACTGATCTGTAAAGAAGCTGTCAAATTAATGAATTCCTCTTCAGCATTTCCTACCTAAGATATTTTATTTATTTCTAATATCCCTCAGATTTGGATGATTTTTGTAGAGATGAAGAACAACACATTCCTAGCAGTGTGCATTTCCCAGATTTAAAATTCCAATTAAAAGCTAGAAAGAAGTTATTTTTATGATTCTGCTAAGATTTTACTTTGGCTAAATTCAGCACATTCTTCAATATTATGCTGGACTGAAGCCAGAATACACTGCAAAACTGAGCTTGGACACAGTTGGCTAGTTTGACATGATTGCTTGTACAATTAAAGAGCACAGGGTGCAATCAGAAGTGCTCTCTGGTGAGGTTTGTTGGCAGCATTGCATTATGAGTCCAAAACTGAAACAAGGATTAGCAAGTTCAGTAAGGTTAACAAATGTTCTTAGCAGACTGAAGACAAGTTTTCCGTGAACTGGAGCAAAGTGTAATCTTGAACCTTCTGCAAGTGGAAACCAAGTGAAATTCAAAATCCACATGGTTCTGGCTTCAGTCCAAAGAAGAAGCCAGCATTTAAGGCACAACTCAAAGCAAAGAATCACTGCCAGTGAACACAAGCAGGAGTTGCACAATCCATCATAAACAGAGGAGTTTCACACAATTCTACATGTTGAGTTTTACATCTGTGGTTCTGAAAGGAGATGCTTTGTTGTTTTACAGCATATTACCTGGCATTTATTTATTTTTTAGGCTTTTAGGCAACAAAACCTTAGAAAAGCAACTCAACAGTTTCAGATTGATTTCCCGATAGTACTTAATCAGTTGTCAGATTGAGATTTTGTGATTTATTTTTCTAATCAATGTCTGTGAATAATTAAAAGGGAACTATAAATAATAATGCAAGAATTATTTTGCAACAGTAGTCATCCTCATTTTCACAGTCTTGTCAGCATATCCAAATAAAAGATAATTATTTTTTTCTTTTTAAATACCTCTACATGTAACTTTTAATTTGAAGTTTGGGAGTGAATTGTAGAAACATTTAGTTTTGTTTTCACATAAGACTTCCCAACATGTGTTCAAGAGTTTTGAAAATCTTGAAGATAGAGAATGTTTCTCTCCCTCAAAAAATTAAGGATTGATTTCTTTTAAGGTTTGGAATATCCTGCAGTGGTTGAGTTTGCTCCATTCCAGAAGATTTCAAAAAAAAAGCTGAAGAAGAAAGATGCCAAAGCTGGGAGCATTGAAGATGGTAAACATCTTTTCTTGACATCAAAGTGGAAAATTTCTGTTATGCATTGCAAAGTGTTAACATAATTCAAAATTTTTTCTTCACAGATCCAGAATATAGGAAATTTTTAGACAATTATTGTGCTGATGAAGAGAAGATCTGTGCCAATCCTGAGATTCTTTTGGGAGAGATTGAGGCCAAAACAAGGGAACTCATTGGTCTGTTTTCTTGATTTTTCTTATTATTGAGAATATTCAATATCTTACTTTTATGTCTTTATGATATTGCCTGCAAGAGCTGACCTGTTCAGTCTAGCAGGTTTATATTACCACAGTTAAATATTTGCTTTCAAGGCAAGTAGTAGCAGTAAATCTAAGTCTCTATGCATGAAATCACTTGGCTTCACTTGAACTTTTGCATGTACACACACTGGCTACAGAAATAGGCCCTTAGTAATTCTGAATACTTTCAGATATATTAGTAGATGGAAGATTTATTTTTAAAATACAAAATAGCTGAATATTTAACCATTGATCCATGATATTAGCTGTTTTTATTAAGAAACATGAAATGATCTCTCTCTGTTCTCATGGTCAAGATTCTGGAAAAGCTCTGAAAGTAAGGCAACACCTTGTTTTCTGTATGCATGCAGCATGACTTCCACAATCCTGGGGGGAATTTTAAATAAGGTGAGCACTGAAATCTTCAGTGCTAGTATGCAGTTTTCAGGATGACACGGAATTTTGATGTATCTTCAAGTGATAACATGCAGAACACTTAGTGTTTCCCTAGGTGTGACATTTGAGTAGGAAAAAAAAATTGACCTTTGCTGTTAATTTCTTTACAGTGAAAAACTGGCCACCTCTTTTGATTAGAATCGCAGAACCATTTAGGTTGGAAACTTGCTGTTCAAGGACATCAAGTACAACCATTAGCTCTAACCATTAACTCCAACATTGCCAAGTCCACCTCTAAAGCATGCCCCCAGATGCTATGACTGTACATCTTTTAAATACCTCCAGGGACAGCAACTCCACCATTTCCCTGGGCAGCCAGTTCCAGTGCTTGACAGTCTTTTGTGAAGAAATTTTTCTTAGTATTCAATATAAACCTGTTCAGTTGCATCTTGAGGCTATTTCCCCTTTCCTGTCACTTGTTACTGCTGTTTTAGAGTTGACTGGAGAGATTTGGAACTCTAATAATTTAGAGGAAATGGAAATGGACATTTCAATAACTTTGTTATCAATAAAACTTGTTTGTTGCTGTTTTAGATGGGGAAGTCACCCAATAATTTTTATTTACCCCAAATCTTCCATGGTATCGACAGCAGAATAAAGACAGTAAAAAAATTTTAATAACATTGCAATTTACAAATAGCTTACAATTTCAAGAGGATTTATTAACTTAAAAATATTCTATACGTGAAGATGATTAATCTTGAGAGTTGCAAATTTCTGAATAACAATATTAACTGAAAGCAACTTTACATTAAGAGTGTTTCATTCTGTTAAATCAGAGGAAAGCAAACTAGTTGCTTTATTTTTTCCTGTCATTCAAAGCTGTACCCATTGCTATCAATACAAAACCAAAGATTTCTTCAGCAGGTAGCATGTTTATAGCAAAATTATGTAAGGGTTTAGCTGTGTGTCCGGTTTCAAAGATGTTACTCCTACTGATGTCAATGAAGGATGTGCCCAAGACTTTGCTGGCAGAATTGAGCCTTACATGCTCAGCATTTCTCCATATAAAGTTGCTGCAAACCAACATGTTTTATGCATCATGCTGGATGCATTGGCTGATCAGTTTCTGTGTGACAGAGACATATGAAAGAGATAAGCTGTTTTTTCTGGTTTGTGTGTAGACAGCAAGATGAAATGTAAAGTTTTTCTGACACAGCTCTTCATTTAGTAATTTATTTTCTTTTAAAGATTCTTAAACATTTTAAGAAAATGCTCTTAGGTTTGTATTTGTACTAAGGCTCATAAAGAAGATGGGTAAGATTCAAGTTTGATAACACTGTTTTTTTCTCCCTCTTTTGCTAGTATTCATCACTCTGCCTCTCTCCCTTGAACTTCAAGTTATAATTTCTCATTAAACCTCTTGCACTATAGTCTTAGTCATGACTAGGTCCTGAACTCTCAGTGCAGCTTATCCTTTCCCCAGACCTTCTAGTTACAATTTGTGATCTCTTTCAGCATGTAAAGGTGCCCAGAGACAGCCACTGCTCAGGCAGGGGAACTTAGAGAGGAGGACAGAGAGGCAAAACTCACATCAGAGGGACTGGAAGGGGGCTCTGAGGACCTAAATTTGTCAAAAATGATGGCCAGGTGGGGAGGATGGGGAGGCATGGAAAATCTAGGGATAGAAGGAAGAAAATATCAAAGCAAGCTTCATTGGTTGTTGATTCCTACCACTGATATTTGCTTAAAAGAAACAGTGAATCCTATCAGCCATCCTATTCGTAACTGTGTAATAAAGGTTTGTTTTTAATGAATGGGTTGCCCCCAGCATAATCTGACTTTCAATGCAAAAAGATGTAAATGTTTTTGGGATATGAATTGTGTCTAGATTTTTGGCCATGACATTTAAAATTTGTGGAAAATTTTTTTAATTCAGTTTTTCTTCTTTTTTTTCTTCTTTTTTTTTTCTTTCAAATTTTGTCATGCATTTCAATAGGGAACTTTTTTCTATGGTTTGTGGGTGAATCCCAATACATAACTGGAAAGCAATTTCAAGTAGTAAACATTTTCTATTCTGGGACATTTAAAACTGACAATTTGTTGTAACTACTCACAGCTGTAAGTATAGGCTGAATTGAAGTCTGAGTTCAATACTGACAGTCATGAATAAAGAATTTGATAAGGAACATGTTAAAGAATTTGATGGTGTTCTCCAAGTTTTTGTAGAATTTGGGGATGGTTCAAGCAGGTGACTTGATTTCAGAGCATGGAGACAGCTCTGTAATAGAAGAATGGCTGTGTGATCCAGTAGACGAGATCTTTAATTAGCAGTTTGGGAAGCCAGAGTTTTTTTATAAGATCTGCTGATACTTTGCTACATAACCTGGGATAAACTGCTTATCTCTTATTCCTCCTGTTTTCCCATGGAAAGGTATTAGTATTCACTAAATGTCAGGTAAATGAAAATGTTGTATGAGATAAAAATGTTTCCTTCATGATGTACTTTGAAAACTGGGATTGAAAAAGTGCTATGTGAGATTACAGTAATGTGGGCTGTATATGAACAACAATATAGCTAGGTTTTCATGTACAAAAGTAAAAAGTAGGAATCTATTATGAGCACATTTCTTTCTTTTTTTGGTGAAATAACCATTCAATGAGCAAGAGAGAAAAGCCATTCTCTTGATCTGAGAGGATATGATCTTTAATTAAACATCAAATAATCGTGCAATGTCTTTCTGTTGCTTCTAATGCTAATAGCAAAAAAGCAATGAAGTGTTGCTAAAGCAGAGTGATGGGAATGCTTTCAAAAATACATGAAGCAAATAGGTTTATCAATGATTTAGCTCCCTTTCAGATAAAGCTAGAAAAAGGGGGTTAATACTAAAGTAAAGAAATGAGTACATTTTAGGAGTTGAACACTATATCACAAATTTTTTGTGTTTTAGCTAGAAGAACAACACCCCTTTTGGAATATATTAAAAATAGAAAATTAGAAAAGCAGGTACGTTCAGACTTTTGCCTGAAGTTCCACATTTATGTTTCATATGGTTTTCTGTTGGACAATTTACAATTAATCATTATTGAACTCTTCAGAGAATACGAGAAGAGAAAAGAGAAGAACGAAGGCGGAGAGAATTGGAGAAGAAACGTTTGCGGGAGGAAGAGAAAAGGAAGCGCAGAGAAGAGGAAAGACGTAAAAGAAAAGAAGTGGAGAAGCAAAAGAAGATTTCTGAAAAAGAAATAAGGATCAAGGTAACTGAGATCAATGAAAAAAAAAATCATTCTTTTGAAGTTATCCAGAAGTTCTTTGGTATCTCAATATTTATTTAGTGTACAGCAACACAGTGTGGAGACACTAAACCAGTTTTGACTGGAAGGGAGAGCTGTGTAGGGCTTTGACCAAGTGTTGTTTGAAAGTGTGACTGATGGCCTTACCTTACTGTGATGTCCTGGTACAATTACACCAAGGAGTCAGCATACAACTCTGCTGCATTCCATGCTAGCATTATCTGACAGAACCAAATTGTTCTGTGCCAGCCTGTTGGAAGATTATTGTGGGTTTGATCCCCATATGGTCCATTCACTTAAGAGCTGGACTTAATGATCCTTAATGGGTCTCTTCTAACTCAGAACATTCTGTGATTCTGTGTTTCTGTGAAACACTTTCTATAATGCAAATCTTCATTTGGCCATTGTGCAGAGATACATATTTACATTTATGCTCAGAACTGATGTATTTTAATTCATGCTTTATCCAAGTTATAGCAAAGTCTTGCTAATTTCAGGTTGCACTGCTTTTCAACAATCTGAACGGATTTTAATGACATCACTTAGGAGGGTGTATCTTGTGCTATGAAGTCAGACCATATAAAACCATCTTATGACATAGATAAAACTGTTCATCTAAACAAAATTTCCTGTTACTGGAAAGGCTTTATAGGCTGTTTTGAAGAGGAAATTTGGTATAAGAATCTGTAGCATAAAGCAAGAAACACAAACTTGACTCAGATTTAGTGGTGGTGAGAAGTCACAGAATTGTGGACATCATTCCTTGTTTCTTCTTGAAAAATAGTTTCCTTCACCTAGAAGTATAAAAATAGTAAATTCTAAAGCTGAATTGCATGTTTTTTATATTTGGGCATAAAAAAATAATCTAGAAGTTCATCAGAGAAGGGACTTAATCTTTAAAACATAATACCTAAAATTGCTTGCCCAAAAAGCCCTAGTATTTACGACATATCTGTGGTGATATGACCCTAAAAGCTATTTCTGTCTCTGAAAGAAAAGGAAAATACTACATGAGAGAAACATTACAGAAGTTTTAAATATTGGAAAAGAATAACCTGTGCTCATTTCAGAAATGAAATGCTGGAATGGAGACTGAGATGTTCTTCCTAGAATTCATATGTTAGGGTAATAATTTGAGACAATTGGTCCTTTTATGAAGATTATGCCTGTAATACTATACACTGCTGAAACCCTGTGTAGGTTGCTATGAAAGGAACAGACTTCTTGAAAATTCTGATCTTCAAGGTGAAAATGTAATGACTTCTCTTCTGCTAGTACCACATTTTTCCTCATCTGTATTTGTGTCAGGATTTACTAAGCACCTACTTCTACATGCCTGTCTATCCTAAGTGATTCATGTGACACCCATTTTATATATAATATTTCAAGGAGTAAAGTATTAATCCTGCTTTCTTTGTAGTATTGTAGCGGTTCTGCTTATTTTATGGGCAATGACATTGAGCTCTGTTACATGATTTCTAAGAAACCATAGACCATAATAATGTCTTTATATTTAAAACTCAGGAGAGAAGAGTAGGTAAGTGCTTGCAGAAAAATAGGTAAGTGCTTTCTCCAGTATTCTCAGCATATTTGAAAGTGTGCAGTTGAATGCCTGTTAATGACTGTCACTCCTTAGCAAATGTAAACTGCCCTTTTAAAATTACTTTGAATTTCATACTTTGTAAAATACATTCCCTAGCATGTAAATAAAGTATCTCCAAGCTTAGCAGGTTACTGATATATTTAGTACTTGTTAAAATGTCTGTACAATAGAGGAGAATATTTATGCATCATAATAGAAACAAATATCTCTTAGCTTCTCAAGAAGCCTGAAAAAGGAGATGAACTGGCCAGTGAAAAGCACAAAGAAAAAGGTGATGAAGCTGACACTGAGGAAAACAAATGGGATAAGTCACCTGGATCTGGGAGTATAAAATGCAAATCTTTGGAGAGTTCATTAAAAGAACTTAAGGAAAAGTAAGTAATATTTATCTTTTGGTCTTTAATTTAGATGTTAAATGCTTTCTTTGCAAGGCTTAAATGTAAGTGGTGTATTGATGAGATATTCTGTCACCAAAGAACCAGTTTCATTCTGTGTGTGAGTACATCTCTTTTCCTGTTGTTTTGGTAGAAGGTGTTTTGTAACAATTTACTGACCTGGTGGCAATATTAGTGGATGCAATTTGTTATTAGTGAAATGCTATGAAATCCCAGATTTAAAGGATTTCTGCATGAAAATTCAAGTCATTCAAGTAATTTTGTTGTTGTTTTACCTGTTCTCCATCAAGAGCTCAGGTAAGGCTCTTCTTCCATTACTCATGGCAACGACTAAATTGGCCACAATGCCATACTTTTCCTTCACACATGGGCTGGCTGCAATAAACATATAAATGTATTAGGTAAGTGGGGCAATGACAAAATAAATGAGTGAAAGCCTTATGATAGATACATGCAGTAGGCTGTCTCTGTCTGCCACTACCTTTTTTGTGTTACATTTACAGTGGTAGGAGCAAGAGGCATATCTCAGTTCTGTTACTGCTGTAGCCTAGAAATGACTCATCTTAGAAGTGTTTTCAGCAGTTGTTTCTCTTTCTTGTCCTTTGGCATGTAAGTCTCATCACTAGCAGGATTTACTCCTAAGATATGTAAGATAAATAACTAAGAAAAATATGTATGTTCTGAATGTTCCTGAAAACTTCCATGTCCCATTGAAACTGAAAATATTCAGCAACTTCTTTGTTGATGTCTTCAAGAAAGGAAACAGAACAGGCTCAAAGAAACACTTGCATTGGCAGAATCAGTTGTTTGCTACTCATAGAATATTTCAGGTTGGAATGGACCTTTAAGATCATCGAGTCCTAACCCAGCACTGCCAAACTGCCCTTATAAACTATGTCCTTAATTGCCATGTCTACATGTCTTTTAAATACTTCTGGGGATGCTGAACCCACTGCTTCCCTGGCTTTCTATGGATTAAACTTTTGGTGGTGCCATGTAACATTGTTTGCTATTGATCCTGTAAGTTTAATAAGGTATTAATGTAGATTTTGCTCATGTAAAACAGAATCCATTTGGCTGCAAACAGTACAGTAAGCATTACCTTGTGTTTCCATGTGCTGATTTCATCTTGACCTTTGGTTGGTAGAGATAGCAAGCTATGAGCTATTTCAGCTGGATTGAGATTTAAAGTTGAAACTACTTTGTCACTGACTCAGAAGTGGGCAATTAGCTGGAGCTGCAAAGTCTACCTGCAGGAGACTGAATTGCCTGTTTGAAACCACGTCAAAGGTTTGGTAGCACTAGCTTCCTACCACAAATCAAAGTCTCAGTAGGTGCGTAAGTTACATGGTCAAATGCAGGTTTGAAACTATACTGAAGAGAAGTGTGCTCCCATTCCCTTTATTTCCATTCATTTCTGGTTTCTCTGACTGTGTAACTTTGTCTTCTACTTATACACTGAAATTGCTTACTCTGCCATTTACACTCTTGTCTGCCTGTTCACTGTGACAGAATCTTAGGAATCTACTTTAGCCACTCTTTGAACAGGAGTTTGTATCCCTGTCACCTGCCTGCCTTCAGACACAGCACTTCCTCCACAGCAGTAGCAGACAAAGGGAAGAGACAAGTACCAGGCAATACTACAGCAACAAATTGAGGGAGTCTTTTTGGCTCTTTGGAAGGTCATGCCCCAAGCCTTGCTAGGACTTGGAATTAGGTTCTGGAATAGCATATTAAACATGAAACAAAGCAACTAACAGCCACATACTCCTTGGGAGATAACATAGTATTTTATATAGATGTATCCATGCTACAGGTACAGGATCTGTGTAATTGAGGTTGGTTCAGGTGTCTGTGACAGCTGGGACGTTGCTTCCACTTGGTGAATGTGTTGTGCTGACACAACTTCAGTCTGGCAAAATGCTAAATACCTTACCTCTTATTCAAGTTCTGCTCTGACTTTCAGCTCTTCCTGAGATGGGGACCCTCTTTTGGCAGCCCCATTAATACCCAAGTTCATGACAGATATTAACAATTTTCACATTTTGTATGAAAAAAAAAAGTTATATATATAGATACACTTTTATTTGTATTAAATAATTCTAAATGAGAATCATATCACTGTTTGATCACTACACCATTAAAAAAATCTCCATCCTCTCTGATTCTATCTGCAGTTTCCCAGAATATGAGGAGACTGTCAAAAGTAACTTGCTGTTTCAATTTTAAGTATTTATACATATGTAATAAAAAAAAACCCTGCCTGTATTTGTTCCTTTTGAAGTTCAGTATATTTTGTAATCTTTCTTCATTATTTGCAGTTTGGCCATATGAGAGAAACACCTATTTACTGAACTGGAACAATGAAGTGAATAAGAGAGCTGAGTATTTTATGAGGCAGGCAGCAAAATGTTGCCAATAGTCTTTATAATAGAAACCATTTATAGCATAGCAGAAATTAAGTATCAGGTTGTGGTAAAGTAGTGGTCTTTGCCAAAATAAAATATGCAAAGGCAGGCTAGATTACTTTGAGACACAATAAACAAAATCCTGGAACATAAGAATTTATTTTCACAAATGTCTTCTGCAAGTTATGATGTCAGTAAATAATTTTTGTTATACAGAGACATAAAATTGATACATGATACCTGCACAGTTCCTTCAGATCCTGAATGTTTCTGTTTCAGGGAATACTTACTTGCATGACTCATCTCAACACCAGGCTACAAGAGCTAATAATGCAGCATGTGTTAATGTGAGGAGCTATTGATAGGATTTCAGAGAGGGATGGAAGGTGAAGAATGGGTCTTCCACAACAGTCACACAAAAGCTTGGTAAAGCTTTGTCTGCTATTCTGAACTGAATGCATGGTCAAGGGCTGGACATGCATGGGTGAGACATTCAGCACATAAACCCTTCATAATGAGAAGAAAACCTTGCCATATGGCTTACCTACACACTACTGAAGTCAAAGGAGGGGTTCAACTTGTATTTTTTTTGTATCTGCTCCATTTTACTGTTAATTGCTTGGATTTTCTTTCTTTTTATACATACTCATAGGTCACAAAATGATAGTGACAAAGAGCAAAGAGATTTGGAGAGAAGATTTCGAGAAAAAGAACCTGAAAGACAAAGGTATCGATTGGATGATGGCAGAAAGCATAGAACTCACTATGAGTTTGACAAGTTTATGAGGAGGAGTGAAGAAGAGCTGAAATGGGGGAAAGGATACAACCAAGACAAAGGAAAGAAAGGGAACTACAACTACAGCTTCACTGTGGAGGCAGTAGACAAACTGGGTAAAGAGGACAAGTGTGATGACATGGCATCCAAAAAGGAGCGCATAAGAAATAAGGTTCTTTTATTCATTTAGGATAATCTTTCATTAGCTAAATATGGTTCAAGATCACAGGTTTTAGCTTCTGCAAATTCAGCATAAAGAGACTTTATGTCTTTTTCTTTGAATATCTTTTTCAAAATAATTCTTTATCTCATTTTCAGTAAAACCCAGATTTTTTCTGGGTTGTTGTCAAATGACAATAGCAGTTAAAATAAGTTAAAGTTACAGGCTCATTTATATTCACAATGTATAGAAGACTTTCTGTCGTCATTTCAACCCTGTCATTTAAAGTATACTATTCTTGGAAGCCTTACATTTTATAAGTGTATTAAAAAAATGTTACACATTTGATCTGTAATGAAATTTAAAAACTGTGGTGTGTTAGTCTTTTAAAAATGTACTTCCATTACTCTCATAAAATAATTATATTATGGATTTGCTAGGCATTGCTTGGTAGAGCAACAGTAAGGACTTCAATAAATAGCTAATTCAGAGAGCATGAATGTATGGATTCTTCAGTATTGCGTACCTGCCAGTATGAAAAGGCCATCATTTCATCAGGATAAATCTATCCTTATAGCTGTTTTCAGGGGAAGAGCAGATGCAAAACCAGTGTGAGCAGGGCCTGTATCAGGGTGTGTAGCAGAGCTGTCCCTTATTGTCCTCCAGAGATATGGGTATCGTTTTTCTCAGGCTGGCTGATTTCACGGATGTGCCAGAGTCTTTTCAGGATGTGGCTCTCTTTGTCAGCCCCATTCTCTCTCTCTCTCTTGTGATCCTAAATTTTCCACAAAAGATGACCAAAACACTGTTAGCGTAGAAATTTATTCTTCATGTGAAACTCTTCTTTCAAAGCAAGTGACTAATCTGTACTATGGGCTAGGGCTGAAAAAGAGTAAACTGGTCCCATGCAGCGTGAGTCTGCATGGAGTGTGTAGGGAGCAAGTTCAGGTGGACTCACTGTGCATGTCAAGGAAGTCATCTTGAGCAAACACAGAGAGCGTGGTGTGCTCTGGGGTTTATTTTATGCAAAGGTCAGCTGGGCAGGATGGCTAAGATTTATCTGCATTTACACATTAGCCACTTTCCTCATCAGTGGCTCTACATTCTTCTGCAGAACAGTCAGAAAAATGGCTAGTTCAGAAATGGGAAGATGGGAAAAATATTTTTTGATTCTTGCTGTGCTCTTCTTGAAATCTGTCAAATCGATCTCCAACCTTGGAACTGCATGGTGGGTCTTGGGGGACTTTTGGCAAGTGTTAAGAAGCTACCTGCTTTTTATTTTTTTGCATCATGCTTCTGGTAGCTTGCTGAGTCTCTGGATTAGACCACATTTAAGACTAAAATGCTAGATTTGTTCCCTGAAACAATAAGCGCCATCAGTAAGGTATTTTGCAGTGTGGTGACTTTTTTCTTTAGAGTATTTATCACATAGGTGAGATTAGGGGCTCAGTTTTACAACTTAGGTATAGCACTGACAATGGCAACACAAATTTTTAGTCAGAGATGGAACCCTTTTCTGAAGTTTGTAGGAATTAATTAGAAAATGGGAAAATTTCAGTGTAAGTAACGTGATAGTTTTTATGCAAACTGCAGGCTACAGAGGATGTGGTAGGGAAAAGTCATTTGGACCCTTTGTTGTAAACTTTCTAATGGGCACTGCTTTTCAGAGGATCTACTTATATTCAGGTGTTTGGAATCTACAAGTGTTTTAAATGCATTTCTTACCACATCGCAAAGCACTAACTAGAATAATCTAGTCGTAAGGCTCAGTAGTGAATCTTGACATCTGGTCTAAAGAGAAGGAGAAAAAAAGTGAATGTAAATAAGACAAGTGGGTCAAAAAAGATGAAAGAAAAAGAAAAGAAAAGAGGAAATGCATATTTAGAATAAGAAAAAAGAATGAAAGAACAAAAATCCAGAATTACTTCACATTATGAAGGCAATTGAAAATTGGTGTAGTTTCATGTAGGACAATTTCAGTGCTCTGCCACTGTCTTTAAGTAGGCTGCTGTCTGTTAGCTAAACTTAACACAAGACTGATCAGAAAGCTCAGGTATTGGTGAGCTTTTGTTGCTTAATAACATTATGTGCAAGTAAAATATCCTTACCAGGAAAAGGCTTCTTAAGCAGGGTTTCTGACTGGTGTTTTCCTAATGACATTTCAAAAATAAAGAGTGCTCTGAAGAGCTACAGAGCGTCACCATTTACAGGTTTGAGGTCTCTTTTCCATGTAAACTGGCTCCTTCTTCCATTTTCTCAGGATCAGAGCAGCATGTGTATGATTGGGTCACTCACAGAGCCTGCATATGCTCAAATTGTACTTTGTTTATTATCAGTACATAAATTCCCCTGCTCTCATACCCAGTATGGAAGGCAAGATGAAGTGGAGCAATAACTGTGCAATTTTATTTTGATATATATAATTCAAATGTGCATTGCATGTTTAAATTCTGGTAATGATTGGGTAATGATTGATGATCAGTTGAGGATAATTTTCTAGCTGCTACCTGCTGAGCTGTTCTCTGATCTGTCTTGGATTTTTATGCTTTTTTGTAATATTTGACATTCGTCTGCAGAGTTGCAAATGTACAGGCTATTGTTCTTCTCAGTTGATGTTAGTGAATGTAGGAAGATTCCTTTTTTTTTTACTTGTAAATATCATGTTTGATAATTGTCTGCAGTATTTCTCCTTGTTTATGTCAAAAGTATCACAGGATCTTTAATCTTTACAGCATTTTTCATTTATTTAAAATGTTTGGCTCCCAAGAATAGTGTTATGAACAGCAGATAGTGAATGCTAGATATTGAATACCCAGTCAACTTCCATTACATTCCATTTTTTGTCCTGGTTCTTGTGAAATATAAAGTAATTTAACACAAAATCTACTTTCTTCATAAAAATTCAAAACTTCAAAATTCCACATATGTGTCCCACACGGGTTTCTCAGAGTATTAACCATTGTCTTCTTCCTTCTAGGATCGTCCAGCCATGCAGTTGTACCAGCCAGGAGCTCGCATCCGAACACATGTGGGACCTACAAGTAAAACCTATGACTGCAGTGGGAAATCCTTTGAAGATGCTCTTGATAAAAAGTGTGAGGCAGATAATTTAGCTGGAGGTAGTTCTGAAAAGGTCGAAGAAACAGATTAAAACAGTCTGGGGGAAAAGACTTGTGAAAAGGAATGAATTTAAGATTCATGATCATTACAAAAAATCCATTGGGCTGTTTCAGAACTCCACAGGCAATTGAATCAACAAAATAATAATAGCTCTGCCTCTTACTTTCTGTAAAAGAAAGGGAAGAGTGACTGGAGATATATAAAATATCTTACAGCAAAGGAATATTGTTGCTTTCTTACAAAAAGCAGCTCAAGTACTCTCTGCCTAATTTAAGAGCAGTTCAAGTATTTTACTAGATTTACATTGAAATAGAAGACTCTAAAAATTTTAAGGGAATATTTATATAAGACTTTACAGAAGCTATATCATCTTTTTGAGTCTAAAGAAATGAAATGTAAAATTGCATCAGTTGGAAATCTGAGGCACTTTACGTGTACTGGTGCATGACATAAGGGGTCCACAGGACCCCTTCCTGCAAATGGCAGGGGCGGGGGTTGCTGCAGGGTGTTGCAGTCAGACTCAGTGGGACCTGCCCTGCCCTGGGACGAAGCTCTGGAGGCAGTGGTGTTTGCAGGATGAGGCCCACAGTTTGCACAGTTGTGAGGAGTGTCCAGTGGTATCTGTGCCTCATGGTGTTTACGTTGGTTTTCAATTAACCATAGTGTCAGATAAGTGTTAGTAAAGCTACAAGTATGTCGTTGGAGAGTTTGTCATTTTCTGAGCCACTTTTGCCTTTTATGTTTTAATAGATTCCTTGTGCTTAAAACAGAAGACAACTAATGCAAACATCAGCACATTAATAATAAATCTGGTTTAAATTAATTAGCTGGTTTTTGTTGTTCTGACACTGACTTTTGGACAAAAAAACAGTGGTTGTACAGTGATGACTTTTTATATGCTAATGTTTCATGTAAGTTGAAGTAACGGGATTTGGAAAATGTAAGATACATGAAAATTCTGCAGTTTTATTTCTTAAAAAATTAAACTTACATGAATGTCAATTGCAAACTACCATTTTGTAAGATCTAGGCCAAATTCTGCCCTCTAAGGCAGGCGTGTGCGTGTGTGTGTGTGTGTGTGTGTGTGTGTGTGTGTGTGTAACTTCTGTTGGTTTCAATGATAGATGTGTGTTTGTGAAAGGGCAGGATATGTTCATTTATCTTTCATGGCTGAAAATTTCTCAGTTGTCTAAAATTGAGACCTGCTTTGTCATTGAAGTTAAATAATAGGATATTAATTTATTTTTACATCCTCTCTGAACATTTTATTATTAAGCATAACATGTAATTGTCCTAAACTGAAAATCACTTATTGTATTTTACCAGATATTAAGCATTAAATAGAATAAATGCAAAAAAGATTTTGACTATGATTTTGAGATGTGATACTGTGCTATTTTTTCATCTATTACTCCAGAAAAAAATAAGTAAGATGCTACTATGCTGCTTTGCATGCTTCAGAAGCAGATAAAAATACAGTTGAGAAGAATTTTAGTATCAGGCTACATAACTCAGCTGCCAACTAAAATTATTTCAAGATTAACTGCTGCTAGAGAATCATCTGGGTTTAGCTCCATCTAAAGTTTATCTCATTTGCCAATTTTATCCTGACTGTGGGAGAAAGGATTTTGTTTTGGTGTCCTGGCTGAGCACTGGGAGGGAAGACTTTCCTCTCAATGAACAATCCTGGCTTGATCCAAGGAAACTCGTCAGGGAAATTCTGCAGGAGAGCTGGGCAGAGCTGGGATCTTCACCAGATGAGGGTCTGCTCAGAAGCATTTCCCACCTTTTTGGATGTCCTGTGGTGACTGGGGCAGGGGGTGTGTTTCACCTGTGAGAGGGACCAGCAGGACACAGAGGAGCTGTGGTCTTGTACATTCTCACAACTCGAGTTTGGTATCTTTTGGCTTTTGGGCTTCTCCTCCACCTGCACACAAGTTCCTTGGTTGTGAGCACCTCTTAATAGTATTATAGAGAACTAACTAAACACAGTGATTTTGCAGTATTTTTCCATTTGGGACTCCTCATTCAAACCTCATCTCAGTAAAAACTGTCACAGCTTAAACACTTGCATCCATCAGATCAAGCTGGAGATTCAGGTCAAGACAGAAATTTCTGCAGCCTTTTGACAAATTGTGTTCTTGTAAATGCAGTCCTCCTGCCCAGAGGGGCAGAGAGCCTGTCCTTTGACTTAGGTATTCATATGGAAGGAATATTCAGGACATTCAAATTTGGATGTGGAGAGTGCAGTAGTCAGCATCTGTGTACACAGCTGCAGGCTGAGCTGCATCCCAAGGAGCCCCAGCTGCCTGATGTCTTGGAAGTGCCACTCAAGGAGCCCTTAGGACAGCCTCTCTTATGCAGCAGGTACTGACATCTATTCTTCCCACATCTGAGAGGAGCAATAGGAAGTACCAGCCACCATCAGCAGGATCTGAACTTTGCTACACCTGACACAAGTAGCTCAGGAGAGACAGGAGCAGCAAGGCAGCCCCGGGAATACCAGGGTGCATGGGAGTGCTGCTTGCAGGCTCTCTGCTACAGTATGACCCCTGTTCAACAGAGAAAACACCACTGCTGAGCTTCCCCTCTCTGCTCTCATGGTCATCTTGGGCAGTGCCAGCAGGACCAGCCTGTGCCTGTGGAAACAGGAATCAGGTTTGGGATGGGAGCTTGTGCAGCCATATCTGCAGGGAAGACTGCCCGCTGGAATCGAGCACGTACCTCATGGGAATGCTGCAAAGTACAGTGGCTAAAGCAGCAGAATACATTTTCAAGTCTGTGCTCCAATGTCTCCTGCACAGGAGTGCAGCAGGGCCTGAGCTTGCTTCCCTTGCTGGGGCAGCCAGGCAGGAGGAGTTGCCACCTGCTCTGTGCTCACTTGTTCTTTTATGCTTCTCCCGATGACATCAAATAAATGCAGGCTTGCTGCCTGCCTTTGTGCAAACTCATCGTGGCGTGAGAGCTTCATTGCCACAATAGTAACTTTGTTTTGCAAATTCAGCTTAGCTGAAAGTAGAGACAGCATCCCTACGGAATGGGAATTGTGTCTGGTTACATCACAGCTGACTTCAGTACCATCTGTTTTCTTGCTTTTAAAATATAATGTTCTACATTTAATAAAAAGCCTTCACCCACTTGATAGCTTCACCAAATTTCTGTTGCCCTGCTTCTTATTGAATTCCAAGGTCATTGACATTTAGGAAGATGGAAATCACTCTGTCTGTCAAATGGAGATTGGGCTCCATTCTGTTGTGAGCTACTGTGTTACAGGAAACTGATGTGGAATATAAATATTCAGTAAAAAATCCCTGCATTTGTGCTCGTTGCAGCTTTAAAGAGAAGCTTATTCAGATCCAAACATTGTATTGACAATTTCACATTCAGTTTTTAAATACATTCTGTTGCTTCTTTTAATTTAAAACCAAATGGTTGAAAGTTGTTTTTGGAGAGTCTTTGGAGGTCCGTCTGTGCTTAAGCCAACACTACTGCTCTTCATGCTGAAGGCAGTTTCTCTGCTGGCATTTATTTGCAGTATTAGTCCTGAACAGACCAAACAAAAGCCTGAAGTATAAACATGACAAAACCCACTCATTGGGCACAAAATAATATTGAACATCAGAATAAAATATGCCTAAAAAAGAAAATTGAGTAGTACTTCCCTCCCCAAACCTGATGGAATGTTGAAAATCAGGGGAAAATTACTTGTGAGTTGGTGGTGCTGTTATAGTCTTATATGATGAGAGGAGTGACTTAAAATTCTCTAGTTACTTATTTATAACTGTTTCATTAGAAAGAAAAAATATCTTAAACAAGTGGGAAACCAGAATCTTATCTGATAATTTCAAAGTGACTTAAAGTCATTCACTCTGTATTCTGTGCCTCCACTTGAGCTTTTCATTGAAGTTCATGAAGACTGAAAATGTCATCTTACCAAGTCCTGGTTTCCTCTTAGCAGTTAATTCCTCTCCCAAACTTCTTCATTGTTGCATAATTAAAAATAAATATATTCCAGATATATTTGTGATTTACACTTCTTTAGGCCACACCTGATCTCCTGAATATGCCCCATTTATATATCCCATCTAGAATTACATAAATACTATGAGATGCTCATACTGTCACATAAATATTACAATATTTTGATTCAAATTGACACAAACACACAAGACATTGGACTGCAGTGTTCTTTGCTCAATTCTAGTTAACAGCCTGGATTATTAAAAAAAAATTAATTCTCCAACACGCTTCAAAAGGGTAAAGATTAGCAAAAAAATGCCAAATAGACTTATGGTGCATGCAAAATCCATAAATGGCTCCCAGAATGTGCAGAAGGCAGGAGATACAAAACCATGCAAAAAAGGAGATTGTTTTTTTTCCCCTTCTCTTTAAAAATGTTGATATAGTCTAAAATAAAATATGAAGATTCTGCATAAAAATTAATGGGGGGGAAGAGACTGCGGGGAGGGGAAGGGGGGCTGGGTCTTCTAGGGTATAGGTGTTTTGGGTTTTTTTCTTCTTCCAGGATCTCAGTTGCCAGCTCTTGCGAACAGATTGAAAAGTAATTGTGGAAGGCTCCAGCTGGCAAGACAGGGGGTTTGGCTTTAGATTGTCCACAGCATGGAGGGCTTGGCCTGTAACTACTGATCTGTGCCCAGGTATGTGTGTGTTGTGCTGCTCCCTATATCTGGCTATGCAGAACTGCAGACGGTTCTGCTGGATCAACCTGAAGGGAGGTTCTACCTCACCTTCTTTCTTAACAATGAACTTGAATATGGGCATCAATATATGACATTACCTGCTGGAAGTTTTGCATAGTTTTGATAGCTGTTGAAGGTCATCAGCATCCAGAAACAACAGTATGTGTACAGTTATGTTCTCAGGCATTCAGTCAAGAAAATGGGGATATCAAAGAAAAAATGGAAATACTTCCAGGGCTGAATAGGCTCAGTCTTGCTTCCTCAACGTTTAACAACATCCTAAAATACAAAGATTAAAGTTGATTCTATATTGGCAACTTTTAGGTTTTTTTAATTAAGGATCAAACATCAAGGAGGAAAACACTTGCTAATATGTTACATAAGGTAAAAATTGTATTCAGGGATATTTAAAAGTGTCTCCAAAGGATTGTGAGCTCTCCATAGCTACAGTGTTAGGTAACAGATTTGTTGCTAGTTACTACCAGATAATAAGAAGGAAAAGGCCATTTGAGAAAGTAATTTTGAGGCCTAAGCCTCAAAGGAATTTAATGAAGAAAAATAGCTGTCTTGATTGATTAAACTCTATGCTTTCAAAAGTCTGCAGGCATTTTTACTGAGAGACTTCACAGGTGAATATGGTAATTTTTACATTTGGCTTATGAAAACAAAAAGAAAAAGGTTATCTAGAACTGCAAACTATCTTCAAGTGTTTTTCACAATAATATTAACTGAAAGGGGGAGACTTATGAAATTTTAGCATGATTTAATAAAACAAGTGAAAATCCTAGGTGTAAAAGAAAAAAGTTCTTAAGTTAGAAAAGAAAATTTAAACATACAGTAAAAAAAGTCTATTAAAATAAAGTTATTCACTGCAGTTGAGATGTGTTCTTTACCTATTCTCTTTTCTAGTGCAATTCTTTCTCTGAAATTGCTAGTCCAGCAAAAAAATCTCTGTGGGATTTCTTTACCTCCTTTGAGAAAACTTCATGGCTAGGTTGACAGGAAATCCTCCAAGTACTCCAAATCACCTGCAGATAACAATAGCATGGAAAAAGAAGTTTGAAGAAGAAACGTAATAAATGGGGTACACCTCATTTATCTGTAATTTAATTGTTTGATTCCATCCTCAATGGAAATTATTCTATTAACTATAGAAGCTAGATTAATTCAAAACTTGTAAGATGAGTAAAAGCACTGGCAAACTAGAAAGAGATAAAAAGCTCAGGATCAAGTGAGAGCAACAGGTTATTAGCTGGCCTTGGGTTGACTTTACATGCTATTTCCATGAATGAACAATGCAGTCAGCATTTTGAGTAATAAAAACCAGATAAAATGCAAGTACCAGGGGGATGAGTAGTAAGAGCACTCTTGGCTGAAGACTTGGATGGAAACAACCAGTTGATTTTTGTTAGTCATGGGAAAACCACAATCCCCAGTGATGCATGTATCATCTGTAGTCAGAGATATGAGCTGGGGACATGACTATACAAAAGACCAGGAGGGTGTCTAGCCTGCAGTGCTAGATTTCTCTGTGACCTCTAGCTGTGGAATAAATAAAGAATCAATCAGTAACTGTAGTTAATCACTACATTTCCACTACATTTTCAGATCATGGGCAGGATTGATTTTGTTGGAAACTTAGATACAACTGATGAAAAATACTGCTTCTATCCAAGCAGTCAGGGGATGCAACAGATCACTGCTAAATGCTGCCTGATACAGACCACCCTCTTGGTAAGGAAATGCTGCCAAATGTCCAGCCTAAACCTTCCCTGAAGGAGCTCTGCACCATTCCCACATGTACTCTCAGTGGGTACCAGGGAGAAAAGCTTCCCTCCTCTGGAAGATGTAGAGAGCAATGAGGACCTGTGAGAGATTGAAGTATTGAGAGACAATGACTCAAAGTGCTTGGTTGAGATGGAGCAGGTGAACTTTTATGTGTGTAATGGCTAAACTTCTGATCTGATAAGGGACAGGGTGAATGATGAGATCAGGCTGTGAGAGAGATAGGAGCTGGATCCTGTGGAGAGGACTGGGCCCTTTGTCATGCTAAGTTGTGCCTCCTTGCACAAACCCCTGGGTTGTGGGGCTCCCTATTCTTCCCAGGGAATTTCTGTGTAACCTGAGTGTGTTCATCTCTGCTGATGGGACATAATGGGGTACTTTTTCCAGACTCAACTGGGCTGCTAGGATGGGCAGCTGTGTTGTCTTAGAAGGTGTTGAAGACTCCCGGAAGTGTTCCATGATCCACATTATTACAACAAGCTCCCTGCAACTGAGGAGGTACCTGGTTTATATTCACCTGAGCGAATATAAACCCAAGAGAAGGTGTGTACCACTGACTTTTCTCCACCACTTCTTCAGGACTTCCCTCATCACTCTACCACCACTTCGACCAAGATTGTACAGCAACAAAGTTTTGTTGTGAGGCTTAGGATGGTGAGATCATCACACTCTTGTTTTCCTTTCCCCTTCCTTTTCCCTTTCCCTTTCCCTTTCCCTTTCCCTTTCCCTTTCCCTTTCCCTTTCCTTCTTCTTGTCTTCTTCTCTTGTCCTTTCTCAGTCTTTCTTCTTGTGTGTGTACTCAGGTGATGATGCACTTTTATACTGCAATGCTTTAATCTTATAATACTATAGATAATAACCTCCAAAACAACTCCATACCTTTGCAGCCACATTGTTCTATAATAAACTCTGCACTGTTTATTTACAAATACTGATCATTCAGTGTCCTTTCACACTAATGTGCCCCAAGGGATCTAGTAACAAGAACCTGGGTTATCCCCACCTTCTGTCTTAACAAAATGCCCTCAGCCTCCAGAGAGTCTTTCCTTAAACACCTCCAGGGAGTAACTGTCCCTGGAGTTGTTTAAGGGAAAACTGGATGTGATACCTAGTGCTGTGGTCTGATTGACATAGTGGCATTCAGCCATAGTTTGGAGTTGATCTCAGAGGTCTTTTCCAACTTAATTTGTTTTGTGATTCTATGAGTCTGTCATTCTTTCCACACTGGACAAAAAGCACTGCAAAAAACAAAAGACGAGAGACCAGTTCCTGAATTGAGGGGTCCGGAACAGGACACAGTACCTGAGGTGTGGCCTATTTGGCACTGGTAAGCCCACACCTAGAATCCTGCATCCATTTCTGGGCCCCTCATTTAGGGAAGGATATCAGTGGGCTGGAGCAGATCCAGAGAAGAGCAATAGAGTGGGTGTCCTATAGGGATAGAGTGGGTGTCCTATCGGGAGCAACTGAGGAAGCTGGGGTTGTTCAGCCTGGAGAACAGGAGGCTCAGGGGACACTTTACCACTCTCTACAGTCACCTGAAAGGAAGCTGTAGCCAGATGGGAGTCAGGCTCTTCTTCCTGGCAACCTGCAACAGGATGAGAGGACACAGTCTTAAAGTACATCAAGGGATTTTTAGGTTAGATATTAGGAAGAATTTCTTCACTCAGAGAGTGACTGGTCACTGGAAGGGGCTGCCCAGGGAAGTGGTGGAGTCACAGTCCCTGGAGGTGCTTAAGGAAGACTAGACATGGCACCGAGGGCCATGGTCTTGTTGGCACAGCGGTATTTGGTCATAGTCGAGGTTCTCAGAGGTCTTTTGCAGCCTAGTTTGTGACCTTGCGACGCTGTGTTTCTGGGACTCTGGAATTCTCTCCGCCTTGGACAAGCACTCTGTGGGCTCCCAGACAAGGCCGGCCCCCCCTGTGCGGCAGCGCCCCCTGC
>NC_031768.1:26210558-26235059 GCF_001522545.3 Parus major
CCGCGTCCCGCTCGCCCCCCGCTCCCGCCGGCCGGGCCCGGCGCGCTTCCCTCACTCCCTCTGGGCATCGGGCCTGGGCCTTCCCCTTGTCCAGCCCCCGCCGCGCGGGGGGCGGCGGCGCCTGCCGGTGCCGGCGCGGGGGGAACAAAACCGGCGGGGCCGCGCACGGGAGAGGAGAGGGAGAGGGAGAGGGGAGGCGGCGAGGGAGGGCGCCCGGAGGGGCGGGATGAATGGGCGGGCGGCGTGGCCCCCCGGCCCCGGGGGTGCGGCCCCGGGAGGGCCGGGCAGCGGGGAGCCGGCGGCCCCGGGAAAGCCGAGCCCGCAGGCACCCCCTCCCCGCAGGAAAGTTCAAGTGATGCCGGCGGAGCGAGGGGCAGGAGGAGCACGCTGCCGGTCTGCTGTCCTGAGATAGCGACTTCGGCACGGGACGTGTCCCCGCCGGGACCGGGCCCTTCCCGGTGACAGAAATAGCTGCCGGGAGCGGGTGCGTCGCACGTGGGAGCAGAGAAGCAGGTGCAGAACAAGGCTCAGAACAGTTCTGGAGAGCGTGTCCTGTGAGGAACGGCTGAGGGAGCTGGGCTTGTTTAGCCTGGAGAACAGAAGGCTCGGGGGGGACTTTACCACTCTCTAGAACCACCTGAAAGGAGGCTGTAGCCAGGTGGGGGTCGGCCTCTCCTCCCAGGCAACAAGTGACAAGATGAGAGGACATGAACTTAAATTGCGGACATTAAACCAACGGACATTTAGATTGCACATTAGGAAGAATTTCTTCACTGTGAGAGTGATTAGACATTGGAATGGACTGTCCAGGGTGGTGTTGGAGTCACTGTCCCTGGAGATGTTTTAAGGAAAGGCTGGATGTGGCACTGAGTGCCATGGTCTACTTGACAAGGTGGTGTTCAGTCATAGCTTGGTGCCTGATGATCTCAGAGGTCTTTTTCGACCTCAATGATTGCATGATTTTTTTGCAAGTAAGGAATATAGAAACTTTGTGTTTCATATTTCTCTTCCATAATCTTCCCTTGAACCCCATCTTCTTTCAGAGTAGTGTAAATGGAATTCTTAGCCTGTTAACACCAAGTTTTACAATCATAATTCAGTTCTTGACTGAATTGTAATGCTCTAGTGGGTCTAGTGGCACTTCATTAGCTTAGGTATAGCACTGCAGCAGTAAGGTTTTTGGGGCCGTTTTTGGAAGCCAACTAAATGGAATTGTCAACTTGGAGTTAGAAAGCTGTGTCAGAAGTACATAGAATTCATTTTTTCTATCTTGAATCTGTCAAAGGTACATTGATTTTACTCTGCAATTTAGACTGTTGTTAGATCTTGTATTGAGAACTAATGTTGTGTAGACTTGTCATTCTTGTAACAAATATTGAAATATTGCAAAATTGCTGCAGTTCTGGATGCTTTGTGTTTCTTAAGTCATCTGCATGTGCATCAAGTATTGTCACTTTGTAGACCTCCCCTGACTTGAACCTTTCCTGGAAACATGGAACTTCATAATACAGCATTTCCTGCCTGGATCTGGTGCCTCCCATGTTCCCAGCATATCTTACTGTTTCAATGGCTGGTTGGGTCAGAGTGTTTGTGCCTTGTGTAGCTGTGTAATTTTAAAGACATAGTTCAGCAATTGTTGCAGATGGCACTTGGCCTGAATAGACTGGCTGATAGCTGTGAGTTAAGATGTGAGGTTGTAGTCAGATACTGTGGACACTTCTGGACTAGCAGGAGCATAGGGCTGCCTGTCTTGGTCATGGTGCCTTAGAAGTGATGCCCTTACCTGCTTAATGCATTGTGAAGTGCCTGCTCTGCCCCACTGTAGGGTGTTTGTGTTCAGCTTCCTCTGGGAGCTGAACTTCTCTTTGTCAGTCACAACGTAGGGGTGTAGCTTCAGGAGAAGCATCATGCTGCCACCAGACTGCCATTTACTTTTTGGCACTGCGAGAACAGCAAAAACACAGCAAAAGTCTGGATCTGCTCCTGCTAACAAAGGCAATGAAGCTGCTATATCTCGCTTACCCAGCTTTCTTTTGCTGGGAACAAATTTACCATTGACCTTCCTCACTGGCAGAGGTTATGACTGAACTGTTGGCCTGCAAGAAACTTCCAAGGCTTATGAAAATAAACAGTGATCCTTCCTGTGCAGTGACTGGTATAGGGAATTCTATGTGTGGTTGTAGGACATTGGAGAAAATCACAGGGCTTTCTTCTTGATCATTTTCCCATCTGTGTTGGTGTCATTAAAGTAGGTTGCATGTCCTCTATCTGCTTGTGTTTTGCCAGGCTTGACTGTTTATTGAGAGGAAAAGAGTTATGAATTCTTCTGCCACTGAAACCAAGACAGTCTGATTTAGAACAGTGATGTGGCAGACTACTTGTTACTGTGCTCTGAATTTCTTCATGTAATGTTAAAAGAAATCTTAATTTTCTGTGCTCACAGACAGTCTAGATTTTTCTCTCTGAGCTCTTTGTTGCTTTCCTCAGACAGTCACAGTTTATCTAGAGGAAAAATGCAGGTATATATTAAATGTTGCAGTGCTAAGTGTAGAATGTGTTTATTAAAAATTACCAGGAATGATTGGAAGATTTGTAGCAATGAAATTGGAATGGAGTTAAGAAGTAGAGACATCTTGTTTGCTGCTGGAGTCAGGTTGTGCCACCCCCATGCATGGATTCCTTCTTATATGTAGGTATCTCCTCTGCATTTTTCCACTTTTCTTCCACTAGGAAGTTTTTGACAGGCTGTAGGAAGTATGGCTCAGTCTTAAGTGGGATCCCCATGGAAGATGGGATGCAGAATTCAGGAACCATCTCTGACATGGCTGGATGTGTTGGCTGGGAAGACATCAGGAGGTCTCTTCTCTCTGTGCATTATATTAGGACGTTCCTATTGCTCAGTTTCACATGAGCTTAACAGAAACTTCTGATGTTTGACTCCACTCTGTGGCTGCCTTGCAATACTCATAACCAAGTTTTGGTTGAATTTGCCTCTCACTGGCTCTGACTTCCTGGATACTTCTTTCTGCCAAAGCATGACTTTAGCCTCTTGGCTGCTAAGAACAAATCAAGAAAAGATGCAATGGTTGTTCTTTTCTCAGATAGATACATGCTCTTTTTACCAATCTTTTTCCTATGCTGTTTTTTGGTTCTTCCTCTGGTGGAGGAGATTATGGCAAAACTGCAATGTAGGGGACAGGAGGTGGTGTAAGGATCTTCAGCATCTCAGTGGAGAGAGGAGAGAGTTGGTGGTAGGAACCTCTGTATGTAGGTTCTAAACGTGCATGAAAGAAGAGGGGTTGGGAGAGGTGGCTGATGGAGCAGCAGTAAGGACTGGGTGGTCCCACTGCAGAGGTTTGTGTCTCTTCAGGCAGCTGTAAAACTGAGTGATGGACATTGATCTGTGTCACTTCAAGTCAGCTAAGAGCTGAGTTAGTGCTGATGCTGTTACTGTGCTTGATATCTGAGAATATAGTGAGCTTTTAGCCAGAAGCACTTACCTGTTCAGGTAGATTTCAGTGGGAAATGTCATGTCTTAGGAAGACTCTGAATTAATCTTGGCTGCCTTAAGTTAAAATTTAGTATTGAAAGCTTCATAGTCTTAGCTGTATCATAGTATTTTGTCTTGAAGGCAGGATGTGGATGTAGGACAGGCATAAATTCTGGGCTTCAGGCTTCTGATTCAGTTGTAGTGTGTTCTCAGAACAGATAATTAGTTCTATTTGGCTGCATCTGTATTTGTTTTCTCAGGGTTGCAGCCATGGAAAGTGAGAAAAGTAGGAGGGAATTCAGAAAGAGCAATTAAGGAATGTGTTGTGCTTTGTAGTGTTACAGTGGCATGAAGCACAGCCTCAGTTGTAGCCACTGTTGCACTGCGCATTGTTAACTGAGAGTTCAAATAGGGGAATGCTCAGGTGTCTTTTTTACAAAACAGTTATGGCCTGGCAGAGCGTTCAACAAAGTGGCCTGGGGCCTGCACAGAAGTTATTTGTACTTGCAGAGGTGGCAGCTTCTTTGTCCTTGTAGAAGTATTCAAGAAGTCTTGAGAGATACTCCAGTGACCATCTGTCTTCTGCTTTGTTTCATGGAGAAGCTGTTGCTCATGACAGTGCTGTTCCTTGCACTTTCACCCAGCTAGACAAGGCAGGATCCAGTGCAGAACAAGTTCTGATGCTGGAGGTGATGGCAAAGAACAGTGTGAAGCAGAGTCATCTGTGTGATAAACTTGAAAACAGAGGAGGGCAGCAACCAAAACCATGTAGAGACATTGGACCTTAATATTGAGAAGGAGTCTGGAGGGCTTGACAGGAAAATCTCTCAGACTAGTTATTTAGAGCTGTGCTAAATGAACCAGCAACATCTGAGAGTTTATTCTTTCAGAACTGTTTCAACAAATTTAAATTGACAACATGAGTTAGTAGGGGCTCAGCACTGTTTCTTACTGATCTCAGTAACCATTTTAAAACTAGATTTGCTATTCATTGGACTTGCAGCCTAAGGTTTAACCAAAGGTTGCCTTGATCAGTAGGATGCCTCAATTAAGTAGATATTTCAGCAGAAGAGGCAGTTACTTCAGTGACTGCCTATACAGTGGGTTGAGTTACAAAACTAGAAATGGTGAGTGATGGCAATCACATTAAAAAAAACAAAAACATTAAAGTGCCCTCAGCTCTTTAATGTTATTTCTTATGCAAAAGGCTCGACTGTCAAGACTTCTGGATGTCTGGAGTGTGCCTGTAACTTCTTTGGCTCCAAAATAATTTCATGGTGAAAAAAGCTTAGCTGCAATTTGGACAATTTGTGGAAGGTAATCCCTGACTTCTTCTAACAGTTGTATTTGGAAAGAATGTGGGGATTTTCATAATAAAGTAAAGTAGAACTGAATAAAAGAAGAGGTTGGGAGGTGTGGTGAAGTGTATTTCAGTGAATAACAAAAAACTGCAGCAAGGGCAACAGGTGACATGCGAAGTGCAGGGAAATTATGAAGAGAGCAGAAAATATTGTCCAGTAAACTTTGTTATAAACCATGATAAATTCAAATTGCAAAAGCCCTTATTTGGTTTTCTAATGAAAATGGTTAATTCAAGATTGCAACCAATTTTGGAATTGACAAATTTTCTTTCAAGTCTAAAAATGTGATTACCGCATATGTCTTTATTGTCCTAATTATGTTCTGCTGTGATTTGATTAAAAACACCCAAAACCTTTTTATTTAGCTCATATCAGAAATTGTTGCTTTCAAATTTAAATCTTCCTTTCCTCCCATTGTCCTGAGTTCTGCAAACAAAACATAAACTGTAATTCATAATGACTTGAAGGTCTTTTGGAGTACTAAGACATGATGTGCTGTGGATTTTTAATTGGCAAGTTATTTTCTGTTGCAGAGATACAGCCCACTGAGCACTGCTGTCAAGTTTCTGTTTTGCTTTCATCTTTTACAGACATAAAAAATTGTTATAAGATGTTGGGAAGTGTTTTGGGTCCACACTGAATGTGGCGTAGGCTACAATTTGGGGTGTCTTTTGTATGGCTGCCAGCAGTGCTGGGAAACTCCGCCTTATACCCCAAAGGTCCTTCCACTTCAGTGTTTGCAGAGCAGAGTAATTACTTCTCATTTGTAGCTAAGCTGTGGTTGGATGCTGTTCATTTGTCTCATGGTTGTAAAGCAGGATCCTTCTTAAAGCTCCATTTGTGGTTCCACCATGCTTCACAGGAAATCTACCTGTTCCTGTGACTTAATGTGAAGTGTGTACGCACAGTGCACGCAAAGGAGTTGTTCCATAAGCAGCTGAGCTAGTGAACCTCTATTTGTTAAGGATTTGTGCTCTCTTGTTCCTCAGCCAATCCTTCTTTCCTGTTTTTTTTGCTGTATCCATCTCATCCTTTAGCAGCACTGCTAATTTGCTTTTATTCTGTCTGTGCCCCAAGCCCAAAGCAGCTCACTGCTGTAATATTTTTAATTTCTTCCCTTTTCCCTTAATTACAAGCTGAATCAGACACTGCTTGCTCTGAATGTTTCAAGACTATTTGTGTAGAGGCTAAACAGAAGAAGTCGCTGCTAAGTGACATATTCTGCCTCAGTGGAGGCATTGCTTGCATTCTCTAGTTCCCGATTTTCATGAAAGGTGTAGAAATGCAAAATAAGGCTGGATTGCTTTGTCCGGTTTGATTGGCATTGACTGTAGGGCAATGTGTTTGTGTAAGCCTCATTTCCATAAGAAACCAGGGGAAAAATGCTTTAGGAATAAATTAAGAAAACTTGCTTTGAATGCATATTTTTAGACTTGTTAGTCTAATATATATTTAGACAGGTAAATTAATGTTAAAATACAACAACAATTTTGAGTGTTTTGAAGCAGTGTGTTTTACATGACTCCCCAAAATTAGATTCATAGCTTCGCATGATTAATCAGGTAATAAGTGTTTAATTTCAACCTAGAAGAAAAAAGTGTGTGCATTTCACTTAAATGTCCTTTTTACCTTCCACTTTTATGTTGATGTAACTTACAGAATATGGCTAGACTTGGTTTTCTGCTTATTTTAGTAGCTAATCTGGTTAAATTCTGTTGGAAACAGGGGAATCTAGCAAAATCATTAAAAGCTATTTGTGCTTGGGGGTTTTTTGTTTGGGTTTTGTGGGGTTTTTTTGTTTGGTTTTTTTTGTTATTATATTGGGCTTTTTAAAGTCTTGCAAAAATCATTAATTTTGAGAAATTTCCATCTTTGGTATGAGGAAAACAATGTTCTGGATACAGCAGACTGTTAACTATACCAACTGGGAAAAAAAACAACTCTGCTGTTTTTCTTAAATGGTATTTTTGTTGCTATTGGGATAACAGATGAAATAATGGAACAGGAAAAGTCGTTTTCATAATAGATGAGGTCTTTATGATCAGCATTATTTTTTTTCATGTAATTAGTTAAAGGAAGTCACTATTTGACAGATGAAAAGAGCCTAGGCTTTAGGCTGCTGTTTTCTTGAATTTTGTTTGGTTTTTGTCAAAAACTGCTGATTTGTTTGGAAATTTAATGACGGAGATGCATTTTTTAAATGGCCTTATCTTGGTGGCAGTGTTTCAAGTACTTTCCAAAGTACTTTTTGTTTTCAGTTTACATGTATAATGTAAATAATACAATGTCAATAAAAGCACATCAAATATGGGAAGAGAAGAAAATGGAGAAGACAAGTTACATTTATCAAATGATATTAAAACTTTGCTCTTCATCACCTGGGTTATTTTTTTATCAATTGCTTCCAGTTTTTTTACATAGGTAGGAAGGCCTATTGCTAAGTATAAGCTTTGTTTTTTCAAGTTTTACTGATGCAAAATGTCTTTCAGGAGTCGGTGACACCTGTGTTTGGACTTCTTTATGAAGTAGTCAGTATCTGTGCAAAATTTATGCTTTCTAAAAAGGGAGGGGGGTGAGCAGGGAAAAGCCCATGTGGTTATTTAGGAGTGACAGAGTTGAAATTAACATGGACAGGTAACTATACAGATCCTTTTCCTTTCTTTCAGGAGCTGAAAATTCCTCTTTAAAAGGTGCAGTGCTGTGGAAACTGTTGCTGCCTATAGAAAAATGGACATGTTGCAGATTCTACGGAAAACCACAGAGCGCTTGGAGTGTGACTACTGCAGCTTCAGAGGAACTGACTATGAAAACATACAAATTCATATGGGTACCGTTCACCCAGAGTATTGTGATGAAATGGATGCTGCTGGTTTAGGTAAACTTATATTTTATCAAAAAAGTGCAAAACTGTTCCACTGCCATAAATGTTTCTTTACCAGCAAGATGTATTGCAACGTATATTATCACATCAAAGCACAGCATGGAGCACCTGAGAAGTGGAACAAGGAGCAGAAAGAGCAACAGGTAGAAGGAGATTCGGATTCATCCAAAAAAAGTGTCACGTTGGAGCCACAGAAACCTTCCCTTTCTCCTGAGTTACGCAAACCTGCTCTTTCTCCTGAACTCCCCAAATCTGAACCTGTTGTTTCTCCCAAGCTTCAGAAATCTTCTGTGTCTCCAGAGCCCCAGAAGTCTGCTCAAGTGACTTCCTCAGAGCCAGAGAAGTCAGTCCAGACTGTGTCTCCAGATCCAGAAAAATCAGCCCAGGCCACATCTCCTGATCCAGAGAAGTTAGCCTCATCTGTGTCCCCTGACCCACAGAAGCCATCTCCTGCTGTGTCTCCTGACCCACAGAAGCCATCTCCTGTCATGTCTCCTGACCCACAGAAGCCATCTCCTGCTGTGTCCCCCGACCCACAGAAGCCAGCCCCAGCCGTGTCTCCGGAGCCCCGTCGGCACTCCCCAGCGACGTCTCCAGAGCCCCGCCGGCATTCCCCTGCCATATCACCAGAGCCCCGGCGCCATTCTCCTGCTGTGTCTCCAGAACCCCGCAGATACTCCCCAGCTGTGTCACCAGAGCCAAAGAAACCTCCTCCAGCAGTGTCCCCTGAACCACGAAGGTATGCCCCAGCTGGGTCTCCTGAACCACGGAGGCATCCCTCTCAAATGCGTAGGCCCACTTCCGCTTCTTCTCCTGAAACCCGGAGGCCTGCTTCTGCAGTTTCGCCAGAGTCATGGAGACCTGGTCCAACTGTTTCCCCTGAGCCCTGGAGGTCTGCACCTCATGAAGTGCAGAAGTCTCCCACAGTTTCTCCCTGGGCTTCAAAGCCTGCCATGTCAGTGTCCGTAGAATCCCGGAGGTCTGCCCCCGAGTCCCGAAGGCCTGGTTCGGTTGTGTTGCCAGAACCTAGGAGGCTTGTTTCTGACTCGTGTAAGTCTACGTCCTTTTCTGAATCCCAGAAGTCTACTCTTGTTTCTTCTGAGCCCTGGAAACCCATCTCATCTGTTTACCCTGAAGGCTGGAAACCTGTTCTGTCCCCTGACACATGGAAGCATTCTCCCCCTGTTTCTCCTGAGATTCGAAAGTCTAGTCACACTGTTTCCTCTGACTCCTGGAAGCCTTCTTTCTTTCCTGAGGTCCGTAAGCCTGGTGTTTCAGTATCTCCTGAATCTTGGAAACTCTCTGAGTCACGGAAATCTATGTATTTTCCTGAAGCTCAGAAATCCACCTCTGCTGCTTCATCTGAGATTCAGAAACGGGCTCATTTCCCTGAACCTCGGAAAAGAGTTTTGTTCCCAGACACTCGTAAATCTAATCCTACTGCTTCTACTGATGTCCAGAAACGTGCTGTCTTCTCTGAGCCCCAGAATCAGACATCTACTTCTGCTGTTTCTACTGAAGGTCAAAAACAAGCTCTGTGTTCTGAAGCCCAAAAATCTGCTCTTGTTTCTTCTGAAGTCCAGAAGCATGCCCTGTTTTCTGAAGCCCAAAAACTCACTTCCATTTCCTCTGAAGTTCAGGAGTCTACTTCCTTTCTAGAGTCTCAGAAATCCACATCTCCTGAAGTTCAGAAACATGGCCTCTTTACTGAGTCCCAGAAACCTACTCCTGTTTCTCCTGAGACACTCAAGCAAGCTGTTTTCACAGACTGCCAGAAATCTGCTGTTTCCCCTGATGTTCAAAAGCATGCTGTATTTTCTGAGATGCAGAAGCCTGCTGCTGCTCTATCCTCTGATGTCCAGAGACATGCTGAAACTACTGTACCTTCTGAAATCCAGAAGAACATCCTGTTTTCCGAGCCTCACAAGTCTGCTTCGGGCTTTTTCTCCGAGCCCCAAACACCTAGTGAGTCTGGTGAGAGTGACTTTCTCTCTCACAGTTTAGATGATCAGAAACCACTGGATGATTTATTCTCACAGGATGAACAATCAATATTAGCCAAAGAATCACCTGAACACATGTTATATTCATGCCCAGCAAAGAAGCCCAAGAAGGAAAACCAGGAGAACTCAGATTCTGAACTAAATAGCAGCGAGTGTGGAAAGACAGCAGTGGACTCGATGGAGATAAAGGAGCAAGAATCCAACAGTGACCAAGAGCAGTATGATATGGAGTCATCGGATTACAGCAAAGAGAGCAAAATGGATGCGACTACTCCTACGCAGCCACAGTGTGTGCTTCAGTTTACTGAAGAGAAAGAGGCTTTCATCTCTGAGGAAGAAATAGCAAAATACATGAAGCGTGGCAAGGGAAAGTATTACTGCAAAATTTGTTGCTGTCGTGCAATGAAAAAAGGTGCTGTCTTGCACCATTTAGTTAACAAGCATAACGTTCAAAGCCCATACAAATGTAAAATATGTGGTAAAGCTTTTCTCTTGGAGTCTCTTCTTAAAAATCATGTTGCTGCTCATGGTCAAAGTTTGTTGAAGTGTCCCCGTTGTAATTTTGAATCAAATTTTCCCCGAGGCTTTAAGAAACATTTAACCCATTGCCAAAGCCGTCACAGTGATGATACACCTAAAAAACACTTGGACAGCCTTGAACCACTTGAAGAACAAATTTAATCTGTTTTTTTTTTTTTTTTTCCTTGTGCTAGAAAAGATGAATTTACAAAGTGTTCAAAAGTGTTACTGTATGTTAACCGAGTAGTTTAGCTGATCTGACAAGTCAGAAGATGCATGGTTTATTGTACTATGTTTAACTTGTCTTATAGCTGTATTACTGAAAAGATTTACTTTTTAAAGTAATTTTAAATGCGTGTTCATGTCTTTGTATTACCCATCAGTAGAGTCATATTTTATTTTTCAGATGTACTATGTTTTTGAAACCAAAATGGATACAAATTAGTTTTGTAAAGATTTGTAAAACATATAGGCAATTAAGGACTGGAGTGGCAAGCAATCCATATTTTCCTGTGAAGACAACTTCTTTTTTCACATTTGTTAAATGTTGTATTTTTAAAAATGTTTTTATCAAGTTCTCAAATCAAAATTCTCACTAAATTGAATGTGAATGAGCCAGAATGAGATGAACTACCGATATTCCTGGAATGATTCTGCCCTGAGGTTGTAATTGAGTGTATAGACATTTGCTGGAAATTTATTGCACTCAGTTCTCTGACTTGTCTCAGATTTAGAAGCATCAAGGTACTTATTTTGTGGTTCTGTATTTCGGCCATGTTTTAATCATGTACTAATAAACTTTAAATTGATAGATTAACGTCAGACTATGTATAGCTCAACATTTTCTCTTGATGATCCCAATATTTGTAATGTCAGACAACCCCTGAATTTCCTGTATTTGGTGAAATGTTATGCTTTAATGTTTTAACAATAAAAAGAGACCCAACCTGGTGTTGGCCATAATTTGTTGGTTTTTTTTTTTGTTCAAGTCAAGAATTAAACCTTTGTGTTCAATGTAGTATCTTTCAAGTATCTTTGGCAACAAGAGGTACATAATTACCCAGGAGGTCTGCTTTGAAAACTTCCACGTCCCAGTCATCACTAAGCAAGGTTAGTCTAAATTTCCCATCTCTTTCAGAAGAACATGTCAGATGTAATGGAAGGAAAACAAGAATTTTTGCATTGTTATTTAGGATGCTGGCCTTTGTGTGATGTGTATTATTTGTTAAAAACACGTAAGTACTTTATAATTCAGCAGGAATGTAGATTTTAAGTGGAGGCAGCACAAAGAAGAAGGAATTCCTCTCCAGCTGAATTATGCCTAGACAAGCTGTTTTAAATACAGGTTTAGGATATGAAGGTGTTAGTGTTAAAATAATAATATAAAAGTCTCCAAGTGTAAGCTCCAACCAAAGAGCTTCAGATTGGTTTGACTGAAGCTTGTACTTTTACCTGTTGTCATTCAAGAGGATTTCTGTATGGAAAGGCAAAGGTATTTAAAGCTCTACACTCAGGTGACTTCTCAGTGTTATTTATTAACATGGAAGAGTTGCCTTCCTACCATGTCTATATGAATAATTCAAATGCATTCTGTGACTTACTATGTATGTCGTGTGGCTACAGTTCAGTGTACAAAGAGTGGTAACTAAAAGCCAGTAAAAGTGACTCATTCAGTCTCATACAGTCATTCTTTACTTCCCAAGTGTTAGAAAATATTATTTCTTGCAGTGACAAATAATATTTAATAATGAAAGCATAATTAAATAATTTCCTGACCTTGCAGCATGTCTTCAATATATATTTGGGTGTAATATTCAGCTTTCATGTTTTCTAACTTTTAAAAGCTTGTTAGATTAATAGATCATATATATGATTGAGAAAAAGCTTCTGTATGAGCTTTTAGGCAGTTCCTTTCACATGATCCCTATCCTTGGAGAGAAATCTCTTCTATGTGCTCTTGGAAGGATGCTGGTTTCAATCCTTTTCCTGAAGAATGCTCAAAGGAAAGTACAAAATGGAAACAATAATGAAACATCAGAGGACATTGTTACAGAAGGATGTTAGCTGTGGCCATATGAGCAATACAAACTTACCTTCATCTTTTTATGGCAAAAAGTGGTTAGTTGGGTTAGTTGTATGGAATGCTCTGTTTTTAAAATGCATTTTCACCAGCATACATTCAATCAAACTAAAAGTAGTCTTCTGCAGATAACTTGGAGGTGTTTGTCAGAAAAGGCCATTTTTGTCTCAGGTTGCAACTTCATTTCATTTTATATTTGGGGAGCAATTCTTGCAAGAATTATTAGTTCCAGTAATATTTTATCTTCAGCATAGCTAAGAGTGTCTAAGTAGCTGTCTTGGTATATCAGAATGTTGCTTATTGTTTGATCAGAGAAATCATGTGGAATGTAACCATAAGAATATGAACACACATAACATTACTGATTGGTCTTACATTAATGTGAGTAAATTAGTTGTGTTGAAAAACCCCTGAAGATCATTTAGGATTCAGTGTTTTAAAATAAGAATTCCATGCTTCACACTTGTCTATTCTGAGAAAGATTCTATAAAAAAGGTATTAAATTTTAGTTCATTTAGTAGAATTCAAGTCAAAGGAATTCTTGCTAATTTGTATTGTCTGGCATACTTGACCATGTATTTCTTTTGAGCTGTACAATCAAATGAGTAGGCATTCTGTCTGTCTGTCTGTCTGCCTTTCTGACAGTGAGTCCAGATGGGCTTATGGTAACTGAAACTGCACCCTCACAGACATGCTGGCTGAGTTGCTTATCGATGATGTGACAACTCAGTTTTATTATTTCCTCACATCTGTCTCTGTCAGATATGCTGGGTTGGTTTTTTTCTTGCACTGCCTCTCTACCTTTTTAGTCTGTCTATGCTCAGGCAAGATTTTTCTTGTACCTCATGAAAGAGTGCCCAAGCCACAGGTGCTAACCCCCATAAAAATGGATAAAGTGTGTTTGTGTGCTTAGTGTTTCATTAGCTGAGCTAAGCCTTGGTGTTGTAGTTGAGGCTTGCTATTCTGTTGAAGCTGCAGGGTAGCCCCCATTGTACCTAGACACTCCATGTCTGCAGCAGAGGTTTGTGCAGGTATTAAAACCAGATGTTCTGATTCTCTGTCTCAAATGCTTATACTAATATTGACTCATCAAAGTGTACAACCTTCTGAAACCCAAAACCGCAAACTCCAAAGTTTAAGTGAAACTCAGTGGAAAAACAGGCATTTATTCCCAGAGGCTTCCTCCAGTGCTGCAAGAGAAAAAAATTAAAAACAGTTGTTCTGCTTTTTGTACACTCAGTGTTTAGTTTTATTTCATATTCTTCCTCCATGCACAACCCTTAAACTTGAAACATATTGAGGAAAAACATTTTTTAAGTAACTCCCAAACCTCCTGCATTTTAAAAATAAAAATAAATCTTTAAACCTAATGGGGAAAATTAAATGCTTTCATTAAGAAAAAGGTCCCTAGCATAGGTATATGTCATCCTGACTTTGCAGAAGACTAAAGGTTTTATTAGTTACAGCATCCATGCTATGTACTTCTCGTTAGGAGTAGTCAGATGTTCACAGACACAAGAGGGTGAAGTTTCTGGCAGCTTCTCACAGAAGACCCCCCACTACCCAAGCCTGGCCATGCAAAGCCAATACTTACTGCTGAATTAGTGGAAAAAACCTGAGCAAGGAAAACGCAGGACTTGTAACCAAGCGGGGTGGGGTGGATCGGTGGCTGCAGGCACACGGAAGTCTGATGTATCCAGTGCCACCTTTGCCTTTTCCTCTCTCTGGGAAACTAGCAGGGTTTCCCATGCCTCTCTGTTTAGTCAAAGGGTGGAAGTAGTGGAAGAGCTACCATCAGAGAGGGTTGAGTCAGGAGTAACTCGAGAACTCCACTCATACACATCCATGGTGCTCTAGGGGTGGTGTCCAGGGTGCTGTGAGAATTGGCTGATGTCCACTGCTATTGTGTATCATCTTTGATGGAGTTTGGGAAAAGTTTCCTGTCATTGGGGAAGAACAAATGCTGGAACCATGTTCAAAAAAGTACAGGAAGATGGTCCAGATTTCTCTCCTGGCAAATATTTAATTTCTATAGTTCTGATAAAAAAATGATGAAAACATGTTAAAGGTGAATACTTTGATTATTACTGGTGTTCAAACCCTTAAACAAATGTTAATACTTACAGACTGACTCTAAGGACAGAATCTTTCTGAAAATTAAAGGAAAGTGGGGGACATGCATTGAAGAAATCTTAAAGCTACTTCTGTTTTCCTTCATTCTGCAGTTTGCAAATATGTATCATTATAAGGACTCATCAATGCAATTGCTACAGACCTGAAAAGGGCTCAGTGATACCCTGTGCTGTTTTATTTTGGAGAAGTGGGGAGCTGGTAATGACCAAATAAAGAGTTTGGAGAAAAGCAGCTATGCAGTTGAAATGATGTCTCAGCATGTCATTAACAGATATTGGTAGAGCAACCTCACAGATGGGACAGAAGCTTTTTACATGAGGACCATATGTGCACTAAAGAGATAATGTAATCACCTTTCTGCTGTGGCTTTGGCTTAAGGGGTTACTGCTCTCAGCTGCCTGACTCCTTTTGTCTGTGCTCTGTTCCTTAGCCCCTTTTGGTTGAACTGTTCACCTGTGTGATTTGTGAAGCAGAAATTAGTCTCTTAAAATGTCTTGACTTTTTAATTTAAAAAAATAAAAACTAAATAAATTTTAAAAATTAAATAAATTTTTAAAAATTTAAATAAAAAAAATATTTAAAAAAAAACTTTTTTTTTTTTTTTTTAAAAAAAACCAGAATGATTTCTAACTGACTACATTTATGGTTAAATGAACCATCCCACTATGGTGCAAATGGGGTGTTAACATCCAAAAGGGGCAAAAAAAGTCATGTGGACGGTAGGTAGTAATTACATATTTTTTAGCAAAAGAGCATGCACAGTAGGTAAAATTTCTTTACCAAAAGGACTGTCAAGCCAGACAGGCTAGAGCAGGCAGCTCTGAGAGGTCTGGAGGTATTTGAAGACACATAGATGTGGCATTTGGGGATGTGGTTTAGTGGTGGAGCTTGCAGTGCTACATTAACAGTTGGACTTGATGAATTAAGAGATCTTTCCAACCTAAAGAGTTCTATGATTTTGTGATTCTACATGTAGCCTACGTGGACCAGAATATTCCTATTTGAATGAGTCCTTTGCTACATGTCACTTCAGGTTCCTTCCAAGGCCCTGCCACTCTGGGACTTGTATCAGCTGAGCCACAGACCTCCCTGCTAAATGAAATGCTTTCTACCTCACTGTGAGGCAAATCAATGTGTATTAGAATGTTAAACGCTTTTCTTAAAGCATTTTGCTGTATAAATCAATTATTTATGTGGGAATCACACAATGAACTGTGAAATATTGTTTTCTTCTAGTTTCCAGATGCTGCTCTGTAACCAACCTATTGTCCATTAAGACTCTTTCTCTGTACTCTGAAACAAATGTCTTTGTTTTAAAGTCAGCATTAAAGTAAATGACAGTATGGAGTATTAATTTCTCCTAAAAAAAAATTAAAAATTGCTGTAGCTAAAGGCAGGTTGGAGTTGACTCAAACAAGCCCTTAAACAAACTAAATGTTCCTGATATGCACATGGCAGGAGGGTTGTAACTAGAAGATTTTTAAAGCCCCTTCCAACCCAAACCATCCAGTGATTGTATGATTCTGTGCTACATCAAGAGCACAGGAGTTTTATTGTTCTCTGCCTCCCGGAGCCCAGTTTTGGTAAAATTGTCGTTAGAGGGAGCTACAGAGCAATTTATGAGCAGATCAGCTTTAAACATGCTGAATACACACACTATTGTGTGTATTAATATTATTAATAATAATAATATACCAACGATTGGCTCAGAAGTGGCTCTGAGCTTTTGTCCTTGCTCTGTGAATTAATTTTGGCCCTCCTATGACTGATTTCCTTGCCACTGTATCCCGAGTCTTTTGTTTTAAAGCAGTTGTTTGTTTTCTTTGACACCCCTCCCTGCTGTGCAGTATTCCCATTCCTTCAGCACATACATTATTTACAAAGGTGCTCAAAATATTTATGTAATCACCAAAGAAATGACCTCTCTTTTGTTCTTTAGGCCACTACTCCTCTCATCTTGGCAAGAAAAGTCTCTAAGGGAGTTTCAGAGGTGGTCTGCCCATCTCATGGGGGCATTGGAGTGCTGGGCTGTGCTGGAGGCCCCCGGTGCCAGTCTCCTGTGCCGAGGACCCGTGCTGGGCATAAGCTCTGGATGTGCAAAGAGGATTTCAGTACAGTCCACAGCAGCTGGTGCACACAGGACAGAGACAGCATGTGGCTGACAAGGGGGTTTCAAAATATCAGACCTGTTGGCTTCCAGAGGACAAGGGGATGAAGCAGGGCCACAAGCACTCCCAAGTCTTGCTCACAGCAGTTGCAGCTCTCACTGCTTTTGTGGAAGCACAGTTTCTCACACAAAGCTTACACTGACAAGGACACACAGAAATCCCACAGTGATTCAGAGTCACACAGAAATGCACTGGAAGGAACTAGTGAGATGGAAAAGAGAAGAAATGTGAGAAACCACATTTAGGTCCAGGTTAAACTCAGGTTTGAGCAGAGAGAGGACAATCTCCAAGTAAGAAATCTGAACATACAAGTCCCGGTGCATCTGGTGGTGTCATAGGAGGTCTGCCTGCAAGGCACTCTCTGGGTTTAGCATATTTCCACTTCCAGCACTGACAGCACTTACTTGTTACTGATGCACAGCAAGACAGTGACTGTCTTGCTGTTACCATGTTGGAGATATATTTATTTATTTTTTTATATCTTACCTAATATTAAATTAGATATTAAAAAGAAGTACTTTACTATGAGGGTGGTGAGGCACTGGAACAGGTTGCCCAGAAAATTTCTGGATGCCTCATCCCTGGATTTGTTCCAGGCCAGGTTGGATGGATCTTCGAGTAGCCTGTTCTAATGGAAGGTGTCCATGGCGGGGGGGTGGCACAAGATCATCTTTGAGGTCCTTTACAACCCAAACCATTCTATGATTCTCTGGTACATCTGTGCTCTGAGACATTGCCTTCAGATGCAGTCTGCCCATCTGCAGTCATATTTCCCCTTAAAATCTAGGGAATTTTGCCCAAGTGAAGCTGTGCACAACTTGACTTACAGAGGCAAAAGCAGTTCGTGGATACAAAATACAAACAAGTCCTGAAATGTCTGTCCACCATTTTGCATTGACTTGCTGTGGTCTGGGCCATCTCCAGCATTTTTCTCTCTGCTCTCATTACTCCAGGCAATAATGAAACTGAATAAGTAAAATGATGAACTTGGCCTTGACATGGTCAAAATGTTGTTGAAATGGAGGAAAATATAAATATACTGCCTTGGCCATGGGAACCTTCCTGTCTCATTTACAGTAAAAAAAGTATCAGAAATCCTTAATTCCTTCATTTTCATGGTCAATTCCAGACCTCTCTGGCACACATCCACTCTCAGGTGTTGCAAAAAGCATCAGAGACAAAACAAATCAGAAGACTTCAATAATTGGATCTTTCCATCAAATTATAGTAAGAAATGTTTTGAATTTTAACTTCCTACTAAAGCAACAAAAGTAAAGTTGTAGCGATGTCTTAATTGTGTTGAAATTATCACCAGGAATGGTCACATCACTTGGAAGCAAATGCTCCTTTTTAATAATGTTCTCCTGCTGCAAGATGAACAGACAAGATAAATGGTCTTAGGCAGGATTGCTGGCATAGCCTTCACTGTGGTTTTGAAGCAGCAAGGAAAGATTCAAATACCTATGTGTTTACAACAGAATCAGAGCTATTTATCTAAACTGGTTTATGTCGGCACATTTATGTGCGAATAGCTGAAGATTCCAGTTTTGCTGATAAATAACAGAAAATTAACCCACCGCCCCTGGCTTGCACAGCATAGTTCACATTGTTTTGCAGCAGCTGCAGGATGGGTTTTTACATTTTGTGTAAACAAACAGATATGATCCCAGCACAGGGCAGGGCTCCTGCCAGGCTCTGGTGCAGCAGCTCCGTGACCTCCCAGCCAAGAGAAAGCAGGCACTGGAGCCTTTGATGGCTGCTGGCCTGGGCTGTGTCCTATCCAGATTCCTTAAAACTGGCTATTTTATTGTTTGGCTATAAACTCATTGCTGATTAGATGGAAGTGGGTTTGTTTAATTAAAAAAAAGAAAAAAAAGGACAACTAATTGAGTTAAAACTATGTGGTTTACGGCAGAAAATGCCAAAGTTAATTATGGTTGCCATCTGTTTCATCAGAACTCTTATTTGCTTTGGATACCTACCTCTATTTTCAGGTCAGGGCTGGTTTTAATATCTTTCTCAAATTTATTCCAGTGATGAGGCACTTTAAAATTAAATTACCTTATTCTCCATAACCCTGAGCAGAGTGGTGATGTCTGCAGTGACCTTATGGTGCTATTTCTTGTAAAGAAAATATTGCTGTGGCTTTAATCACTGCAAGCTCAGCTCTGCGAGGAGAGAGCTTGCATGGCTTTTTCTAGGGATTTATTAAAGGAGATCTGTGTGAGGCATATTGCAAACATGAATGGCATTCTTTTCCCCAATATCTCCTTTCCACTACCTGACCATGATTTAATTTCTGATACATCAATTCTCAAAAAACCCACAAGGAATTCACCTCTCCCCACGGTACTTCTGCGCACACCTCGTTGCTAAGAGCTGTGCCACAATATATGAGTCAGCTACCTTGGGAGTCTTGCAATACACTTGCATGGCAGAGTCTGGAGGAGCTGAGTGCCTGGACATTGCATGAGCTTCTCCCCCATGAACTTCATTGCAACACAAGGCCATTTATAGCAGGCTCCTGCTGTTCTGCTGTGCTGCCTGCATTCCCTAGGGGATGCTAGCATGTACACCACTTCTTGCCAGGTTTCCAGGAAGCTTGTGAGATGTTTGAAATGGATGTTATGTATTACTATCAGCAAATAGAAGAGCCCAGACTATTGCTTAGGTGATAGAAGGAAGGTGCCCGTGAAGCTGGCATCAGAAAAATGGCAAAATACAATAACTTCTTTTAACAGCACATCTGTCTTATATACACATTCCCCAAAACATTTATTTCTCTGGCAAAGGTATCACTGACCAAATGTTTGTCATTTCCAAGGCTCTAAGAAACACATGGACTCATGTGCACTAAATCCTATGAATTCAAGGAAAATTCAATGGAGATTTGATCTGCTTCTGGAAGGAAAAATTCTTTACCCTGCTTCCTTCAAAGAGAAACAAAAACATCCTTTATTATTCTTAGTGAGAGGACTGTGCTGCTGCTACCACTCTACATAGTGAAATGACAACTCCTTGAAAATCTTGCTGCTCTTACGTGTTAAATAAATACTAACCTAATGGGAGTGATAGAGAATTAGGCAATAAGATTAGAAAGAGAGATTGTTCCTGAATCAGTCTATTAGGATTAACCAGGCTTTGTTCCATGGCAACTTAGCTAAGAATAATCATGATTGCAAATAGTGCTGTTCCAGTTTCTTGGGTGGAGCACAGAGTAAAATTGCTGGTCTCCATGCAATTGTTAATGTGTTTGGCGGTTCTTAAATGTCACTTCAGCAATTCAGTTGGAATTGGTTTTGCCATCACATGTGATGCATAAGGAATTCAACCCCCTGCAGGCAAGCTGAGTTCATAAGGTCCTTGTATTTTCAGATTATTTCTGGTGGGACATGATTTCTGGCATTAACAGTTGAGGCTGACAGCATTCACTCTGCCAAGAGTCACTGGTTGTACACGAGGTATGAAAGGAGTGGGTGAGAGATGTGGGTTGGGGCAGTCAAGCTGGCACATTGGTGGGTCCTGATGATAAACCAGTTCTCAAGAATGTGGATCTCAGGTGGAGGAGAAATTCAAAACTCCTCTGTTCATCCATGCTGCAGGACACACATAACCAAGCCCTGTTGTGGGAGCAGCAGAGCTGAACCCAAGGAAAGGCAGTGTCACCAGTGAGCAGTTTGATTACACTGACTGTGTTCAGGAAGAATCTTGAGAATCTTTTAAGAATTGTAATTACTGAATTTCTTTTTATTGCTTGTTTTTATTTTCGCCTACCTCACATTGCAACATATTTTTATTTTAAATGCATCTACCTGTCTCTTTTGTGCTTGGAAACTATGGTGCTTTCTTAATACACCAATTTAAATTGGCATGAATCATTGCTACACATTTGATTATGGTGTCACAATCATTTAAACAAAGATGATGAGAGTGAATTTAATCACTTCACTGCAGGCAACACCAAACTTACTCAGGGTTCAGGTAGCATTTATTTGTGTACTCAAAACCACTGCAAAATACTCTGGTAGGAAAAAAACCACCATATTTATTGGCTTGTGCTTTAATGTGCTTGTGGTTTAATGTAACAGACACTTATTTCTCCTAAAACCAGCCAAGGCCCTAGAAGTAGGTGTGTCCAGGGATATGCCTGCTTCACAAGTGCACCTCTTTAGGGGTACTCCCTGGGGTAAATCTGTGCCTTTGGGGCACTCTCCAGCCTCTCCTGCCCACAGCCATTACCAGGTCTGTTAATCCAACAGTCTCAGCTCTTCTGGGCACCCTACAGCCTCTGTCTGCAGCAAGTCTGGCTGATGCCAAGAACAGATGACATCTCATTTAGCTTTAATTGTCTGGCCTGAGCCTGCTGTCCAGGTTCCTCCACAGGCTGGTGGCATGTGCTAGGTACCACGAGAGAATGGCCCAGGGGCTCTTGTGCAGCCTTGGGGATGGAGGAGCTGCCTCCCACCACAGACTACCTCCCCTCCCCTGGCTGCAGACAGGACACAGGTGTTCAGCAAAGTCCTGACACAAATGTGCAAGAAAGGGAGGGAGATGATTGACAGTCAAGTAATCCAAACACAAATTCACTGAAATAAAACACTGTTTATTCCTCTGAAAGTGAAGGCCATGCATACATTTCCCCATTAACTGTAGGTTTTGGTTTGGCTGCTCTCATTCTTGAGTTCAAAGTCGGCCTTTTTTATGTGTGTTTCACCCAGGTGGTGTTGCAGTTCCCTTTGCACACACACAGACACACAGACACACACACACACAGAAATAGATGCACACACCCTCCACCCAGCTTCTTTGTCAGATTAGTACCTTTCAACTTTTGGTGTCCTCTTTTGTCCTAGCTCCAGATCTCAGCCAGACACTCACCAGGACATTCCCCATCTCAATGCTGTTTTGCAATGGGCTTATGGTATTGGCTGAACTCCACCTTGCCTTGCCATCATTGCCTTTCCCAATTTTACCCCCTCCAATTACCTACTTCTGATTTAACTCCTTACAACAAAGTGAATAATGGCAAACTCATAAAAATTACAGCATCTTTACAATATGATATTCATCCCTGTCACATTTATCACATGATGCTCAAACCCTTCATCATACAGTTTAATTGAAGGTACTTCTGGAGTCTGCTTACTTTTAAAATAGACACAAGAAATGTGCATATGATTTGTGCTTGTGGTTATGTACAGTCCTGTGTGCCTTCGGTAGAAAATACCTGCAAATCTTGTGGAGACACGACAGATAGACTTTCTGGGATATATAATTTAGAAACTCATACACAAGATTGCAGAAAACCCATCCCAGTGATGGCAGACTTCAGACTACAGGAAATTATCCATGCAATGCATTGGGCACAGTTTACAACAAAGGGCCCATCCCATGTGAGCCATGTCATGGGCAGTGTGGTTTGCTGAAAGAGTTGTGCATGTGTGGTCACAATACTAAAATTCCCGTCTGCCATCCAGTTTAGTCCTGGTAGAAGCCTCGTTGTGTGCCATACTTCTGCCATGAGGAGGAGTACACATTGCTTACCAGCTGTGTTTTGATTCCACTTGCTGCCCCTACTCAGTGCCCTTGGGTATGTACACCTCTTAGTTTGTCTGCCAAATCACTCAGTTGTGGCTGAAATACTCTTCAAGATACTGGGTTAGGAAATATTTGTGCAGGAACAACAAACAAGAAAATGTGGCCTCAGTGTTGTCCTTTGGCTTGGAGATAAAATTAAGTCTGTCAGCAGGAGAGGGGAGCAGATGCTCTGCAGGGCTGGTGCACAGGCTTCAGGGTCAGCTGAAGCCAGGGGAGGGCTGTGCCTCCAACACACAGCCCTGGGCAGCTCACACTCACACACCGGGGTAAAGCTGCAGTGTGTGTGACAAAGTACCCTCCCTGCCCTTCATCTGCCCTGAGCAGGAGGTAGGACAGGCCTTGTGCCACTTACCAAGTGAGTTTTTTGATCTTCAATTTCATTTAAAAAGAGAAAACACTAGGGAAAAATAACATCCCCCCCTTTCCCTAAACTACAAGAATTTATTCAGTGCTTTGTGCTTTTTTGCCAAGTTCATAGAGAGCACCTCCTTTTTAATGCTTTGCAGGAAAATGCTAATCTGTTTTCCAGAACTGATTTCATAAATTATATATTGTTGTTTAATGTCCTGTGGATGTTTGGCTAAATTCTAGTAAAGCAGCCAGAGTGTGCCATCATGGGAATTCTATCAAAATCCTCCCAAGGAAAATCGTATTCCTCCCAAGGGATGTGTCATAGGTCAAACAAAAGCTGTCATACCTCCTCCTTATTTTCAAAGCGCCCATCCTCTCAACTTTTATTTGCAACCAATATAAAAAAGCTTTTTGTCAGCAATTTGTCTTTTTATTTATATGCTGGGGTGCTAACTAATTATTACAATTCCATACTGTGCTAATCTTGCCATAATGGTATTTCTAGTATGACAACTTTCATCTGCTGACTAAGCAAGCACAGTCTTGCCTTTTCTCAGCATGGTCATGAGTCAAAAACAAGTCATTGGGAGCTGAGGATCTTAGGGCTCGCCTGCACATGGTTTTTCCATGAGTGCAATTAGACAAGTTCAAGTCAAAACAATGCATCCCCCAAGTATGGGTGAAACTGCATTTCTGTTAAATTCAGCACAGCTTATTTGAATCAGTTCAGTGTAAAAAAGCAGTCCATGTTAGAATAATTGCTCTGGGGTACATGACTGACTAACCTGCTCTGCCTGAGACACTATGGTGCCAGTGTTCCCAGAAAGTTTTTTTCTGACAATATAAGCATGAAATTTTAGAAAGAGTTCTTAGGATAAGAAATTGGACATTCATGCTGTTCACCAAAAACATGAGATTTTTTTCCCTCTGCCTCCTTTCAGATCTGGGAATTAAGAGCCTGGACTCTGAAGCTGCAATTGGCTATAGGGAACAACATAACACAGGGAACTGCTGTTAATCTCACACCAAATGACTGGGTGCAGAAAAAACACCCTTTGCCACTTACCCTAGGGCATCAAATGTTCTTCAGACACAGAAGCTCATGCAAAGGGCTTACAATGCAGAAACCTCACCACAGGACCAAACTGAGGGTAGTTGTCCTTTACCACATGTTGCACTGTGCATGACACATCTTCTGTATCATGAGAGATTTCTTTGTTCCTTTTTTATTTTTTTCTTTTCTTTCTTATTTTAAAGCCTGACTACCATGTGCTGATGGTGCAGGTACACAATGTGTTTGCTTTGGCAGTGAAAGCAGCTGAATAATCTCCCACTTCTTCCCCCAGCCCAGCTGTTCACCCTGTTCCTCTTGGTTGTGCTGACTGCATACGGGTAGGACAAGCCAGGACAGAGAAGTAACAGTGTTAAAAAGTAACTTTCAACAAAAAAACCCCAGCATTCACAGTTGCAAGGAGGACTGACTTGTGATTGAGACAGGAATGCACTGCAGAGGACAAACAATTTAAATACAGCATTACAAAAGTAGCTTGTACAGGAGTCTGCTAAAGAAGTAGGAAGCAGCTTGCGTTAGGGACAAGGATGTTAAAGCTACAAAACATGTGAAAAACGAGTGTTGAAATAAATAGACTAAACAACTAAGATGACATTTAGAATTACACAAGTCTGTTGTCATCTACTGTGAGCATCACGTGTACTTCTTCAATCTGTCTAATCTAATATAAACATAGAACAGCAGGTATATCTAAAAAAAGCCTCTTTGAAAACACCACAGATACCCATCTTACCTGGGGAGATGATAAGGAAGACAGCAAACCAGGTATGACAGCACCTGGAGGCATCATTTAATGTGTGGTTAGAAGGCATTCACATTCCACTCTGATGAGAGCAGTAAGGAGA
>NC_031768.1:26593351-26810789 GCF_001522545.3 Parus major
CTCCCTGTGCCCGCCGGAGCGGCCCTTCTCCGGGCTTCGGAGGCCGTGAGCCCGTCTGTGCAAGGTAGGCTCCCGTTTCCCTGCAAGGTAGGCTCCCGTCGAGTACGTCGGCTGCCTCTCCCCAGAGCCAGCGTGCCTCTGGTACGGGATCCACTCTGTTACAGGGATGTCACTGAAGGCTGTGGCTGGAAATCGTGTTTGGTTTAGGCTTCGTTTGAAAGAATTCTACCATCCAGCGAGTTTCTCTACTCTTAGCATAAGACTAAAGAACTGCTTTTTTCTGTGAATGCTAGAAAGTAGCTACAGTTCCTGGTAGTACCTTTGGCTAGAAGTTAGTTTCTTCACACAGAGTGTGTGGTAGACTTTTTTATTATCAGAAGTACTGATGTTCTGAATGGTTTCTAAACCCTAGAGGATCCAGTGGGTTCTTTATTTCAATAGAAGTATAAATTTCTCCAGAGGCTAGCGGAGCTGCTCTTTCAGGTTTGTGTTAACATTGCAAACTAATTTGCCTGTACTTTTGCACTGCTACAATACTTTTGAAATCCCAACCACCACTTGTAAAATATCACAGTATTGATAGTGTTGTGGCTGACTGCATACCCATGTGAATACATGTTCATAGCATGCTGATTTTTATTTTCCTTGCTTCCATAATCTCTCTCTAAAAGGGTACTGTGAGACTGAGGTCCAGAGAGGAAAGCAGGCTGCTGCCCACATGGGCAGAGTGGTGTTGCATACCTGCTCCAAGCACAGGACTCTGTAGCTATATGTAGTGGCAAAGCAGCTTTGAAATGCCCAGCTATACCTGGGGGAGCAGAGAGCTCTGCTGGGACTAGAACCTGTTCCAGTGGTAAAGTGACCTCTGTGAACCTTGCACAGATATCAAAGATTGTCATTTGTACTGTGCTGGGTGGTTTTAGCTGCTGCTGCTGCTGCAGCTACAGCGCTGATACTTCTGTATTAGAAAAAGTGCAGCTAGACACTGGTATGCCTAAGAGAAAGGTGTTTTCATTTTTACAACTAGTGAAGGTTTAGGTATTATATGAAAGGGCAATGGATGACACTGAGGATCAGCCCCCATGGGGTGAGATCCTCATCAATAGTACAGAGTACATAGTAAAGAGCTTAGTGACCACCTCCTTGGAGTGCCACTCCCAAACCTCTCTACGTGCCTCAAACTACAAGGAAGTGTTTCACACTTTTGGCTGCTATTCATTTGAGTTGACAAGGCCAATGGCCATACTGCCCCTCCTCTACAGCAGAGGTGGGAGTTGGTGTTGTATGCTGCAGTTTAGAATGATAGGTCTTGAAAGGTTTTGGGCAAGTGATGGAAATCTCTGGCAGCTCTATGGGAAAAATCACGGGAGATTGCAAATTTTAAAAGGAAATTAATGCAACTGTGCAAAGTAGGGTCAAACCCCATGACTATTATCAGGATTATTCATATCTTTGTTCTTCTCTCTCAGAAATGTCTAAGTTGTACAAAGTTAAAAGAAAGAAAGCTTGGATGTCCTCTATTGAAGACCAGTACTGATAAGAAATTAATTGAGAAATTAAAAAAGACAAGAATTGACAAACAAAGGAAATATATTCAGCATCAGCAAGTTTGGCTCCACACCACTCAGTGGGAGCAATTCCACCTTCAGGTAACCTCCTTTGAACCCATTTTCACTGGACATCATTGACAATGGTGAAACTGTTACCAGAGCTTAGCCCAGTTCTTTTGGTTGGAAGGGCACAGCATAGCTGTGTTCTGTTTGCAATAATGTAGTCTGGCCACAAGAAAGAGCTCAGATGAGAATGTGCCCAGAAAAAAGCCAGCAGGCTTTTTTGGTTGTTTTTTTTCAAGTACATAGATAGCTTTTGCAGAAAACCACTGGGATAAATAGACTGATTTTTCTCTATTGCAGCTAGATGAAAAACATGTGATATTTTAATTTTTCACATAGGATTGTGAGATGGTCATTTTTAAGGCATCGTACTGAATGGTGTGGCATGGAAATCATCTCACTGAAAATGTTGGATTGAATGCAGTTTTACCATAGGGTTGTTAAGAATTCCTCTAAAAATTACTTCACGCGGGACATTTCAACTTTACGTGTTAAGGTGTCATTTCTTGGAGAACTGAAATATTTTAAGAGTCTAAAGTTTCTAACTGAACCCATAAAGTTGTGCTAGATAAATGATCCAAGTCTCAGTTTTCAAAAAATAGCAGCATAAGCTTCTGAAGATAAGATTAATATTAAGATAATGTTTTTCTCATGTTGTCATCAATGGAGGAATTCCCCTCTAATATCCTCAACAGACTTGTTTCCTTTAACCATGCTAGGATGGAACTGGGTCTCAGATCATATCTATGCTACTTCTCTTTTCAGCTAAAAGGTAGATAAATTGCAAGGTGAGCTACTGCCTATAGCAGAATAACCAGAGAGGTGCCAGCATGGCCCCACCCTACATGAGTCATTGGTGTGAAGCTGACTGTAGACCAGCCTTTCCATTCACTCTGTAATAATCTAATTTCTCCCTCTGATTATTCAGAAACCAGGCCTTTACTGCCTTTTGGTGCCCTCCTGGCCCTCAAGGCCCAGTATATATTTAATGACACAATAGAAGGTAACAGGTACCCCTTTTTACTCAACAGGTCCTGAAACAGCAGCTCTTGGTGCAGAAAAACCTTCTTTCATAACCTGTAGAAAAGTTCTGGCTGGTGTGTCAGTAGGTCAGGGAGGTATTTGCAAAAACAGAGACACTTTCTTGCCATGTATATTCCAAGAAGATAAGTCTCTGTAAAGAATTAGATATTACTGAACAAGGATGGAATTGTGATATAGAAGACTGTCCACCTTGGCAGGTATAACTGACCTCTGCCAATGGTCATTTTATGGACAAAGTGTTTGACGGTACTTGTCTCAGAAAATTAAGAACCTTCATACAGCAAAAACTAGAACATACAAATATTATTTGGAGGCCAAGTAACTTGCTGTTCCTTTGTTTGATTTATCACTCATCCACTTCTATTACAAATGGATAAGATTCTGGGCTCTTGCAGTCAATGGCAGAACTCCCACAAGGGTGGTTTGCTTAGCTCTTGCTGGCTCTTTGGCAACATTCAGTGATCAAACACTGCTTCCTGAATCATTTTAACTTTGCACACATTTCTTCTGACTTGACGTAGATCAGCTTCTTCAGTTTCTTTCCGCTGGGGAATTCAGAACAAAAGTAGAGAGGACATTGTTTTCAAATTCAGAAGGAGTCCATTAGAAACAAAAGAATAAAAGATAAACAACAACTACTTAAAAAGCATTATCTGCCATTGTCTTATGAAATAGTTAAAGCTTTGCCAGTGGATTTTCAAATCTCTGTGGAGATGGAGTCAGGGCCACATCCTCCTGATCTGACGCAAGTGAGTGCTAGTTTTGAAATGTCAGAAGTGTCATTCTGTGAAGTTAAGCCACAATGCTTGAACTGAATCACCCACCATGAATCTAGCAACAGGTTTGACACTGCCACATTACCATAATGTCTGACCATCTGCAGTGCAAAATCAATAGCTAAGTCCCTGGTGGATTTCACAGAGTTTCTGGCATTCTTTTCCAGACTATTCTGCAGAGCTGAGATTTTATAATTTTTTTTTTGGTGCCTTAAATTCTTCCTGCTTGCTCTTTGGGAGGAGATGGCTGGTACGAGTTTATGTGGCAGAAGGGACTACCAGAGCTGTGTAAGTTTTATAGCAGCAAGACTTTTTGAGGAGGTTGATGTTGTCCCATTCCCTGTCCCACAAGGAACCTCTCCAGCAGTTGGTGGTACCTCAGCTGATCCTTGCTTCACTTGCTGTGCATAGGAAGAAGCTAAGAACCTGACTATCCAGGGTCCTGCTCTGTTAATAAACGTGTACAGTATACTATGTTTTGAGAATGTTACTTGGATACAGTCAATGACTGTGGGACAACTGGGGAGAAAAAGCATATGAGTTCAGAAAACTTTGTTTGACTATACTTGCAGCATCCTGGATGTTGATGGACCTGAGACTATTTCGATCTTAAAGATTAAGATCAATCTAGCTGCTACCCTTCAGCATCCAGCTCTTCCCAACCAATCTTCAGTGTTTCACTTGCTCCCTACTGGAGCCTGGCATATAAAGATATATGAGTTCCAGTTTCTTGCTGTCTTTGTCTCTGCTGTGCAAGTGCTGATGAATGCACATGCCCTGAAGATCATGTTAATGAGTCTCTGGTTCTTTGGGCTTTACAGCCTGGAAGGATATGGTGCTGCAACTTAGCTGCATCCAAGTCCAAGATAGCTCTTTGGTAAGAAGGAACCCAGGAAACAGTCACTCTTTTTCCTGCCTCCCCTGGAGGTTGTGTTGCATGTGAAGACTAGGCTTTATCCTCTCTACAGCAATGTAGCAGGCTGTGAACCAAAGCAGAAACATATGGACAAATAATGAGAGAGCTTTAATTCTGACAGTGCATCCATCTCTTCCTTTGGATATATCACAAACAAAAACTACTGAAGTGCCAGTTAAGCAGCATACAATTGTTTTCAGACTGTCAGAATTTTACATTTTATTTGAAGCAAGAACCATTTTATTAGTTCAGGATTAGATATTTTAATTATCCAGGTTAGAAGGATGCATTCCTAAAATGTGCTCCATTTTTCTTTTGGAACTCTATACACACTCTGCTTTGTGGAAGAAGGATCAGGGAGGGAAAAAGATATACAGTACAGTAATAGCTGATAAATTGAGGCTTTCTAGAACTTGGCGTCTGTCACTGAAAAGAAGACTAGAAGACCCTATACATCTATATCACACATCTTGGAAGAGAAACACTGAGACTGCAAAAATATGAGGAACAGATGATATCAAAGGCTAAAATAGGCAGAGTCTGTTAAAGTACCTGGTGCTGGTTTATAGCCTGCTCTAGTTAGGAACTATGAAACAGACGGCAACCTCAAACACGAGAGACTTCAATTTACCTCTTATAGCAAAGCAAAACTTAAAATTACCATCCTTAAGAAACATTTGTCTTCCTGCTAGAGTCCACAAAAAACAAAAAGGCTGGGGACATGTTCTCTTTTTGTCACCTGGGAATTTACCATTTCTTCTCTCAGTGGGTAGCTGGTGACAATGTGTGCCCTGAGTTAGACACATTTGTATTTACAAAAATAGGAAAGAATGATCTGTGGGCTGCCACCCATACAGTGGTATGTGACAGGGGGGCAAGCAAAGCAGCAGCACCTTCAACTGGCCACCCCCTTTCTTTCAGAGTGTTTACCACCTGCACAGCAGGCATGGCTCAATGGCTTGTGGGCTCACCTCCAAGCCACAGGAGTTTATGGGCTGGCGGATCCACATAAGCTGAGGCTGGCGTGAAGTCTGGCAGTCTGAAGCTGGTTTCACAAAGCATCCAGTTTTGCCAGCTGCAGGAGGGTAATAATTTCCAAGAGAGGGACAGAGCACACAGCTGAGGGCAGTAACTATCTCAGCTGTCACCATTTATTCCATCACCAAGTCTGAGTGTCAACACCCTCCAAGAGAGACAAAAGTAAAACTGAGCATCCAGGCATTGTGGGGCACAGATTTATTTCATTAAATTGAAATACTTCCCCGTGATGAGTCTTGTCTCTTTAAATTTTCCATACAGAAAAAGCATGTGCTAATATATTGCCAGTTGGAGGGGTATACGTTCTGTGCATGTGTAGATCCAGTTGGTTTCTTTGGGACATAAAATACAAAGGAAAAAGCCATTGTTCTTGTCTTGCTCTCAATTTTCAAAAATTGTTCAAAAAAAGTTCTTATAAGCAGACCAAAACAGATAACAGATGGCACTGGCTAGCAACAAGGAAACCTAGATGCAAATATTGTATGGTATATGAAGAACGTCTCTGATGTGGCAGGGTTATGTTTTCTATCATGGTTTCTAACCAGTTATGAGAAAAATCCAGTACTAGCACTTTGTGGTATTTAATTGGATGTGAAAGGTGCAAATAATTCAGCTGGTGACCAAATGATAAAATTGGTAATAAAAAAAAAAACAACCAAAATCCCCAACCTGATAAAATTAATATAAATGGGCTCGATATACTTCCAGTAAAGCCAACAGGAGACTGTCCAGTCATGTCAGAAGATATCCAACCTGCCTGTCAATTTTCTTCCATGATCCCATGCACACAGGCTACACTGCAAAGGAGAAATAAAGGGTGCTTGTCTGTGAATGCTTTTCTGGCCCAAGTGATCAGTCAGTGGTTTTCACAGACATCAAAACCAGGCACCAAGCAGGGTCTCTCAGAGAAAGCAGCAGGTCCAGCACATCAGCCTCACAGGTGTCCTGCACCCTGCTCTCCCAGACCTGGATATCTTCACAATGAACCAGGAGCCACAGCTGGGCTGAACTATAGGAATGTGCCCAGTATGGTGCAGGTCTCCCAGAGCTTGCATAAGGCTGTTTCTAATTTAGCTTTGGTGGAAGTCAGACTAAACAAACAAATTACTATCTCTGCTGCAAATATCTATGCATGGGGAAACACCAGGAGCAACTTTGAGGAGGCAGTGAGTGGTGCCTTTGGGGGTACAGCACATGGGAGAGGCACGTCCACATGTAGATGAGACATCTGGTTGCAGCTTGATGAGTGTACATACTTTCCACTCACTCCTGCCCACAATGTCACCTCTACCTCCACTTTTAAACTGTAGCTTCCACAGCAGGGTTAAAAAAAATAAAATCCCACCAACTTCGCTTTCCAACCAAGAGTGAAACTCCTCTTGTAGCAAATGAGTATCAGATCCAAACCCTAGAATGAATAGTAGGGGTCTGAGCAGCTGGAAAGTTGAGGTCCAATGTCTTGGTTGGGTGAGATTACAATTAAATGCCTTTTTTCCTGCAGAAATGGGTGCTTGCCAAATCTCCAGTGTAATACAGAGCACTTGCTTCTTGTGCTGAAGAACTCTAGGATATCAGACCTTCTATGTACTGCAGCAGACAAGTACACTCAAAGTGACAGAGCCATTTCTCATATTTACTCTCTTTACCCCCAGTGCCTGTAGAGGCAGATCCACAGCAGTGAGCACAGTCTTACCTTGTTGGTAGAAGGATGTGGTTAAATGCTCCCTGATTTCTTTTTACTAGAAAATGAGTCTGTTGATGTGATGCCAGTCAAATACTAACAGAAATTTGAGAGAGCTGCGAAGCTCACTTGTTCATTGATGCTCTACTTTTATGTGCCTTAGTAAGTTACTTTTCTGGTAAAATACCTTTTTCCTTGCCCTTTGCCCATTTAATACTGAATCTATGCCTACAGAGAGCATCAGAGTATCAATAATTTTCTTCATAATATGTATAAAATTCAATTTTTCTTTGCAGTGTTTCTTAATACTCTTTTTGTGTCCAAATAAAGCTGTTACTGAGTTCACTGAGGTTTGCCAATGCAAGGAGCAAAGGCTCTGTCCCCTTGGGGTTACACAAGGCATTTTCTAGTAATTTTTCTGATAAGGTGACAGATTTCCTTATTATAGCACTGAAAACAGGAACTTCACTGTCTTCTAGCACAAATGGCTTTACGTATTTTATGAAACTGAGCCAAAGGCAGTGCTCTTGTCAGCTGGAGTTGGTGGCTGTTTGGTTGGTTTGGACATGAGAATTATCTACTTCCCCTTCCTCTTTTTTTGTTTTTGTTAATGAAGGCTTTATACCTGACTAAAATACATAGCTGTGTTTTTCCCTTCAGGTCATGGTATCGGAAGCTTTGAGTTGGGGGTGGGAGTAAAGAAGTTCACTTACTAAGTAAGATTAAAGAAATTAAAGGCTAAGGCTCATATTTAATTTTCCCTTGTAGATGTAATTTTTCATGCAGTGACAGCATCAGAACCTTTTCAAGTTTTATAGTTATTTCACATTTGGCAGAAACAACAGGAAACCATCTGTAGCAAAGCAGGATTGTTGTAAGTATAATATTCAGTAATGAAAAAAAAGATTAAAAGAAAACACTGTTATCTTTAAGTGATAGCTTTGAAGGTGCCAAGAGCAGGATGCTTGCATTTGCTACTAACTTTATAAAAATCTTCTAGATGAGTCAGCCATGGAAAAAAAAATAAATATTATTTCAGCAGAAGGAATAAATCCAATAAGAAATTTGACTTTTGGTTTCTTGTTGAGATTTCCATGATGACTGTAAAGATGCTTGTGGTGAGGAAACCTTATATGACTGTTTTCTGTAAATCATAACTTACAATGGTGGAGCTTATAAGTACACACGCAACTTCAAATAGTCACATTGTGCCACAAAAGGCAAGTTAACTACTCCTGTTCTTAAGCTTTAACTCCAGGCCTGAAAGCCTTTTCTAGGCCAGGGTAATAAAAATAAATTGTGGAGATTTAGACGGCTTGTACTGCTCTCCGTTCCCATATGACAGGATGTGTTTGTTCTTGCTTTGCTGTGTTTTCTGTGCTGGAAAGGAGACTTCCAGACTGAAAAAGTGTGTACTCGTTGCTTGTAGGTAAAAAATACTTTTTTGCTGAAACTTGTTTTGTTAATTGGGGTGTCGCACCCCCAGGCTGCAGTCTTAGGGCTGCTCATGGCAGCCACTAAATACCTCTGAAGAACATGGTCAATCCTGTAAAGTTGTTACATTGCAAATATCCTTGTCAGAACGTCCATTTAGGAAAGGGAAAGAACCGTTTTGTCAGGTGTGTTCTAAAATTTAGCCTGGGCTAATCCTGTCTGTAATTTCTTTGTCACTGACTGTGTTTCACATTTTAATAATCAGACCTAGTTTTAAGATAGCATTTCACCATGCAAAAGTCAAAATGTGTCAGGGAACTGCAATATCTTCTTGTTATTAATGTCTTAAATTATAGCTAGACACCCTGTTTTTCCAGTTTTCGAGGCAAGTTATGAAGGCTTTTTTTTTTTAGTGCTGAGCTGATGAGACATTAAAGGTTTCTTTTTCAAATAGTTTGGCTGTTGGGTTGCTCCTTTCACTCACACCTGCCCCTTGACTTAGAAATCGTCTCCGCCTCTTCTGCATCAAACACTGAATTTACATAGGCACAAAGAAAGTGTGGAAGGCCAGCAGCTCGCACCGTCATTAAGATGAGAGTGCAAGAAGAACAAAGCAGCACAATGGTAAGAGAAATCTAACAATACCTTGCCTTGCTGCGAGTGTGACTAACCAGGGCTTTCCCACAGGAGGGAACGGTGCTGAGGATACCGCAGGATTAGCAGATGCATGCAGGGCTGCTGGCAGTGACTAAGGCAGCAACAGAGTGAGTTGAAGTTCTAGACATGAGTCAGGTTTTGAACTTGTTGTGGTTTGTAGCAGCTCAAAAGGCTTTGTATGGCATCACTGCAAGAGTCTGCAACTGCGAAGTGATGGGCTCACAGCTGGTAGAGCCACTGGCTGCTTTGGGAGGGAGTGCTTGCTTTCAACAAAACACTGTAGTTGAGCTCAACATCCAGCACAACTTTGGCATTGTTTTAATGCCTCTACCAAAGTGCTCTGGCTTCTTAATACAGTAAGATCTTGCTAATTATGCAAGGCTCCCTGGAGAATTTTAGAGATGCTCGTAAGAAGCATCATAAAAATTTTTCTTAAAATATATATGACAAAAATAAGACAGATGCATGCGTTTAGCAGCTAAAGTAAAAAAAAAAAAATTCTCTGTATGCATATGCCTTTTTTTCTGGAATTCTAAAACACAGAAGGAAAGAAAATGAGAGGAAAGCATGATGTCTGGATTTGTTTTGTTTCTTCAGAACTTTCTGTTCGTGCCTTTTTAAACAATTTGGCACAAAGATTTGAGTGGGAAGACTTGAGATGCTCCCTCAGTCCTGATGTTGCGGATGTTTTTGCCATTTATTTTAACAAACTGTTGATGTACTTTTATCTCCTGTTGCCTGTGCCTGAGATGGACTAAAACTTAAAGAAAAGGTGCAATTGCTGCGCAAGCTGCTGAAAGTGTGTGAGTTTAATCAAAATAAGTGAAAGACATCTGCTTTCCCCCTTGCAAAGCCAAGTGCAAAGACAGTGCTAACAGCACAAGTTTCCCAGAAGTAAATACAGAAGCTGCTGTCTGTGGTATTTCCCCTACCATTACTAATTCTAGATGGATTAATTTAACAAGAGATGCACACAGACCTTTGCTTAGCTTCATAGGAATGTCTACTTCTGCAGAACAGATGCAAACACAAACAATTCTCCTTAATTCTGCAGTATTTTTCAACTGGAGTTTTTGTGCTTTTTTGTATATATAGATGAAACACTTTTCCTTAATCACAGAAGAGCAATTAGTGCTGGGTGTGTGAAAAGTGCATAGAATAACAGGCACTCTGAGTCTTTGATTTGGCAGTCCTCTGAGGTGAGAAGCAGATACTTTCTGTTAGATCATCTTCAAGGACTTAATCCCAAGGAGGAACGAGGATGCCTAGCAGACGAGTCACTTCACATGCTAAGTCTGAACCTTAGATACTAAGAAATCTTGCTTGCCTCCTCTTCACCACAGAGGTACCTACATACCTCAACACCCACGTTTGTATCCAGTGAGTTCCTTGCATGCCTGAACGTGTGCTTCTGGACATGCTTTACCTGGCTTGGCTTGTGCTGGATGAGCAGAGCCACATGCCACACGTCAGGTCCTCCCACTGAGAATGGTCACACTGCTACTTGCTCAGGGAGCTCACGTGGGCGATCTGGACTCAACGTGTTCCTCAGCCTGTGGAGATTTCAGCTGTTTTACTCATAACAGTGACCCCAGCCCCAGGTCTTGTGCATTCCAAAAGAGATGTCTGTCTGTCTATCCCTTTTGTTTTTTAACTGTTACATTTTCCTAGGCATAGGTGGCAATTTGGAGAGCAAAAGAAAAATAATGCTGCCACATGTTGGCTAAGGTGTCCATAGACACAAAGTGTGTGGAGATGCAGGCTCTGGGTAATAATGTAAGATATCTAAATATATCTCAGAGTAAGAACTGGAACCCAGTTTCCAAACCCTGACCCAGGTGGTGCCACAGTCACTAGGTTTGGGAGTCATGTGTCTGAGTGAAAAAGAGACAAAAACTGTCTCATGCAAAACAGAAAAGCTGCGAGAGGAGGGAGCTGGACAAACCTGAGAGAGGCTGTGTAGCCATGCTGCCTGGCCAGGGGCTCTGAACAGCTCCCTCTCTATGGAGCTCAGCCAGCCAGCCCCCAGCCATTTAGAGGGAAGATTTCCAAAATTGTGTTCAAACAAAGGAGGATCCTGGCAGGTGGAGGCGTTTGGCCTTATGCTGTCCTGTAGATGATGGGGTATTAAGTGCAAAGATATGAAGCAGTGGTAGGAAGGGTTCCATAGGCTGGAATTTCAGGGGTGTCTAGAGGACTGTATGGCAAAGTCTTGTCAGGTTTATAAGCCCTGCCAGGGTCATGGCCAAGGCATTTTGAAGATTTCTGTTTTGAGGTGTCTCTTCCCAGACTCTGGCTGTAGCAAGGATGCTGCCACCTTCTGTATCAGTTGTGGAGCAGTGAGCCTATTATGGCACTGTTCCTGTTGTGAATCTGGCCTGATCCCCAGTGAAGTAGGAAACTTTCCTGGGAAAAATGCTAGACACTAGTCCAGGCTAGTTAAAGTCAAAGATGGCTAAGAGGCAAATACCCCCAGGAATACTAGCATGCGTGAAGGATGATTTCTGATGGACCAGTGTCTTGCGGCCAGTAACCAGCTCCAGCTGAAGGTCTTCCCACTGAGACATTTGCAAAGACTTTGCTGCCATGTGCATTTGTCAGTGACTCAAAAGGTACCCTTGTCACATGCTGTAGTGCCCCATGAAACCTCTGGGGTGTGCAGGGGAAGGGGCCTAGTGGTGCACAATTAAGCTGTGGAAGTGTGTGGGAAATTACTTAATGGCCACACAAAGCCCATTTGCTTTGGAATCCACTTAAAATTTGGGTAAATACACCCAGTTTAATAAAAAACAAAACCACAAAGTAGCCCTCCTGCAAATATCCAATAACCCCATGGCTTTGGCACTCTCTTGAGATGCAGGTGTTAGAAATTCAGCTCCCTGTTCCGAATTAAACAGAGGGAGTATTTGATGTTGTCCCATTTTACTCAAAGTGTGTTATACACCTGCACCAATAAATTGATCTGTGAAAACCATATACTCCTCTGAAATGTGCTAACCATACCCTGTAATCAAGCCTTTAGTCCTTACTAAAGTTAACAGCAATACATTTTAATCTGTTAAAGAACAATTATTCAGAGTGCAAGCAGAGAACACAGCAGAGATTTAGGAGAAAGATGTTACAGGGCAAACTTCAGTGAAGGGAAAACAAGTGGTATCAATGTGGTCATCTTAGGTTTTTATTTCCAGGCTTTTGAGCAGCTTTGAAGTTTAAATGTTCTACAGTAACTATAGTATTTTCTGAACACTGACATTTGTATTGTAAACTAATTGGGTTTTGGTTGAGAAACTGCTGACTGAACTAATATACCTTTCTGTTAGTAGACATGCTGACTTCAGCTGCTGAAGCCACTTTGGGAGTGGGAACAGCACAATTTGATCTTTATGTTTTAAAGACTGAAGTTACTCCCTTTTGGAGAAGTTTTCTTTATTGGGCACATAAATTAGGGAGAGACATTTTGTTATCTCTGTATACAGCTTTGACTTTTTCCTACAAGACTAATACACGTGTGAGAAATAAACAGGACATCAGGGATTCAGGTGAGGAGCTTTATATATGTAACAGTCTGGGCAAGAAAAATGTACAGAACTGATTCCATGCAGACAGGCAAACTCAGTCATTGTTTCCTCAAGGCTTTAAAGTTATGTCAACATGAGGTGCCAAGAGATGGGGCGGTCTTATGGTGGGGTTTTTTTTACAGATTTGTATATCTAGTATGTCATGACACAACAACAAAGATGAAAGGGTTTTAATTGGCATAAAATTTATGTGGGTTTGGGTCACTTTTAATTACATGTGAATAGTGCAGAAGAAAAATAGCAAGCACAGATTATTAGTAAGAAAGAAAAAATGCTACCCTTTCTGCTGCACACTTGTGGGCTGAGATTTGATATAATTAAGCTCAATGTAAAAATAACTCATCTATCAGTACCATCATTTATCATGAAAAGATGAGCTCTCTGTAATGCATGGTTTGAATTAACTGTCGCTTGCTGCCGAAGTGACTGAGATGCTGTGTTCACATTTGGCTCTTACACACATACATGAGTTTTTGTAGATGTCTTTTTGAGACAGAGCCAAGAGAGACAAAAAAACAGACTCTGAAAGCAACCTGAGCACACATGTGAACACAAGCACTTGCTATGCACCGAAAGCTTTGTCCTTTAAACAAGTTTCCTGTTTGCCTTTTTTGGAGAAGAATTAGCTTTCGTTGTTCGCTGTTTTAAAGCTCTTCACTTTAACATGCCCTCAGGTCCCTGCAAGGTGACACTTTAGACAAGCTGTAAAAGAAATGTAGTTCCTCAGCTGCTGTTGTGCACTTGATAGTTTTATCTTCTAGAAATTATGTTTCTATAACCCTTTCTTTATTTCAAGCAAACAGTCATGTAAATAAATAATTTTCTATTACAGGGTTTTGCTATAGAATACATCGCTAACATTACAAATATGACTTTTCCACTGCTTACACAGAGCAACACATTTAGTCAGACTAAGCCAACTTCTCAGAGCTGCCCCAGACCAGGGCCTGGGGGACTCCAAGGGTCTCTGAACCAGGCAGGCTGTCCTCAATTCCTGGAGAGAAACAGGTGTGTCAGGAGGCAGGAAGGGGCTCTTCTCACAGCCCTCTCAAGTCATAAACATGACTGCTGCTGTATTTCAATTTGCAAGATGATCTTGACATTGACCACCCCTTTGAGGCAGAGGCTGATGACACATGGTGCCACATTGCCCTGGTAGCAATAGGCTCAAGGCAGGCAAGAGTGAGCTCCCTGGGGTTTCTGTCCAGCCAGCTTCTTTCCATGGGGAATTGAACGGCTGCGGAGAACAGGTGAATGAAGGGAGCAGTAGAACAGAGGGATGGGGTTGCAGCAAACATGAGGGTTGTAGGAAAGGATGCTCAAATCCTGTTTGGGCTCCCAAGTGAAGAGCAGCAGCACATGAGCAGTGGCTGTGGGAACAGCACAGGGTGCTGGCAGGGGAAAGGAGTACCTGCTGCTTTCCACTGAGGTGCTGCTCCAGGTAGAGTGGAGTGGGGAATGGCAGCCAGAGGAGACACACAGCATTAAAAAGGAGTCATTGCCCCCACAGAGCATGTGTGGTGAGAGAGAAACTGAGTTAATAAGAGGAGAAGGACTGAATGGGGACAAAAACCAGCAAATGACTGGAGGACAGGGAGAAAGATGGCATCTCTCTGGGGTGGAGAAGGAATTGCTGGTGATTCCTGGGCATTTGCTGTCCAATTCACTGCCAGTGCTTTCATTCTTGAATAACATAACAAGCACCAAAGTTTGAAGTTCCACTTTCAGAACAGTAAAATTATTAGATCAGAAACACAAAGGAGGGAGAAAATACAAACAAAATTTCATATGCTGCAGAAAAACTATCTTGAGCCTAAAACTTGTGTATGGATCTGCCACGTAGCCCTGCATACATATGTGCATATCACATATAAATAGGTACTCACATTTTTCATTGGCTCAGAACTAATTTTTAAAGTTCCAGTGATTACTGGTATACAGAAGTTCCCTGGAACCTTCTTAGCTATTGCAGTAAGAGCTATTCAACAACAGCAAAAGATGCACATTTTGTACAAATACAAAATACATTTATACCCTGGCCAGTCACAAATAATTATGTGAACAATCTCAGTTAATGTACAAGTTTGTCATCTATATTCATATTTTCATCTTCTGATGGTCTTTTATCACTGCTTGTTGCAACTTCTTTTGGGAGATGCTGAAGATCCTTTTGGGAAAAGAAGAACACAATGATTCTGCGTGGTTGTGGACTTGGCAGTGCTGGGTTAATAGCTGGACTTGATGATCTTAAAGTTCTTTTTTGACCTAAATGGTTTTGTGATTCTGTGTTTAGGCCAGAAGGCCCTGATAGTGCCTGTAACTGCTTCTTTAAAATTCTGTTATTTTTAATAGGCAGGCAGCAGTGAAGAGGCTGCTTAGAGCCAGGTATTTCTGTTTCCCACCCCTGTGGTTCCCTGTGATGGCAATCTGAACTGGCCTTGCTCATGTTTTTGGATTTGGGTTTTTTTTGACAAAGCTGTGCACCGTTTATTGCATTTGACTTTATGTTCAGGCAGCATTCTGTACTGCTGTCAAGATCTGAAATGTCAGAATGAAATACTGAATGCTATTTCCTCAGAAGCCTGGTGTCACAAATTATGGAGGCTCCAGGCTAAGTGTCCGCAGCATTTCCCGTGATTGTTGCAGTGGAGCCACGTTCCATTTTTCAATACATTGGTCATGGGGTGATAAAACCGATTTCTCTGAGAATCTTTTGCTGGCACCAGATAGAAGATATCATCCCCCAAGAGAGAAAAAAGAATAAAACAAAACTACAAAACAGCCCACAGGAAAAAAAACCACCAAAACTTAAAAATCATTACAAATGCTAAGTTTTTCAATTGCAAGAACAGGATACCTGTGGCCAAGCTGAGGTTGATGCTGCAGCTTCACATGCAGTTGTGTCAGTTCAGTGCTAGTGTAGATGTTTTTCCTCCCACCCGGGTTGGCAAATGTTGAATGTGTTGTTCAAGCTCTCTTCCCGCCCTCCCTTTTGCCCTATTTTAATTGTGCTGCAAACTTAGCCTGCTTTTTTCAGATTTGTAATAGCATGAGGCTTATGTGCTAGCTGGAACATGCAAGTACCTGGAGTCCTAGAAATGCTCATAATTTGCATTCTTAATGAAATATAATTTAAAATCCTAAATATAGAAAGTGCTCTATAACTGAAATGCATTAAACCAGCTCCTTTTTCCCAGATCTCAAACATCTCTGACAGCCCAGAAGTTTTGGAAGAAGCCCTGTAAAGCCCTGAGTCTTAACTGCTTGACAAAGGAGAACCAGAAAACCAAATAAAGGTCTTTCTTTTGGGTTAAATCCAGAACATGCTGGTGGGTCCTGCACAATAGAGTCAAACCTGTGATGATAGAACAGTCCTTAGGAACCTCATTTTTTTTTTGCTAATCTCAAGTTGCTTTCTGTCTCTGGATCCAAGATAGGCGTTATGAAATACTTCAGAGTGGCAGGTTTTTCTAACTTTAATGTTTTGCATTAACTACCTATGCTGTCATTTTTCTGCCTTCTTTTCTCTATCAGTTTAATTTCAGAATATCTCCTCAGAACCATTTTTGAATGCCCTGGATTAACGGGGCACTATTCCAAATGCCACGGTAATTCTTCACCCTGGAAAATGCTCCTTAGCTGGTTCTACACCACAAATTGCATCCTTACACCCCAACTTTCATTGGGCCTTTGAGCAATAGTATGATATAGGCAGTAAGTATCTCTGCCAATTGCCAGGTGTTATTCTCTCATTATGACAGATGTTTTCTGCCTGCATCACTTCAAAGCCTTCAATAATTAACCCAACTCCTGCTAATGCTAGAGTTTGAGCAGCCTGAGCTCTAAGGATGTTCAGGTGTGTTTCTCTACATCCTGACACTATCCTGAGCACACTCTTCTGTCTCTCCTATTGTTTGCTTCACCTATCTCCGTGCCCTATGGCTTTGCCTCTCATCAGATGGATTCAGTGTAAAATTAAGTCCTTACTGCCAAGGGTTTTCCTCCAGAGAAATTGAAGAAGCTGAATGAAAGTAACTAACCACAGCTTACTTAGGGACAGGATCCTAAAATGCAGAAATCAGGCTTGCCTCAGAAAACTTGGGAATGACATGAATTGATGGCACTGTCCTTCTCATTGTCTCCCACCAAGTCAAAAAGCTCCTTTCAGTCCTTCACAAGCACCTGAGTTACCGCTTAACCTGGCACCGGGGTGGCTTAAGGATCCTGCCCCAAGACCCAGTCCCACTGCCTGGCTGTCAAAGGCAAGGAGAGGCTGGGCCAAAACACAGGTGCCCACACAGGCAGCCAGACCCATTTCATCCTTGCGCCCCACGCCGCAGGCTGGCGGCTGTCCCTGGTCACACCCTTACGCACGCCTTCATGCCTGTCTGTCTTTTCCTCCACCCACTACCTGCATCAGAGACTTGATTTCTCCCCCCCTCCCCCCCGATTTTTTTTTTCACCTCAAAGTGATAGCAATTCCTGGTGCATTTATCTTAGATGATGTGGTTGTTGTAAGATGAAGTACCTGCAGCAGCCAGTCTGCGGTTTATTTGAACGCAGGCGAGTCTCAACAATGAGCTTAAAGGAGGGTGTCAGGTATAAATCTTGTCTTCAAACAGCCAGGGTGCATTCCAGACTTCAGAGACACCTCTTTGTGTGGAAGGTTGGTTGGGTTTTTTCTGCCTCCTTTTTCTTTTTCTTGGACCTGGAAGAGGATGAAAGTGGCGGGGTGTGTGCGTTCGTTTAGGCTGATAATGAGAGTGGGGCTCACGGGCATGGTAATTTGGCAGCCTCTTCACTTCCTGTAACAGTTAAAAAAAAAAAATCATTCAAGGGCTGCTTAAAGACAAACATTTTTTGTTTAACTACTGGTGGCTCATTTTCTGAACACCCATGCAATTAATCTTATTTGTATTAAAGAGGCAGGCTGCTTTTTGTAAGGTTTTCTGAGCTATAATTAATGAAGATCAAAAATGTTACAGAGACGTAATATTTAGCTTTTCATAGGTGCAACTGCACAACATCTGCAGCAATTAGAGAAGCAAAAGTAAAAGGCATTGTGTTGGGGTTTTTCCCTTCAAAGTGTCTTTGTTAAGCCTCTTCAGTATTCTAGCTGGGAATGCAATTTTTGGTGAGGAGACTTATTGATACTAAAGCTACAGATCTCTTTTTTTAATTGCATTGATTGTCAAACACATAGTTCAAAATATTATCAGCCATGTCAGACTTGTGAGAACCAAGCCCATAAAGTTAAGTGAAGAGCTACCTGTATTGCACCTTGAAGAATCAGACCCAAACAAGAGTGTTTACTGCTTGCATAGTAGTTTTCAAGCAAATGCATGAGTGTGTTAAAACTTCAAAAGCATCATAGCAGTTTCATGATTTTACATGTAAAAATCCTGGATGTTTTGCCACTAGGAATTCTGTAACACAGATTATCTTTTAACTGCGCTGCTTAAAACATAATTAGTTTTTAATAAGTAGTAGCTTATTTATCTCTTGATGATTAAATGAAGAACTCTGGAATGCATCACTTGAAGACATATGACAAGAAACATGCATAGTTCTACCTTGGCACTAGCTGCCTCCTACTCCACCAACCTTTCAGCAACTCTAGCTGAGTTTGCTTTTCTAGCAAAAAGAAAATCTGGTTTTCACTGGCTTGAAATCAAAATGTGGATGGCTCCAAGTGTGTCACTTGGATTTGCAAGGCAACGTCAACCTTTGCCTTTACAACAGACACACAACATCCTTATGCCAGGGATTGCCTGTTTCATATGCATGTGGCATCTTGCTAGCACTTTGTTAGATTTTAAAAAAGAAAAAGCTGCAGCTTCATCATTCCTTTTACTATCTGAAATCTTCTGACACTGCTAAAGCAAAATCATCTCTGTCATCTCTGTGATCTGCAGTTTGATCTCAAAAATTGTTTGAGGAGCAAGCTATCCTGGTGTGATCCCAAAGAGCAAGAGAGGCACCATCTGATGTGTACTAAACCACATGAAGGATGAAAGAAGAATTAATCTTTGTCTTTTCATTGTGGATGCAATTGTCACATGAAAGGTGACATATGAAGAAGTTAGAACCCATGGATATCTACCACACCATAGCTGTACCATGAAAAGTGCTACCTGATGACAAGTCCCTCCATCTCCAGTAACAAAAAACTGGATGTCTAGAAACCTGGAGGTAGCTATGAGCAAGAGTTCTGGGTAGTGCTGAGCACCCTGCTGCTGTGCCCCAGCAGCCTACACCCCAGCTACTCCTTCCCAAGGAGAGAGCAGCTCAGTACCCTTGTGTCTGGGGGTCTTTGTGTTTAACCTGTGCTTGATACCTGAAGATAGATAGGTTTAGTTTGAAGAAATGTTTGCAAATTGAATCATGGAATTGTACATGCCGATTGCATCACATCTATTTCTGTTTGCTTTGTGACTCATTACTTTCCTAAGTATATGCAAGCAAAAAAGGCTAAAAATTTCTTGTATTTAAATGTAAAGTTATCCGTCATATACAAGAGACATCTGGTCTCCGAATCTAACCCCTCTCAAGGTCAAAGCCCAAGCAGGGCCAGTGGTTTGAAGGAGAGCATTGGGCTTCCCGCAGAGGACAACTGTAGCAGAACGGCTTGGGGGTGTCAGAATTACCAGCAACATGCTACACAAGTCCTAGCAAAAGCAGGCACAAGAAAATGTCAACAGTTTCAGCTTTTTTCTTAATTACAAAACTGTTATATATATAAAAAAATGCACATTTCCAGGACTAAAATCTGTACGTTCTTTGAATGATATCCAGGTTTTTACATTTTAACTGAGGTGAACCCCTCCCACAGTCCCCCTGGTTACTCATCTTTCCATGCACTCTTTCATCTCTTATCTTTCAGACTGTAAGATCTCTGAGAAAGAGACAGTCTTTATTTGTGTATGTACAGCACCCGCATATTTAGCACTAAGCTCAAATGTTTGCCTACACTGTAAAATAATTGCCAAACAGTGTGGTTTAAGACTGTGTCAAGGGTATTAATTTCTAACAATTAAGAAGGGAGTGAGAAACAGTGTGAATAAGCTGTAGTTTTTGTTCAAAACAAAGTGATTGAGCATAGGACTCCCTGAAGATTTCAATCAGAGAATCCCAAATACAGCATTGGTCAGTACACAGCTGAGGTTGTCTGTGCAGCGACATTTCTGCACCTTAGCTTCTTTCTGCCTCATGCTACTTGTATGCTAATCACAGCCACCATCATGAAAAAGTTTTGATAAGGATGTTCTCAGGAGGAGCTGGAGAGCTCTGGGAAGCTACAGTCACTGTACTCACACTTATCAGGCTCTGTTTGTTCAGGAAAATGAGGTGTTTGGGGATTTTTCTCTACCTCTTCAGCCTGTCCCTTTTTATCCAACAGATCTACTGTGTGAGGCCCCAGATTTTTGATCCTGTCCTCAAAATGCAGGCGTCCTTTAAAATCAGAGGAACAGTGCCTTTGATGGCTTTTACTCATTATACTATATAGCCCCTACACATAAATGTTCAGTTTATAGGTAAAAACACAGCTGGTTTGACTCTGTATGGCAATTTTCACATTACATGATTCTTTTCTCTGGTGACCTGCAAGAGTATGAAGTAAATCAGAAAAATAGTATTTTCTCCCTCAGTTCATGTAGAAATAAATAATTGCATAGGTACCAGCCACTGGAAGTTTGTACCTGTTTTCTTTCCCTGACTACTGTAATAACCTGAAATCAGAAAATCACTCTGCATCTTTCTTTTATGTGGTCTTAAAGATGAGATCTCTTAGTGTTGTTCATCTTTTAGTGTTGGTTTTTTTTTCTACCTGCGATTTTAAACAGGTTGTAGATCCTCTGAAGAGCTGTACCCATTTGTCTGCCTATGTGTGGCTACTGCCATTTAAGCTGTGCTATGTAAGATGTCCATGTGAGTTTGGCAGGTCTGATACAGGACCTTGAGGGGACTCACTGCCTTTTGAAGCAGCACACTGGGGTCAGGCAGAGTCCAGAGGACATGACAGGTGCCAGCATCCCCCTGTACACAGGTAGCTGTGTTGAGCCTTTGTTGAGGCCAGCAACGAGAAGAATTGCTTAGTCAACAGACCCAGAAAGCTCCTAATCCACTTCCTGGTCATTAGACAGCTTCCTTTTCCCCAAGAATATCATGTTTCTTCTTCCTTGCTCTCATGGGTGCTCCCAGCTATCCAAGTGAATACAACTTTTACATTGGCTGCTGCATATAGGGGATTCCTACCTTGAATGTCAATATGATCACTTTGCAACACCCTAGTAGGGTTTCAAAATTGTGTAGGTAATTTATTATCACAAATATGGACTGATTGGTAATGCCTAACAGACTATGAAAATCACAAAACAGAACATAAAAAAATGGCTACAATGTAAGATCAAAGTAGGAGTTTCTTGAGTGTGAGATCCAATAACATTTTATGTCCAAAAAGTACGATCACTCTATTTTTAAAAACTTATGAATTTCCTGTGAAAATTACCCTTATGTTTCTAAAGGTGTCTGGAAGAATGTCAGGCCTTGACATTACTGAATGAGTAATATGAGATATACTTCAACATTGCTAGATAAAGAAATGGTACCTATCTGGTTTATGTTACCAGATAGGTGCCATTTTTGAAGTCTGATCTATTGCAGTGTCTACAGATTTCCACTAACATTTTTGTTCAAACCTTCAACTTAGTGTTGTCATGAAAAAGATCATCTGGATGTTCAGAAAAGCTGGACCTCTTCTTTAAGTCAAACCTCACTTCTCTCTGGATCCATTTCTTTATTAAAGAAACATGACAAAATGAAGTTAAAGTCTATCTACACCTGAGGCAGGTCATGGATTTGTTTCTCACAGTGGTAGTAGGCTGCTGAGGATCACTGTACAATATTGCTTGTGAAGAGTAATCACATTTTAAAATCTAGCAGAGACCTAGCCCTTCATGATCTTGAGTGCAGATTTTTGGTACTTCAGGGAAACCATCTTTGTGCCCATTATACTGAATCCATGAAAAGGATATTTGAGTGTGTGATGGCATTGATCTGTAGTGATGATGTGCTTGTGAAAAACATTGTTTGCTTTACCTTCCACACAGTGCTAGAAAGCATAACACAAGAGCTGCCATGAAACTGTGTTCCCAGTGCTGCTGAGCCTTGGAGAGCCCATCTTCTTGGCAATCACCATCAGAAGTCAGAGTGGAGCTTTCACACTAGGAATTCAATGTGTTTTCTAAATATAAGCTTAGGATGGCTGGTAGTTCAGAGGAAGCTCTATGAGGGGTGAAGTCTGTCACATCTGAGGACTGACAGTACATTGGTCTCAGTACATTAAATATGCAAAGACGAGGACTCATTTCCTCAGCCCTGTGTCCACCACCAGAGTTCTCCAGGCCACTTTTGCAGAGGGGTTTGCATTAATGTTAATAAAGATTACATGTAGAAAAGAGTTTTTCAGCCAGTCATTTCTTCACATACACACACTCAAACCCTGCTAGCGTGTTTCTAAGTAACTTAAACAATTTATAAATTCTGATTCCAAGTTCTAATTCAGAAAGAGTAATACTGGGAAATGGCTTTGGAAAATACAAAGCAATTCAAATGTAGGATTTGCTAAGTGCAGTTTACATGTTTAAAGTTGTTTACTTGATAAAATTGCGTATTTATTTTAAGGGGAGCAAAAATCTTTCCCAAAACCACAGGGAAACACCATTGGCCAGGTCTTTTTTGTATGCACCATTTCATCCAGTCTGAACTCAGTCCTCAATTTGGCCAGTAAAATATCCTGGAAGTATGTATGCCCGTATGCCCTCCAGTCATGCCAAGAAAGCATTTGCTGCCTGGAAGCACAGACTGCTAGACTTGTAGCAGCACCACCAAAGCCATCCCCATCTCCAAAGCATCCATTTTTGGTCCAAAGGCTGAGGAAAGGAAAGTGCTTACCTTAGTGGTTTCCCATCCTTTCTAACCAGAAAGCTGCTATCTTTGTTCACCCCAAAGCAAAAAGGAGGTGGGAGAGCAGCTCAAATCACTCCACCATGGCATTAGAAGCTAGACTGCAGCAATCCTGGTGTTCACAGTGTGAGACCCAGTACCTGAGAGCACTGAGGTGCCCACAGGTTGTCCCTGCTGAAGAACCTGGCAAAGGGGCACTTGGGAGGGTCTCCCTGAGCTGCCTGCATTGAGAAGGAGTGTGAACCCCAGAGTATTCCCAACCCACTCTCTAGCATGTCTGTATAGGGTGCTTGGGGGAAAAATATGGGCTTCCTCAGGATCACTGCTCAATGCCATAATGGATGGCTAATTATAGGTCTTAGAGTGAAAGAAGCAGCTCCACAGAGATCTTAAGCTACTACTTTCAGTAGAGACATTATTTCTGGGATATTATTCCCACAGGCCAAAGTACAATTACAGTGTTGGTTTATGTTTCCTTAAAAAAAAATAAAAAAGTTAAATGAGCAAAGTGTACAGTTTTTAATTAATCCTCTTATCAAAGACTCACTTAGACACTTTCACCTTTTGCTTCCTCTTTGTAATGTCAGTGATATCTGGGAAAGTCTCTGGTTTGAATCTTTGCATGGCACAGGGTAAAGGGCCTGGGCAGGTACAGGGTGGCAGTTTTAGTCCGGCAAGGTTGGATACTTTGAAATCATCAGGAAACCTGATCCTGTATAATAAATGAACAAAGAAAGCAGCCCTTTGCTATGCAGTACTCCTCCAAAACAGCAAACAGAAATTAATGTTTTTCCCTCTACACACAGAAGAACAAGTTCTTGAAGCAAGTCAGGGGTCTACTTCATTCGTACTGGGAGCCTTGAAATATTGTTATTTGCACCTTACCACTCTAAGGGGAGTTATTGCAGTATGACTCTTTGCATGCATAGTAATTTCCTAGAAAAATATTCCCGCAAGTTGTCCATAATTAACCTTTCCCCAAAAGGTAAACATCTAAGGAAAAGACTGGAAAAAATTAGCTCTGATTTCCAAGTACTGAGAAGCCAGTTTGCCCTCTCTAAAGTGTCACTTCCTTGGGCAGAGTGACAGAAAGACAGGTGTAGTTTAAAAGCTTTGAGCTGTCACGGAGATGGTCTTTTCTAGGGCACACACTTCCTACTTGAAAATAAAAATGGGCAGGGTTTGATGGAGTTGGGAGCGGTTTGCAAGCTGTGTCTTGGGAAGAGGCAGTGGAAGAGAGAAAAAACTGAAAAAACTATCAGAACTGAGGACTGTGCATGTCTGCCTGGGATAAATTCAAAATCAGGGTGCTGTTTCAAGGGTCCTTTGAGTTCATTCAGGATGTCATTGAAGTACAAAAGCCCAAAGTTTGTATGTGTCCAACTTTTTTTATGTCTTTACTTTGTGCTGTGCTACTGAGAAACAGCATGCAGCAGGATGGTGAGAAGTAATTTAAAAAAAGGAATATACTAGATAGGACCATGTTTTTCAGTCTTATTCATATAACTTCAATCTCAAAATACATGGGAGGATTTTATGAAAGGATATACAAATTGTATGTAATGGCTTTTCACAGCAGCATGCCACTGCCTTTTAAACACACAGTAGAAAACACAGCACTGTGTTGTGCTCAGAAGTACTTTCTATTTCCATGTAGAGTGTGTGGGTTTGGAGCATGTGGCTGGAGGGGTAATGCTTTAGGTTTAACAAAAGTGGGCTCTGGACAGTGCCTCATGGAGGAAGCTCAGAGATTTTATCTAGAAAGAACAGCAAGGCTTTGGTTGCTTGGCCACTCTGCAGGGACCGGGGTGGTCCTTTGTGGGCCTGCATTCCCAGGACTTGAGCTTGATAACATTCCCTTTCCCAAGCACCAAACGTGGTTTAAATAGGATGTCTGTTTTCTGATCTTAAACAGCACTGTCAGCAGCTCGATACTTCAAAGACCATGCTAGGCTGCTGGCTGGGTGCCAGTTCTCTGAAGGAAGGGTGCCCACATCACTTGGCACAGCAGCTGGTGTTTGTCTCCAGTCACCTGTGCCAAACCTGCCCCTTTGGTAAAGGCCAGGATCTCATCTAAGGCCGTGCCCACTAACCACAGGCCACATATACAGTAGCCTTTGCAAACACCATTAATTGTCTCTGAGATTTACAGCAGCCTGGGGAGTAGCTCAAGCTCTAGCAGAGAAAACCTGTTCCCTGAGAGGCAGGTCTATGGGAGCAAGCAAGAGTGGAGGTGGGCGCTTTAATTACAAACCCAGGTTGTCTGTAGCAGAAGTATCCCAACCTCCAGTTCTCTGAACACATTTAAAGGATGAAAGTGAGTGATTCATGTGTAAAAGAGGCACTAGTCATCACTGAATATCCCAGTCCTAGAGTAAGCTGAGCATTGTTTTTAAAGCCTGTTGCTTTCCCAAGATGTCAATTTGTATGACAGGATGCTAGCTGTATTGTCCAAATGCTCAGTCAAATCTATCACAGTGACAAGGAAAGACTGTGCTTTCCTCCTTCCCTCTGAAATTCCTTGAATACCTGGTGCCAGCAGTTCAGCTGATAATGCAAAGAGGGATGAAAGCAGACGGCCTTGTTTAGGAGAAGTGACTTTTCAAATGGGCTTTGACAGGCTCCCTTCATCTCTCTGTATCATGTCATTTCAATGCAAGCAACAGACTGCAAATAAACCCTTTGGTACAGCAAAGGCTACAGCACTTCTCATATGTTCTGTAACTGAACTGTTACTTAATTGTTAATGTACTAGTGATTATTCCATTACTAGGGATATAGAGTGTTGTATTTCAGTCTCTGAGCTCAGATTTAGCTATTTTCAAAATACTTTTCAGGTTTCTGATCAAACTGCTAAGTACGGGTTTATGTTAGTGTAGGTCTTTGGTGCTTATAGTGTTATTGTTTTGATAAGGAAATTATACTGCTTCCTTTGAGTGCATTGAACACCCACCAGTCTTATCTATGTGATTCTCTTTTATTAACTCTGTCAACTGCTGTACAGAATGCGCTCTTTGTGTCTCATGGCTCAAATCCAGATGCCGCCAGCATCACTGAGAACTTCACTGCAGACTTCAGGGGGGTTTCACCTGCACAGCTGTGCCTGACGCTTCACCTCAGGGAGGAAGCAATCTTGTTCATCCTGAACTGCCAGGCTGTACTTTTGAAATGGGGTTGTTCAGACAACCCACATCCCCTCAAGTGTCTCAGCCCCTCTTAGTCTAGGGACAGTGGTGTCCATCCCTCACAGGTCTGGAGTCAGGCACCTCAGTATACACCCTACCTCACCAGATGGAAGTGAGTGCCATCACACAGGGATCACGGGACTGTTCACAGAGACACAGCTGTGTCCCCCTGTGCCTTCCAGTAAACAGTGCTGGAGACAACAGGTTTGAAATCCCTAATACAAGAGAAAAATCTCTAAAGGACAGGGGGAAAAAGCCTACCTAGAAAATAAGGCTGGGCTGACTATTGTCTGTTTTACTTAGGGCAGAAAAGTACCATGCAAAGTGTGACCAGATGCCTGAACACCAGGGTTTGCATAGCAGAAGAAATATCCATGTGGCAACAAGGGCCTCAGCACTGAGGTATGCCTTGGGTTTTGCCTCTCTTGGCTTAGTCCCAAAATATATTAAAGTAGCCTGGAAGCTGCTTTGATTTGTATCCAGCTCTAAGGGCTCCAGTGGACCATGGAGGCGCACAAGGCAGGGTGTAGTAATGGTTACAGGTTTTCTAAGTTATCTGAATCATCTATGGCAACTTGTCAGACTGATCTGTAGGAAGATAACTGAAGTCTACTCAGCTGCACATGAGCTCACCCTCTTAAGACAGGTCCAAGGCTTTAGAGAAGAAAAAGCATGTTTATATAAGAGAGAAAATGTTTCCCATATTTGCTGCTTCCAGACCTATCTACAATGGTCAATCATGGGAATTTTCCTTCTGTGCTTCAGCCCCTCCCTTTAAAGCAAGATCCTGCTATGCAACACAACAAACAAATTCTGCTAGTCAACTTACCTGTACAGGTCATGCTCCAGCCACCATGACTGCAGTTCACTTCCAGGATGGCCTCCCTTCCCTGCAGGATAACCTTCAGTAATGTGAGGCCAAGAACAAGAGCAGCACTACACAATGACCAGTGGCATGCTGTGTCTGAGCCACCTAAAGAATATTCATCGGGGTCTGCCTGCATCTCCTGTGGGTTGGAAAGGCAGCATTAGTCCTTTTGCACATTGTAGAGCAGTTTCTCATATATATAGATATACATACTATATATGTGTGTGTGTGTGTGTGTTTGTTTATACATATAGGAAGAGCTTGTCTTTCCCTGTGAGACGAGACTCCCCTTTTCCAGCTGCAGCATGGTCAGGGAGTTTCATACAGATACATCTCAGATAAAACTGCAGCTAGAAGGGCTGCCAGCATGCAGGACTTAAGCACAGGATGTCAGCAGCAACTATGTGAAGCATGGGAGAACAATTATGCATGTGGCCTTCAGTGCTTTCGTAGCTTCACAGTGATGTGAGTCTTGCACTGTTCCAGATTTCTTCATACTGGATGATAAATTAATTAAGTAAGCAGATTGAAAATGCTCTAGCAGTCACTTTCAAAAGAAGCCTTGGAGGTTTAATGTGCTTTAACTTCATGGGTTTAGTTCATATAACCAGTTCAGGTCCTCTCCTAGAATCCCCCCCATGCTTACAAGGCTTTAGTGCTATTTTAGCTTCTCGCTCATGCATTCATCATAATCTGTGAAAATAAGAGTTGACACAATGACAAAAGTTGTCACATTGAATACATTGTTTACTTGGCTTGAACAGATATTTTTATCATTTCTCCAGAGAAGGTTTCTTACTCAAATTTGCCAAAGATACTCAACAAGTTTAACTGGAAACTTGGCATTTCTTCATCCAAAAGTTCTTCAAATAATATTTTCCAGGAAGAGACTAATTGACAGCATCTTGCTTCACGTAGGCACACATCCTCTTGGGAGAGATTTCCTCGACCTACTAACACTTGGAGTTGGTGGAGGTGGTCAGCTGTTGGGCACTGCATTGAACAGCCAGTAGATGGCTCACCTAGCAGGCACACTGATCAATCCCCCAAATTCAATTTTGTGTAAATGAGGGATAAAATTCCTGCCAGCTCGTGACAAGAGTGATTCTTCATGTCCAGACTGAGATTTTTCTAGTGTTCTGCGCTGTATATTTTACATAGCGAATCTCTCACCATTTTAATTTTCCCCAAGGCTTTCATGCTGTTCTAAGGGAAACTGCTCTTTTTTAAACCAGTGGGACGAGACAGTGTGTTTGACAGGAAAGGCCTAAAATTTATGTTTCTCTTGCTTCATGCTTAGACTTGAATTTACCAAAACAGCTTCTCCAAGAGGTAATAGCTCCTTGTTATTTATATTCACTGAACATCGCAGTCACCTGTGTGATCCAGAACTGTCTGTGTCTGGGTTATATACATATTGATACCTGCAGACATTTTAACCTGGAGGAAGGGCAGAATTACTTTAAATTTTATTTGTGACCAGTAAGGAATCTTGCTGCTATTTTTAGCTTAGAAACACTACCTCCAAAAATTTGGGCTAGGAGGGTTCACCAGTACCATAAAAATACTTTATGATTTATGCGTTTGGACTCCAGAAACCATGGACCTGTTTGCAAGAGCTCTGCAGCAATCACTATTAGTTGCCTGTAGGGCTGCAAAACAAAGCTTCTAGGCATAAAAAAATTGTTAATATTAGTGTTGATTACTTGCAATCTACTGTGTGGTGATGGTGGAAGAACATGAGGAGACATGGTAATCCAGCAGCCATGATTTCAGGTGGTCAAGGTACCTTGAAGAAAAGGAGCTGAGTTCTGCATCCTATAAACATGTTTATTAAAATTAAGTTTAATTTAACGTGAGATTACTACCAACATCTGTTCCAGCTCTACAGAAAACAAAAGAAATGGCTAGAGAGAGTTAAAGTCTGGCTGTCCTAACAGCCACCAGGGAGGAAAGCTGTTTATAAAAGGAAAAAAAACCCTCAACATTTCTCATTCTACGAAGTCTCATCCATTCTGTTTCCAGACTGTATAACATGTTAGGCTTTAAGGAGTAAACAATGTTTCTCTGCTTCTGGCTCTTCAAAGCTGTTTGATTTGCTGTTCTCAGCTCTAAGACAGTGGGTTCACTGCATGTCCTGCCTTGCCTCCTGTCTCCTCCTGCTGCGTGGACACCGAGCTCAGTGCAAGCAGCAGCACCAGCTCCTCTCAAGCCCACATGGAGCCCAGGAGCACGCAGCATTAATCCTTTTTGGGCTGGTTATTTTGCTAAACCACATGTGCCCTATCTGTGCCACCCTTCTCCAGTCCCCACTGCTGTGACTGTCCCATCATAGATCACAGATCAGATGTGCAGGCATCACTTTGCATAAGGTGCATAAGGTTTTTTCCCACTTGCTCTGCAGAAACAACACACACGTTTTCAACATAAAATGTAACTAATTAAAATATATCCCACTGATTTGGGAGGTAGCTCTCAAAAATCTGTCCTGTTCAGGAGGGGATATTACTACATCAACTGACTCTATCCAGCACCTCAAGGTGCTCCAGAAAGTACTGAAGGAGGTATTACCACTATGACCTAGTTGTGAGCTGATTCAAAGAGAAGGCTTCCTCCATTCCTCCAGCTGGCTTTGATGTACATACAAGCTTTTTACTCAACATAAACTCAAAACAATATGGTCCCATCCCAACAGCTAGAATTGAGAATAGCTGGCAGATGAGATACAGTCTTCCCCCTTCCTGTGCTTCTCCAGAAACACTCAGTTAGCACTGGCCTGCTCATGTGATATTGTAAGCAGGCTTTTGACCTGTTTGACTCTTTCAAAGCAGACACTTGACTCCAGCAACTGTTTTCTCTGTTTGCAAAGTCAGGCAAGCAATAATATACCTGCACAGCATTCCAGTATATTTCCAACTCACTGTCTTTTTAGGAGACTGGGAACAAAAAAAAAAAAAAAAAAGCAGAAAGCTAAAAACATATCTTTTCAACATCTGTCTCTTTTGTCCTTGGGGCTTGATTTTACTGCAACCTGTAAGATGGGGTCCTTTGAAACTTCATCTACTGCATGGAAATTTCCCTCTGGTAGCCCTAACTTTGGTTTAGTAGGGGCCACATAGTGTTAACGATGGGAAAATCTTAGGATTTGTATGCAATCAAAGCTTCCCATATTTCTTCTAAGTTGTTGATCTTCAAAGTACAGAGGTGTTGTCTCTGGAGGAGCAGTCACTGCTTTATATCAAAGAAAGCTTCTGAGAAGTTCAGTGTCTCCATGTGAAAGCCTTCAGTCTTCCACACAGAAAAAATGCAGCCAACACTAAGCCATTGCCAGTGTACTCCAAAAAGACAAGATATAAGCTTCACTATAACATTTCCTAGGCTCCACTCATTACATATCACTCTGCTTTGCTTCTATTCTCAGGATGGCAATTAAATGCAATTAGTGACCCCATTTCTCTCAGGTCACTTAAGGAGTTGACCAAATTTTAACACAGTTGTTTAAAGAGCAGTTAAATATCTGCAATAAATATTTGCAGACATCGAGAGTTTTGTGTTGTTTTGTTAAAATAGATGTTATCTATTAAGGCGTCCTCCAGTAGTTTGAGCTCAGAGTTGGCCAACAAGTGACACAGGAGATACTTGGAGAAGTTAATGGACAAAAGGAAGCAATTTCCCAGCTCTGTTTTAAAGCAGAAGTGTTCTTGCCAGCCCTCGCAACTGTATTCTCTCCTGACCATACAAGTGTGCTGCATGTAAAACATTCAGTCATCAAAAAAGAGACACTAGAATTTGAGGATGAAATATTTTTGTAGTGGAAATATTGCAAAGATAATCTGCCAGAAAAATCTTTTTCAGCAACTTGAGCATCCAACTCAAAATAGCAGCTCATGTTGCTGGAGTCACTGCTTTCATCCAGCATCACAATGAAAAGATGTGAGCTGGCGTGGCTCAGCAGTCTGCAGGAAAAACGATGACAGCTTTCTGAGAGTGCAGATTGCTTTTGTTCTCCAGATGAAAACACTCTTACCATAGCAGGCTCAACATCCCCTTTACCAGCCTGGCAAAGCAAGGAGCATGAAGAATGGGAATGTGTTGCTATGGCATCACTGGCAGAACAGAAAATTCAGTAGAGTTTACTCCAGAATGAAAAACCCAGGACAGTTGTTAGGCACAACTGGAATGTATTTGCTGGGGTATAAATAGAAATGCTGTAAAACTGATATATGTCTTAAAAATGCAAGATATTTTTTCTCATCTTGGTAGTAATGCCAAATATTTTATGGGGAAGAAAGGAGAAGAGCAAGTTGAAAACTTACCAGCTTCAAACATGTAGCAGCTTAATAGATGAGATTTTAGTCTCCAGCAGATCCCTAGCTGACTTCAGGACCTTTATTCTCTCACAACCTCATTTGGGAATGTGTGAAAAGAGAACTTGTAAACTCTTTAATGCAGTGCTCTATTCAGGGTGGCCAAGGCTTTCAGAAAATTACTCTGTTCAGCTTTAGACATTCATTTCAAGAAAGATGAGGTCACGGTGGAGAAAATCCAGGTAGAAGCACAAGCAGAGAGTGCTCTAGAAATAATGGGTAATGGTGCAAGACTAGATAAATCAGAACTATTTTACATAAAATATGACCAAGCTGAGGTCACAAATACCTAGGAGACTATTGCAGAGCAGAAGGAAATAATCCTTCATGTCTGTGGTGGATAAGAAAAACAGCAGCAGCTCCAAGAGAGTGAAGAAAGATATAGATGAGACATGCAGAGAAGAGGCCTAACAGCAGGAATGGCAAAGCAGTGGAATAGAGATGAGGGACAACTGTAATCTCTGTCACTGGAGGTTCTCAAGATTCAGTCAGACGAAAGTTTGTTGGTGTGGCAGAGAATGAGTCTCTTAGTATGAGTCAGAAAGGTAATTTCTCTGGCTGTGAATCAGAAGATGACTTCTTGAGGTCCCATCTTGTCCTGTTGTTTTTTTGACAAGTGAATTATTTGATAAATAAACACCACAGAAACACCTATTTTCTTTTTCTGACAGCATGCACTTTACTGTACTGATACAATGAATTATCAAAGGTCTGTATAATTCTCTGTAGAATCTGATGGCTTTATAATCTGGTCTTTTTGGGTGCATCTTGGAGGTGCATAGAACTTTAAAGAAAGTACAGCTGAGAAGATGCAAGAATCTTGTTTTAATTAGGTTAATTTAATGTAGTTCTGAGATTTGTTTCAGTGTAAACTTTATTCTGTAAATAATCATTGAATTGATCATGAATTAATAATTCATCATCAAAACTGCTGAAAAAAGTGGGAGATGAAGTATAGGAAAAGTATCCGTTCTGGCCTTGCAAAAGGAATTTTTATGTTAAAATACTTGGCCACAAATATCACACACATAGACACAAACTACAAAGCTGTCAGATGTGATAGAAATGAAATATAGGGAGAATTAATTTCTTCCATGTTTAGTAATAAACTACATGCAGGCCATAAGATGGAGTGGAATATCCACACCAGGAAGTATCTGTGGTCCAAGTTTTCCAATAAAGATCCATAAGAACTGAAGAAGTGTTTGCAGTATCATCTGAATTACAGGCAACTGTAATCCAATGAGACCCTTCAGTCTCTCTTTGCTGAAATTACAGTGAATTCTTAAGTGCCAAGGCAGTAAAAAAAGCACTTCAATTTACAGCTGTAAGCTATTCTTCTTTCTTATAATCCTGATAAATATGAATTATCCATTAATTGCCAAAATTATTTTTAATCTTCTTAGAATTATCTTAGCTAGCTGTAGCCAGCTCTGCTTTCTGCCTTGCACTGCTCCTCTGTGCAGAAGCTGAGTGGAGTGGCATGCCTCCAGCCAGACATGTAGGACTTCTCCTCTGCCTGCTAGCATTCCTGCCTACTGCTCTGCTCCCCAACAGCCCATCTCTCCCACCCAGAGCCCGGCACATCCAACTTCACCCCTCATCCTGCTGTAGCTGTACTGCAGCTTAGCAGCTGTCTGGGACCTACTCAGGCCATTTCTCATTCCTCTGAGTGCCTCCTCCGCCCCTCCTCTCTTGCTTTTGATCCAAATGTGATCCACCAGCCTGTGGCAAGGTAAATCTGTGTTCTTGGCTGCAAGGCTCTCAGACAAAGCCCTTCATGGCATGTCCAGCCCTGAAAAAAACAAACAATAAAGCAAAGCAAAACAAAACTCACAAAGCCCAGTGAGAATCTCCTCCTCCGCAAGCTCCAAAATCCAGGGACTGATGAGTAAGCACAAACTTCCAGCAAGTTCTGCCTCTTCCTACCCTAGAGGGATCCTAAATAGCTCTAACACTTCTGCTCTGTTCTGAAACCTGTTCAAATATACCCAAAGGGGAATGAGGACAGTGACTGGAATTAGTGCAAGTTGTTTAACACAGGGTATAGTCCTGGTGCAGGTATCAGAATCTTTAAAGCTGAAAATACCTCTAGGGACATCGAGCCCAACCATTAACCCAGCACTGCTGAGTCCACCACTAAATCATGTTCCCAGCTGCCATATCCACATGGTTTTTTAACACTTCAAGGGATGCTGACTTTCCTGGACAGCCTGTTTGAATGCTTGACCACCCTTTAAGTGAATAAATTATTCATAATATACAATCTAAACTTCCCTGCATGCAGCTTGAGATTTCTTTTTCTATTGCTTATCACTTGGGTGAAGAGACAGACCTCCAAATGTCTACAGCCTCCTTTCAGGTGACTGTAGAGTGATGAGGTCCCTTCTGAGCCCTTCTTCTCCAGGCAAAATACCCTCAGCTCCCTCAGCTGTTCCTCCTCAGACTTGTGCTCCAGATCCTTTACCAGCTTCATTGCCCTTCTTTGGACACACTTCAGCACCTCAACATGCTTTTGTGTAGTGTGGGGTGGATATGTTACTTTTCTCTACAGTCTGAAATAAAACACAGGGAAGCACCCATCTCCCCTCGTGTGTAATTGCAAAACCACTATGAGGACCTCAGTGAGAGCACATTAAGACCCCAACAAGAGAGTGACTGAGTTATAGAAAACACTTGTCTCTCCCAGGGACGTGTCCTGGGCAGTCCCAGTCGGTCTGCCAGCTCAGGCTCCCCTGAGCTAACCGGTTCCTCCACGTGCACTGCTCAGGGCAAGGGCTTCGCTTGGAAAGGCAGGACTTGACCAAGCACCTTCTCTCCTGCCATGCAATTCCTATGGCAGCTGCTCTGTGTATATGTATCCCTCAATTTCCATCTCCTTTGTTCAGGCTAGAATACCTACAAGTCTTCCTTCAGGCTGGTGTGTAACTGAGGTTTGTCCTACTGACTAATTCTTTGCTCTAATTCTGGTCACCATCCCATGGCACTTGGCACAGCACAGCAGAGCTCTGCTGGGGAAGTGTGAGCAGGTCTCTCTGCTCTGCCATGGGGCACACATCCCCGCTTTCTGCCAAGCTGACTTTTCCCATGCCTGCAAGTAAGAGCTTGAGCCTCATCACAAGGCTGGTTTAAGGCTCTTCCTTTTCCCCTCCCACTGCTCAGCACAGGATGACTCCAGTTCTGCTTTGTGAAGCCTCAACAACCCAGTCCATTCCATCGCCCTGTGCTTGCTTCCAAGCCTGGGGGCACAGTGCACTCTGGACCTGGAGGCCCCAATTCCATTTTCTGGAATTGTGTAACCCAGACTCCAGCAGGCAGCTGGCTCTGGAGCAGCCAGCAGGCAGGACCCCACCAAAGGGGCACTGCAACCTGTGCCTGGCTCTGCTGCCTTCCAGTTATGTCACATTTCCCATTCCTGTTTCCACTCTCAGTGCCCTCTCTCCAGTGCAGGCTCCTGGACTGGACAACAGCATTTCATGCCTAGACTTTTGCCCTGGTTTCTGCTTCTGCCCAGCTTCATCCCTCCTCCCCAGCTGCCCTCCAGTCTTTATTTCTCTTCTAACCAGAGAGCACCGTCCCACCCAAACCCTGGTATAGAGGTGTGGCAGCACCCTGTGGGGCTTAACTCCTAGGCAGACCTCGGAATAATTAAGGGGCCAGATGGATTCCTCCCACAGTTTGGCGGCCCTGGGAGAGCTGGGATGTGCATACATTACCCCTACAATCCTGCACACGGTGTTCTGACACCGCACAGCTCCTGTTTTCTTGCCATTCCAGGCAGCCTTAGCGTGCAGACAGGACCTTTGCCATGTCAAAATGCCTCCAAGCAGCAACCACCCATGTTGGCAGGCTAATAGGTTTCTATGGAATTTTGACAAGTCTTCAGATGAACATCAAACCATCTCAAATCTCCTGAGGGGCTAAGAATTAAAAAAAAAAAATAAATCCCACACCAAACTGATTTCACATTTCAGGATTCCCTGCAGCTTTGTAGCTAATTTAGAATCTGTTGATCCTGGTGCCAATAAATAGTTTAAACTATCTCTGTACTCAGACTTGGTTTCATCCTCAGGTTAGCATAGGTTGTTTAGCTAGCAAGTAAACCAACAGTACATACAGGAGAGATATTTGTGCGTATTTTTTCCATTAAGCAGAATGTTTCACAGTAGCTAAACATTTCTCTGGAAATCTTGCTTTCTCTGAAGCAGGTGAGTGCATTATTAATATATGTGCTAATGCACTGCCCCCCAGTGGAGTCAGAATCCTGTTCAGGAGATTGAGCTTTGACAACCTTCACTTGTGAGGTGTGTAAAAAGAACACTCACATATGGTAAATCAAAACCTTCAATTAACCACTGATGGGGCAGTATTAAATCTATTCAAATGTTTTTCATGGGGAGGATGATTCACATCCGATTTTAAATTTGCAGTACAATTAGTGCTGCCCCAGTATATCTCCTCTCTCAGCAAGCATTGCAGTTAGAGGGAACAGAAGGTCTTCACCTGTTTGTGGGTGATGCTTCACATTCCCAAGATTCTAGGAGGAGCTATAGGAAGTTCTCATTTTTAGAGAATAGCCAAGTCTAAAATGTCTTAAGGCCGATGAGGTATTACACGTAACTATTAAAGCAGATGTCAGGACCTGTATTTATTCACTACAACATCCCTCGTCCTCTGGTAGGAAAACGTGTCCCTTCTGTTAGGTAATAGAAAAGATTGTATTTATTTGATCATACTGGATATTTCTGGAGATAACTTTAAATACTCTGGAGATACTTTAAATAATGGCTCTTTGTCTTCTGTACATCTTAGGATTGTCATTGCTTCACTATCATCATTTAGTTTTTCCTACAGCAGCACAGAATATTATAAAACCTGAGGTTAGGTTCACGTTTATAGTCAGACTGATGGCATGTCCAAAGACTCTTATCAAAAAGCAGCCTTACAAGACTATATATTTTTAAGCATGCAACTAAACATCTAGATGGTAAAAATCAAAGCCATAAGACTATGACACTCACTGTTGTGTTACTTATTCTCTGGTGTCATGTTCTTGATTTTTTCCTTAGTGCTCTGCCATATTTCCATCACATCATCTCTGTGTCAGGACAGGATAGTGCTTCTGAAACTGCACCTCCAGGTTTTCTTGTGCCTGTGTCACTGGCATGGGATGAGGCAGTAGATGTGCTTATGAGTGATAAAAATATATTTTCTTCTCAGCAGCTTAGTTAGATTGTAGCACCATGAAAGGCTTCTGAATCAGCTAAATGACCAATTAATAGAGTGGGGAGAAGAAGAAATATAAAGCTGATTTGAAAAACAGTATATTTGAAGAGTACATGGCTGGGGTCAGCAGCTGACCCTGGTAGTGCAGAGGGGGAAAGCATCACCTGGCATAGCACTAGCAGCAGGAATATGCTTCCTTTCTGCAGATATTTTTTCTGAACACCAGATGAGCTTGCCTTCCAGGTCATCAGTTTGCCAGCTAGAACTCCCCACTTTGCCTGTGCTTTCTGGAGTGCTTGCTGTCAGGTCAGCAGGTGGCAAAGCTTGGCCTTCATTGCAGGTGGCCTGCAGCATGTGCAATGGTTTCCAGTTACCTCAGTTCCCAGGTGTCAAGGCTGAGGCACCAGTGGGACCCATGGGAAGCAGCCCCACACCTGCCCTAGGGCAGCCATCCAGACAAGAGGCTTGCTCAGCTACCTGCAGTGAGCAGCCCCTGGACTCCCCTGGCCCCTTCTTTCAAGATGGATTCTCATAGCTATTCCCTCTTCTGTAAAATCACAGCAGAGACATTGCACAAATTAAATATGCAATATATCCTTAGTAGGTAGTACTTGGCTCCTAAGCTCCCCTTGACAGAAGGCTTTAATTCCTAATAGAGAGGGTAGCAATGGAATCCTTGGACTTCAATTTGACAATATGGACAAACATTTGACACTCATATGTATAACATGGGACAGGTCCTACAGGTCACATCAAAAGAGCAACTACTGAATTGAAGACTCCTGCCTGGTCTCTCAAAACCAGTCTTATTTAAGTGAGTGTCTTGGGCTGCAAGTTGCAAGGACAAGTGGGTGAGCTGGAAAGCTCAAAGACAAGTGCCATGCTGGAAAGCAGTAGCTGTTCCCAAACAGGCAGGGTGCAGTCACAAGGCTGCTGCTTCATGGGAAGGAGGTCAAATGGTTCCTTCCACAAGGTGACACCTTGTGTGGCAAGGAGGTGGTGTCTCAGTTTTCCTGAGTCATGTGATGATGGTGTTGGGAGAATAGGCATGGGGAGACAGGTCAAGTCTTTTTTAGACCAACTGACAGACCTAGAAAAAATAAACATCACAAGCCTAGTTCGTTCATCAGGTCCAGAAAGCACCAGTAAAATCTATGCTAACTGCAAGGCAGAAGCAAGAGCTCTTGGATCAATCTTGTTATGCTAACAAATCCCTCCACATGAGAGAAAAAGGTGGTAAACACCTGTGGAGCATGGGGGGGGTGTTGCCTGGGAACAAAGTGACAGGCTGTAAGCTCCTGCAGAGAGGAGAAAAAAGGAGAAGGCAAGGAGAAAACAAAAAAAAAAAGAAGTCATTAGCACCTGTGTTGTATTTTAAAATATATTATTACATTTCTGGTATTTTGTAATTAACCCAAGTTAATTGTGAACTCTTGGTTTGCATATTTCAGCCCAGAGGATAACCAGTTTTTAAAGCTAGCTTGCTACCTTGAAAGGCTCAGCTTGACATAGCCTACTAATGGGTTTATCAGATAAGGTACCACTAGGCTTAAAGCACTCCTTAATTAGGAATGTAAACACCTTCATTAAAAAAGAAATGAGGGCCTCAGAGAAATTATGAAGAGATTTTATGATTATCAACTCAAAAGAGAAAGTCTTCCAACAGAGAAACCCATTTCTCCCTCCTCTAGGAATGGAAGCAGTATACTTTGTAATTGCAACCCTACCAAGCACATTGACAATAGAGATTCCACTGCACTAGAAAATTCCCAGAGTTTTGGGACATCCTGGCTGAACAGAGATGTGAAGACAGTCAGCCTCTCTGGAGGCATGTGTGTGTAAATAGACGTGTTTGTGTACACACTCATGCCTGTAAACACGCGATTCCTGTAGGATGGGCTGCAGCTTCAGCTCTCCCTAGCCAAGGTGGTGGTTGCTCCTTCTCTTGCCTGTACACGTGGTGGTTGGCATAAATAGCAGCCTCAGCAGGCCATAGCTCGCCAGTACCCACAGATATGGGGGATTTGGTTGCTTAGGCATGTTCCTCTGCCCAGCACTGGGACTGGGAGCTGTGTTTTGGCCTCTGTGCCCCATGCCCTCACTGAAGCCCCAGGGAGGCCCATGCCCATGAGATGGGTGGGTGGATGGGGCACATGGCAGGCTGCTCCCATGGACCATGCCCCAATCCCCTGCTCAGGGCCCCGAGGGCCACAAGCCCTGGCTGGTACTCCCGGCCCTGTGCCGGGCCCTGCAGCCGCCTCTCCCCCTGGGCACCCCGGCACGGCGCCTGCTCGCTGTGTGGCCCCTGTTCCCAGCGGAGAGCTTCCCCTCCCTCTGCTCTCTCTCCCTGCTCTTCCCAACAATGGTGGCCCGGGCAGCTTGGGATGTAGTTTTGAATTTAAGTGTAGCCAGCCTTTAGTTTACAAAAATAATAAGTCCCCTTCAAACACAGTTATGTAAAAAGTAGAATAATAAAAAACTTAATGTTTGTTGGCAGCATACGTATCCCTTTGTAAGACAGAGGCCCATTGACAAACAAGAGGCTTTTCTGGGACTCTAACATCAAATACCAAAGTATACACTGCCACAACATAAGACTGCCTCCATTACCTTTGCCAAACAGTGAAAATGCTGCACCATTGTTTAATGCACTTGTACAAGGAAGGAGAATTGGTGGCCAGGACCCTCCTGATAGCATCCTGTCCATGCAGAGATCTGCTCTGCAGGACCTCCAGAGGCACCACCATGCTCTGCTGCATCTCTCTCCCACTGCACCCCAGCTGCTGTTCTCTGTGCCCGTCAGATGCAGTAATTCAGATGTTTTTGTGTAAACCATGGAAAAACCAGAACTGTGTGTTGACCTCTCTAACAATATTTGGCTTTCAGTTAAGAAATGCAAATGTACTGTAGAGCTAAGAACAGACATTATTTGTTGAATGGTCACCATGGGACTTCTATTCCATTTACAATTTCAATAAATTCTGTCAATGGCCACTGCAGGATTTCACCTCAGTTCCTTCCTGTAAAGAATTTCTAAATTTCAACCATTATTGTATTTAAAGAATGACAGTGTCTGCACTGTGATAAAAATCATCTGCTTCTCAAATATTATGATCTTCAAAGGTAATCAGCTGCTTGCAGGAACAGACCCTGAGGAATGGAAGCAAAGTGTGAACTCAAATCCTTATTGGTCCTAATAATGAAAAACAAGCCTCAAACTGTTCTTACTATGTTACTTGTCAGCTAGAAGAGTAAAGCACAGCTAAAAGGAAAAAGTGTTAGAAAAGCACCATCATTGCTTTGGTAGTTTGTATTTTCCTAATAAGCTTTTAATTTTCTGTTCCAAATGTAAAGCAATACTTGTCTGAGGAAAGCTTCTGAATCAAAATTGCTTCCATATCAGCAGTTTTACCTTGCCCCTTGAAGCAAAATTCCAAAAGCAAGTTTCCTGTCCCTTGGGTAGGAGTAGATAGGGAGACTTCATAGGAAATGGTGACGGAGAAAGCACTGAGCAGATGTGGCACTGAGACAACACATCAGACAGTGAATGACTGTGTTGCTGCTCATTAATTCTCACCTTAGAAATATTAGGCTGGGAAGTCTAGGATGTTCACTTGCAATTTTTCATGGTGATGTAAGATCCGTCTTCCCACTATTTCCATGGAAAACTCAGATGCCCTCTGGCAGCTGTGAGCTGGCAGCAGGGTGAGCTCACCTGGGCGGTGGAGCAGGAGATCTGCTGGGGAGGATGGGATGCAGCCCTACTGTGCCCCCAGCACCACCACCACCACCTTTGCCAGTGCTTCTCAAAAGAAAAGCCCAAGCCCTCCGAAAACAAACACCTAAGCAAGGAAACCAGAAGGAGTAATAGGATTGTTGTTGCACTTTCTGGCAGACATTAGGAGGAGCTGAAAATAATCAGAAAGTCTTCATGGAAATCACCTTAGGAAAACAAGCAGAGGTGGAAAGCAAGCCTGTACCATTGAGGAGAATCCTTCTGGGGACTGGCCAAAACATTCAAGATTTTTTCTCAATTTTTTGTATATATATATATAGATATAGATATATGTATGTATATGTATATGTGCATATATATATGTATATAGATATCAGAAATAAAAAGTTTCTGGGGTTTTTTACTTAATTATGTAGCAGGGAACATCACAGATTGATTGATTGATTGAGATTGTTTATTTATTTATTTATAGTAAAACACCAATAAGAGAGTAAAAGAGCCTATGTAACTTCTACAGATCAGGGCAGCCTTTTGACTGGGAGAGATGCAAATCTGCTCACATTTTTGCCCTAATATTTTCTTGTTTGTATAAAGCAGCACCAGCTGCAGTAGCCTTCATGGCAGGAGGTCATGAGTGCCTTTTCCCTACTGTATGACTTCCCCACCCAAACACCAGTCTATCTAGCATGAACATCACTGATGTGGATGTGTTGTGGTGCCAGGTTGTGAGATTAATTAATTACCATTTTCCTGCCCAAAAAATCCATCCTATGCTCGCTCTCCTCTCACCTCCACAGGTGGCTTGGGGCAGCACGGACAGGAGCTGCCTGTGAGCCATGTGCCCTGAGAGGACATTGGAGCGGGAATGGAGACCACAGTGGCCTCCCAGCAGTCCCAGCCTGGCAGAGTTAGGTTTTGGAGGGATGCTGCTGTCAGGTAAAACCAATGTCAGCCCAGGGGAGAGGCTGAATCAGGCCCATGCCAGCAGCAAGGGGGCTGGGGCACAGCTGGCTCAGTACCAGCCAGCAGCGTGTGCACTATGGGAACCCCAGGGTCCTCTCAGGCCCTGTTAGTGCCCCCCTTTCTGCAGAAATGTGTATCAGTCCTGAAAAGTGTGTTAGAAAAGCCTTTCCTTCTTGCCTGCTTTTGCTTTGTTCCAGCGTGGTAGCCTCTTTTTCCCCAAAAGAACCTTTTCAGAAAGTTAATGGCCTGCCTACCTGAGAGCTGATCCTCTTTATGTGAAATTCAAGTATCAACTTCCAGAGTAGTTTCCAAATAAGCAAATCTGTAGGAGATGGATGGCTTCTCATTAGGTTTGATTGTCCCCAGGTCCTCAAAACACAGTGCCCCCATTAACAAATTAAAGAATCTTTTGTCTCCTCTTGTCAATACTGTTCCCACTGGAAAAAGTCTTGTTTCTGTGCCAGATAAATCAATTATTTTTCTGACAGGGTTGCCAGATCACAGGGCAATTAAAGTTTTATGTGTAGTTTGGGCCGTTCTCACTGCCTTTTGATGTTTCAGGTACAAAGGGAGAATAGAGTTGTATCATTTTAGCACTTTTTATATCTCTCTGAAGAAATTCTTAAGGTGTTTGCAAGGTCAGAGTGACAAAGGAACAGTAGAAAACAGTATAGTTGGTGTTGTCCTACAAATGTAATAATGTTCCCTACAATATTTTTTCACAACAATGCAAACTGTAATTAAGGCTGCAAAATAGCTTTCTTCCATCATCTCTGTGTTTCCATTTACTTTTAATTCACTGAGTTTATTCTGTCCCTGAGCATGCAGTGCCATCATTGTCATCCAGTGATGGGCTTCCCTCCTGAAAGCAAAACTCAGACTGCAACTTTTTTCAGAAGTCTGGAGCCAGACTGAACTCTGCTACTGAACTCTGCAGCCTGTGAGGCCCTGCAGTGAGGATTATATGCTTATCTCATTTAAGAAGGATTTAGCACCATCAGGAGCATACAGAGATTATCTACTGAGCTCATGCAAAAAACTGTGATAATCTATGGAAAAGGTGGTTTGTGAGGTTCCTCCCATAAACCCTGGGAACTAAGGGCAAGTGCTGGGTTTGCTGGTGGCCCTGTGAAAGACTTGAAATGTTCCCACCTTTATTGATATGAAAGCCTTTGTCCTGCATTCTGCTGTTGTTAGCTGGGGTCTTGGATGTAGATTAATGATTGATACCGATTTGTCAGCTACTTAGGGATTACATTCCTAGCCACAGACCCAATAACCAAACTGCTGCTTAGGACACCCCAGAAAAGAAATGTGCATAGGTCTATCGGAACTGGCAAAGTTATTTGAGACAGTGGTTGTGCCTTTCCCTGTCACAAGGTTTTCTGTCCTTGAAGTATATCTACATCAATGATGAAACTAAAGAAATACAGAGAGACAAAAAAAACCCCATTTGTCTGTGTGAGAAACATATCTGTGCTTCAATCCACATGTTTGTTTTCCTTCTTTTTTCAACTGTTCTTCAAAAACCAAAAAAGTCTATTATAGGAAATTATTTTTCCTCTGTATTATTTACTGAAGCCAGAGAATTATAAGAACATGTAAGGTGATCCATTGAAAGCTGTGAGCTTTAGCTTAGTCCACCAGCTGTGGTAACCTCATTGTTTGCACATTTCATATATTTACTCTGATTATAATCATGGAAGCTGTAAATAAATTACGGCAGTGCTACCTAATAATCTAAGTAAATTATCAAATTCAAAGGCTAACTACAATGAACAATGCTTTTTCTTGTTTAGACAGCACAAACTAAGCATTTTCTACCTGTTGGTTTATTTGTTTAATTACTTATTAACTTATGTATTTGTACCTACCAGTTCTTGATAGGAGCCCACAAGGACTGTATGGAAAGATTTTTAGCCTGAAAGGAGTATTTGAGTAATAGAGTTCCAGTCATCTCTTTTTTCTGTTCCCCAACTTTCTGCCTTGCATCTACAGGAAAGTAGCTGAGACAGGGAGTCTCGAGCATTTCTTGCTGTGGTTGCCACTGGGGAAATAGTCTTCCTTTTCCTGTCATCTTACGTGTATATTCTCACCAGCTATTAACGAATATGCCCAAAAGACAAATATAGCTGTAATTAGCAACCCCCGCTAGTCATGACGAGACTTGCTGTGTGTTGCACACCTGATCCACAAAGACACCGTCTGTGTTTTACACCTCCTCTCTGGAGACACCCACACATCCCAAACAAAAACACAAATCAGGATCTCTGGAGGGCTTGGCAGACAAGCAACCAGAGATCCCAAATTCCTTAGGAGTGATACCAGAGTCCCAGCAAAAATTACACCTCCAGCTCCTTCCTGCTCACTGCTTCATACCATCCCACGGGAGAACGTCATTTACTTCAGCTGAAGGAGAATAATTCATTAAGAACTAATTTATTTTAATGATTAGGGGCCATAATGTCTGGTCACTCTTGTTCTTCCTTCTTGGCAGAAGCTGGCTGGTTGAACATGTCTTCATAGGTGTCAGCTAGAAACAAAAGTGATCTTGGCACCAGAAGACCCCTTGTGTGGATGGGATTAATGGGGTAGCATGGTGCACATATAACTTACCATGCCTGAAAACTGACAGCAAGCCCTAGAGCAGCCTGGCATATCTTGGTAGGTAGCTTCAGATACCTCCCCAGCTGAGTAAAAACCTGTGGCCCTACTGCAAGAAACCTCCTTCATCTCCCTCCTCCCACTCCCAGGTTCACTCCTGTGTTATAAAATAAGTGTTTTAACACCAAAGGAAGAAAAACCCCAACCAAGCAAACAAATAAAACGAACAGAAACAAGACAGCCAATTTATGTCAGTGTACTTGAATAGGATGATGAATACCAAAATTTAACTTTTTTGATATTGCAATTAGTGGGAAAAGTCTCCCCTGGAGTTCTAATCTAGCACTTTGAAATGGCTTTCTCCAGTTAAAAGAAATATTTCCCATATGCTTGACATATTGCTGTAAAAAATGAAGGAATGCAGGGGAAAAAAAGTATGTTTACATACAAAACATACCCCACATGCATATTTATATTGAGAGAGAAAAATGTTTTATTTATGTATGTATAACTTGACACTTTCCACATTTTATGTAAATAAATGCCAAATGAAGAAGATTATATTGAACATTAGTGGGCTATACTTCGTTTCCATTTTTCAAATCTGGCTATGATTGCATACAAGTGCCTCAATCAGTGAACATCTGGGTGGCTTGAGAGCAATTGAAGCGTGGTTTTGCTCTAAGATATACTCTTACTGTAAAGTTACAGAATCAAGATTTACTGGTGAAAGTTTTGGTTCTCAGCAGCCTCAGACCTGATTTATTATAAATGTGATCATTTAGCAGTATCGGTGGGGCCTTGATAATACTAATATCTAAGGTCTGACAAACTCTTTTATAATTAGTGTACAGTTTAACATACATATGCATTATGACAATATCCTTGGAACTTTTCCAGGCAACTGCACTGCCACAGACAAACCCTTCATCCACCTTCATGTCTGACACTTTATACAATGGAATTACTATTTTCCATCTCTTACCTCCAGATTTAGGACAATTTATTTCTGGCTCTCTTTTGTTTCTAGGTTTCAAAGTGCAATTTCCTGCACAAACGAATATACTCATAATTCAGGTTGTCCACCCACCCACCCGGTTACCTGTCTCAGCTAGCCCAATTGCTGGAAGGAACATATAAAGCAAGTTCACAGCTTGATGCTGGAGTGATATAATCTTTGCTTAATCTACTTAGTGTTTAAAAATGTAAATGTTTGCAGCTATCTCAAATACTAGAGCGCTGCTCTCATGTAAGTTGTATTCTCGAATGCGGCACAAAGCAGTAATTGTATTCTTCTGGGAGGCTAAAAGTCTCCCAGCGTCTGAGACACGGAAAATTGAAAGAGTAGCTTACATCTGCTAGGACCAGAATGTTGCAACTGTATCTCAAACACTTGCAATCTGAAGCTCTAAAAGCCCCAGGGCATATTATGTGCTGTAACAATATAATTAAATAGTTTGTATCAAGCTAAAAAAGAAAAAAAACCAATTTGTGCCTCCTTTTCCTGTCTTTTTCACCTTAGAAAGAAACCCAGCATTTGAATATAGAACATTAGCTATTATTCAAAATTAATCATTTTAAGAAATAAATAATAATAAATTAATATAAAAATAATGAATAAACAAATAAATTGTGACATTGATTCTAGCCTTTCTTTTTCCCAACTGTTTTAATAGCCTTTCTAATATAAGGTTTGGTTCCTCCCTTTGGTTTAACTTCTTAAATCTGCAGTTTGCTTATCAAGGACAAAAAGCAGTTAATGCTTGCTAAAGAAGGGGAAGCAGCTCTGGGCATTCTCAGGGCTTCCACAGGAGCCAGCAAGCAAAGGGCACCCCTGGTGTTCTGACTGCCCACACTGCTTGCCTTTGGCTCACTCCCTGGCTCTGCTTTGGCTGCTCCATGCAGATCTTCCCCAGACAAACCTGAGGTGGTGTGGTCAAGCACCAACTGGTGTGGACACAAGCCAGGCTACTGACCCCCAGCCCTCATTCAGTGGTCAAGACACAGGCCTCCATTCCTCCTGGGAAGATTTCTCAGCAAGCCAAGGGGTGCCAGAATTCAGACTGGGTTCCTCATCTTTCACAGATTTTTGTAAATATGGCAAGACTGGATTCCCTCCTGCCATTATCTTCTCAAAGAGAGGAAAGGTGTGTGGTAAGGGTGTGTGGTGCCTGTGCGTATGCACAACTGCACGTGCACATCTCCCCCTCTCTTTGTTTAGACCTCTGGGCATTGCTCCCATGTAACCTTTGTTCTGCTTATGAGCCCTTCTGTTCTTATTTTGGCAACACACACAAATATTTACTCATGTTCATAAACAATCACCAATTCTATCTTTTCAGGTAAAGTATCAAGAGAGCATGGCTCACCTGGGTGAACGTAAATGGACTCACGTGTTCCCTTTCCTGATGGTAGGTATTTCTGTGTGTACATGTCCTTCTAGTGTGCAAAGATAACAGGGTTCTGCTTGGGGGTATTCATAACCTCCTGTGAATTGTGGCAGAGCTACACATGACCTAGGGACTGAACCTCAATCAAGTGATCATTTCCATTCCATAGAACACCTGGGAATGTGCTGTTTAAACCCTGGCTGCTAGGGAGGAGGGGGAAGGAGAAGGACGGAGCAGAGACAGAAGGTGCTAGAAGAGCACATTAGCCTGGGTGTCACATGAAGCACAGCCCTATTGTGGTTGAGGCCCGAGGCAGTGCATTATCTCTGGCTGTTACAGTTGTCCCTTGCAGTCACATTTATGAAGGCTCATTAGAGCTGGGAGTGATGAGGGTGTGAGCTCTGGCATTTGCTTGTGCGGGAGAGCATGTCAGGTAACAGGCCAGGAACTGTGGTCTTCAGTGTTTTAAGGAGTGGCAGTGCCAACAAGCATGAATGTAAGTCTCTGAGAAACTCTTGGAAGTACCTGGTTGCTGAAACCTGCATCTGCTTCCACTTAAATAGTGTCAGCAGTTCTGCTGCTGAGCTTTCACAGTGCAGTGCTGGCCCTGCTGCCTGTAGAGCCACAGCAGCTGTGCAAGGGGAGGGGGTGAGGCATGGAGGACGATGGCAGTGGAAGTGACAGTGCTCTGGAATGCTCTCTGGTGACAGGTCTCCCTGGTGTACTCCGCCAGTGCCGAATACTCCAACTGCGGTGAGAATGAGTACTACAACCAGACCACTGGCATGTGCCATGACTGCCCCAAGTGCGAGCCGGGAGAAGAACCTTACATGGTAATTCCAGCTTCTGCTGCTGCTGGGGGGAACACATCGAGCACCAAATGCAAAAAACCCAAATGCTTTGTTATGTGGAAGCAAATGGGGTAGGAAAAGCAAATGGGGAAGGCTATAAGGAGTGTTCCTGAGCAGGAACACTCACACCTCCAAGTGTGCTGTGGGAGCAAGGCATCCTGCATGCATGCCAGCAATCCACATCCCAGGAACAGCCTGTTACAAGGGATACTGTAAAAATTGAAAGGTAGAAGTTCCATACACAGTCTCTGCCAGCCTGTTCTCATCTCAGCAGTTACTTAGAAACTGATGCTGGCATTCCAACACAGAGTGATAAATTGGTCAGTCTGGTCTGCTTGCTGGCCTCTCACACTGACAAGTTAATTTTGCTCTCCCACTAAGATATTTTGGCACTAAAGGAACTTGGATGTTTCTGCAATATTTTAAATTATGGTTCCTAAGTAACTTTCTGATTTACAGCAGATAATTGTTGCTTATTAAAAAAAATAAATTACTGAAATCCTGTTTGGTTTTAATGGGATAAACATCCTGTTCAAGCATTTCACACAGTTGGTAGTCCCGAACAATTATGTTTGAATAATAACCAGTTTGGTTTAGTTTTATTTAATCTAAACTTAATGTTCAGCTGGGACATGTGAGTTCAGAGGTTACAAAATCTCATCCAAACATTGCCTTTTGGACTGTTCCCTCTGGGGTCTTCTAGCCTGAAACTGCTGATAGCCCTGCTGCAGCTGTGTTTCTTCTGTAGGAGTCTTCTCTACTCTTCCATTTTTAGATCACTTTCTATCCAAGCAGCAGCTGAAATTCACTTCCACAGTTTTCTGGACTATGATAGAAGTAGTATGGAGGGCCACTTGCAAGCAGTATGATTGATGCTCCAGTTCCCCTTCTCCCTCACCAGCACACAGTGCACTGCATCCTTATGTTCCTGCATGTTGTCTTTGGGATAGACACTATCAGGCCAAATGACAGACTCCTCTCCCTTGTGCTGCAGGGCCAAGGGGAAGGCTGGGAACATCCTCTTTAGCTAGAAGTTGGTGTGCAGCACAAGACTGCTTTTGAGTGACTGTGTGTTGTTGCAGACATGTGGATATGGCACCAAAGATGAGGACTATGGCTGCATCCCCTGCCCTTCAGAGAAGTTTTCCAAAGGAGGTTACCAGATATGCAGACGGCACAAGGACTGCGAGGGTTTTTTCCGAGCCACGGTCATGACACCTGGAGATCAGGAGAATGACGCAGAGTGTGGTCCTTGTCTCCCAGGGTAAGGACTTATCCATGGATCTTTCTTCTGCCCAAGGCACTGGGAAGTACTTTTCTAATGTCAAAGTCTCTGACAGCCTCTCCATGTCAAAGCTGACTGTAGGTACAATACTGGTAAATTATGCTTTTTCATCTCTGCTAAAACAATACATTTAAATGTTTCAAAAGCATTGGTAAGTTTAATAAACACAGAATCATAAAATAGGCCTGGAAGGGACCCTAAAGATGTTCTTAATCTTACTGAAGTCTCACTGAAGAAATAGCTGTTTGGAACTACTAGAAACCCTATTCTCTTACTAGAAATGGAAAGGGAACAAGCACAGGTGTGCAGTGCCATTATAAACACTCGAAGAAATCCAGCTTGGCCTCCAGCTGTAGCTTCAGAGGGCCACCTTCTCAGTCCTGCCTCCTACATATGAGCTGCATGACAGCACCTGAAATACCCTGTAGGGTCTATGCTGGCACTACAGATTGTTTAGGGGTATAAAATATCTCCTCTCCAGATGTGAACAGCAGGCGCATTTGTCAGTAGTTGACAGCATTAACTAACATAGCTGTTCAGTGAGATTTACCAAGGCATTTTAGTCTCTGGGGTCCTTTCTACACAACAGAAGGGAGTCTAAGGAGCTGTTAATGTAGTGTGTGTAGTGTTTGTTCAGAGTCAAAGCAAGTTTCAGGGCTGGCTGAAGGGGCTTAAAATAGGTGCTGTTTATTAAGTCCACCTTTGTAACGTTCTCTTATACTCAGTATAATTCTAACAATAATGGTGAGAAAGAAATTGCTACATTAGATATGTATACCCTTGATAATATTACATCTGAAAGTCTGCAAGCCCAAGCATATATTTACAGTCAATTTTTTTTTTTTTGGTAGGGTAAGTACCCCAAAATAAAACTTCACCTTACCTACCTACCTTACCTACCTTTTCAGTTTCTGCCACTATTTCTCTTTGGTTTAGAGACATTTGGCTTTTGTTCAGTTTGCAGATGCTGTACAACCCACACTGCCTATAGCACAGGAAGGCCTCTTAAAGAGGCCCTGCTTCCAGGTTTATTTTATCAGTAAGTCTGTGAAATTTTCACAGTTTACAAATAAAATGAAGGACTTGTCTAGCTGCCAGCCAAACAGACTGATGATGTGACTTAAAAAAAACCCCCTCTTGACTTCCCCTCACATATCATAAAGAGCAAGAAACTTAAATAGTGGTCACAGTTGCTGTTTTGCAATTTTTGTCAGGACTAATGAGGTTACCCAGGTGGGAGCAGGGTGCTGGCTGAAAATAATCAGCTTGCACAGCTGGTGCTTGGGGAGAAATCTCAAAACATCATGTTTGCACAGGTGTAGCCTGTAGCAGAAACTGGTCTGCCGGAATCTGGCTGTGTGCCGCTCCTCCTGTAACGCTCAGGTCCTGGGATTGTTTGGCAAAGCCAGCAGTTAAGGAGAAACACCCTCTCAGCCCAAGACTGAATAGATGGAATTCTCAAGATAAACTAAATATGAGCTAAAACAAGCTCTGAAGCTGCCCTGGCTCTTCATGCTACTTAGAGTCCCCAGAGTTTGCTCCTGTGTCTTGGTGGGGGAAATGCAGAGCCTGTGTGTCAGAGCAGAGAGCTGGTGAGTAGCTGATTGTCCTTATTGTCCCCTGTGCCACACGGACAGCCAGGTACCAGGGTGAGTGGCAGCTGGCAGGGTGCTCTCTTGCCTGGGCAGTTAATCTCAGAGAGCCCCTGAGTGGATGTGAGGGATAAAAACAAGGTTTCCATTTTCAGAGGACTGCTTCCATAGCACACTGCAGACCTGCCCAAGGTAACAGCCCACATGGTGCCGTTTGTACTTATGGGCATCTCATCCCTTTGCTTTTTCACCACCTCAGTAAAGAAGCCTGAGGAAAAGATGAGCATATGGCTCCTTCTGTACAAAAGTTTTCAGACAAAGTACCACTGAACTGGCAGCCTTTTCCAGTGCTTACAAGAGCCATCCTCTGTAATTTATCTTAAAATAAACGCTGGAAAATTATATACTTTTATTTTCTTTTTTTCACTATTACTAATGACCAATTCTAGGGAAGAAAGATACCTTTGGTACAAGAGGAGAGGTCACCTACTTCTTCTTTGTGTTCCCTCTCATATAAAATAAAAATAACATTGTCATGCTCACAAGAAGTGTGCAAGACAGAGAAGATATTAAAGGCTTAGTTCCAAAGGTGTGATCCTGAAAACTAAAGTCCAGTTGCCAGTGAACTCTAGAGGTACCTAGACTGAAACCTCCTGAGACACTGCAGGCTTTGTCCTCTGCTCCCTGCCCAGAAGCTCTTCTATCATGTCAAATAGGACAGGTTAAGAACATGGAAATTAGGTGTGACTCAGACTGTTTCCCTCAGTGGGGTGATCCATTAGGTGTTCCTGGAGTGTGACTGAGATCACAGCTGACTACAAGCCGCAGTGGCAGGTCAGAGCGAGAGTCCTTCCAGCCTGGCCGTCTGTCTTCATTCAGTAGCAGCCATGAGGAGTAAGAAAAGGTCAAGTATAAACAATACATATACCTTATGCTGTCCCAGCACCTATTTTCAGCTTGGGGTAAGCTTCCAGTCCCCTCAGAAGATAGAATTGCAGTGGGATCATTTTCCCTTTAAATGCAGACAGAAATGCCTCTGGTACTGGCTCTTCATTTCTCATGTTTGTCCATGGCTACAGCAAATGTGGGATCAGTTCTCTGAGAGGTTTTAAGGGAAGGAGTGAATGCTCCTCTGGTTTCTGCATGAAAAAGTTTAGCCAGTGAATTTCTAATGAAAGTGAGTCCCACCCTTGCTGTTCTGGATAAGGCAACAGATGCCTCCACCAAGGATGCTCCTCTTTGCTGCCTCTCTGCAGATTATCCCCTGCTGAGAACAGCACCCATCCCTCTCCACCTCCTGTCCCAGGCTCCCTGTTCCCGTGGGAGGGAAGGCCTAAACCCGGGTCCAAGTCCCTGAATCTGGAATGACACCACCAAAGTTGGCCCAAGATAAGCCAGTACAGTGTTAAGCAGGAAAAGAAGTCCATTTTTCAGTCTAGCTTCTATTCTTGGATTTTGCCTTTAGCCCCTCCAAACCTGAGCCAGGCAGGTGACAAGGAAAGAAAGGATAAACATCATAGTGGAAGAGTAATACTGTGAAAATTTATTTTGTCATTAGTGGGTCACTTCTCCATAGCTGGTGATATAAAGGTATCACATATTTCCAACATTACCTTTAATATCTGGTGCATTGGGAAGTTGCCAGAAGCACAAATCTGTTGCCAGTACTTTGTGTGGGTGAGTCACTAATGCAACTGCAGTTTCCTGCTCATGTGGATGAATGATTGCCTGCCATGAGCATCCTCTTCAGTTTCCTTTACATGTCCTCCACCATTCTGCATGGTGGTGAAAACCAAGAATTATTCCACCAGCTTGATTTAGTAAGTGTCAGGAGGATTGTTTGTCTTTCCTAAACCAACACAGCTATTAGACTGTGGATCCTAACTGTCCTGTATTTTTCTTCATAGATTTATATGTATCTTTGGGCTTCCACTCTTTTGTTTTGTGGTTTGGCAGCCTTTTCCTGTGTATTTGTTAACTGCTTTGCAGCCTAAAATTATGTAGGCCCCCATAAGAGAGGAAAGATGAAGTTTTGCTCCTGAGAGTTAGGTAGAGTGGCACATGGGGCACAAGAGATTTTTGAAGGAAGAAGCAAGGATCAATCTTTTAAAACCAGCAAGAAAGAAATGAGGAACCATGAGTAGTTCCCCAGCTCCCTGAGTTTCCTCCAGTCCCTGTCTTCCCTTTGCTGCATCACTGTGTATTCCATCTCCTGGACCTATATGTCTTATTTGCCATTCATTAATACACCAAATGATTTGGGTGGACGGTTTCAGCAGTGATTTCCTAACAATGCATATATTTTCCAGAAAAAAAACATACTTTACATGCATAGGCAGGTACATATGAGCAGAAAACAGATCCACAATTGCATAAAATGTTTGTAGTGTTGAGTTCCTGTCTACACAGAATAGATTATGAATTTATTCATCTCTTCATTAAAATATGTAGTGATTTACAAGTGATTTATAAAGACATATCCATAACATCAACAGGATGATGTTACATCAACATATGTATGATTCTGATGTAATTACTCATTAGGGTGCATATGGATCTAACTCTTCAGTAGCCAATTATCTTATTTCAACACTAGCTTTATTAGCAGCCCAAAAGTTCAAATTATGAAAACCTTTCTGACACACTGTAATTCTACTATCAGGGACTAATTTATAAACAATACAGCAAGGAAATGAAAAAAAAAACCCAAACAAACCTGTAAAACCTAATCTGCCTTGCCCTGTGAGGGTGGTGTTTTCCTGTATTTTTTATTATGATCTGGCTCAGATTTGGTTCTAAGATTACAGAGATTATTCTTACAGTGTTTGTGAGTAAAATTAGCCAGCCATATCCAACTGGTGGTCTTGCTTGAAAGATTACTGCTTCAAAAAACTGCATTCTCTTATTTTGAAAAATGTTATTTCAGGGCATGCTGTAAACTGCAGCTTGGACTCAGCAGGGAGACTAATGTTGTTTTAGGTAATATTACCACTTCTTGTCATGTCTAGAGGTTTGATTAATTACAAATTAGGAGGAAAGGAAGAAGAGAAACACAGTCTCTATTCAGGCAATTTGAAAAAAAAAAAAAAAATAATCTTTGCCTCAAATTGCTTATAAAAGTTTTTTTAAATGATTTTATCTCCATATAATTGGTTGCTGCTGAACCATGTTCAGTCATATCATATTAATTTGCACTGTTTTGCCTCTTCTTGCCCTTCACTGCAGTTACTACATGCTGGAAAACAGACCTCGGAACATCTACGGGATGGTTTGCTACTCGTGCTTGCTGGCACCTCCCAACACCAAGGAATGTAAGTGTTCTGATATTTCTATGCATTTCATCTGGTTTTGACTTAAAATCATCTGGAAGCTCGATGTGAAGTCTTTCAGTGATGATAATTATGTTCAAACAATAAGTCCAGCTCCAGTTAAACAATTTCTGCTTCCAACTAGCTTTGCCAACAAAGGGAGGGAATGCTTATCATTTGAGAAAAAATCAGAATCTTTGATTTTAGGACCTACTGCTGCTCATTTGCTCTCCAGTTTTCATCTGTTAAGATTCACCATGCAAGACTTATTAGGATTACTTAACCAGTAAGTCCAGGAAATCCCATGTCTGCGTATTTTTTTTTTAACTGAGTTTCAGTTCACCTGGGAGAAAAACATGGTACAATTTGTAGATTTGTAATTTGTAGGAGTAAAAGGGCATCACACCTTTTCATATCCTTTGGCTGCAAAGTGATTCAAGGGTTGACATTGATGTCTGGTGGTCAGCACTGATAAGAGAATTAGTTCTGTAGATTTCATTGACAAAAGGGTCTGTAGTTTGCTAATTGAAGAAATCATGTATGAATGTGTGTGTGGCACCCTAGAGGTACCTGTTTGTTTGCATACCATGTACGTGCAGTGCCTTATCCATCCTCATGCCATGGGGAGGAGGGACAGCTCACACCAGCCCTGTCCTGCAGAGGCAACCCCCCAGAAACTGCTGTCTCCTTTAGGGGGCAAAGGAAGTGAGGAAAAGAAAAGGAAGAATGAGGCTTTCTCTGAATGACCAAATTACTTTGACACTCCCTTGGATAATCTGGAGAAGATCAGCACAAAAAGCTTAAAAACAAAAAGACAACAAAAACCCAAACAAAGAGAAAAAATGAGCAGTTCCCCAGCAAAACTTGATGCCTCTAAATCAAAAATCCATGTTCTCTTCTTTCAGACATCTTTGTAGTGAAAAGGAATTGCAATATTTTGTCTGCTTGATTTGAAGGCAGAGGTTGAAAGTCCCAGAACATTTATTTATGTCCATAAATAGGAATTGCTTCATTCAGATGCTGCAGAACTGTGTATCACTGGAGCTCTGGGAAGAACTTTAAAGGAGGATAGGACACAAACATCTACTACCTTTCCTACAGTTTAAGAGCTCAGAGGAGCCAGGGGTTGGTCACCACCTCACAGGGCTCCTGGTGAGCAGTAGCAGTCCAGAAGGAAGCATCTGCCCTGAGCTGTCTGCATGCCAAGGGACTGGTGTGTTGTACAGCTGCTCATCCCACTTGGCTGCAGAAACCCAGCCAGCCCTGAGATTGCCCTTCTGCCTGAGACAGTGGGAGTGGGTGAAGGGCAGGGTAGGCGTGGTTTTGGTGAGATAACATCTGTTTAGGAGGTGAGGTAAGGGTGCTAGGGGGGACCCAGATGTGAGATACAGGAAGAAGGTGCAGAGGTAGGGTAGTACTACAAGGGTAGGAAGGTCGTGGTTTAACCCCAGCTGACAGTCCAGCCCCAGGCAGCCAGCCACTTACTTCCCCCCACCCCAGGGAAGAGAAGGGTAAAAAGTGAGATAACTCAATGATTGAGATAAAGACAGTTAAACAGGTAAAGGAAAAGCTACACACATCAGTGCAGAGCAAGGAATCCATTCTCTGCTTCCCATAAGCGGTTCAGTATTCAGCCATCCCCAGGAAAACTGAGCTACATCACATGTAATGTGACTTGGGAGCACAAACACCATCACTCTGAATGTGCTCCACTTCCTCCTTCTTCCTCATATGGTGGGATATCCCTGGGCTCAGCTGTCCTGGCTGTGTCCCCTCCCAATTCCTTGTGCAGCTCACTGATGGGGTGGGTTGAGAGGCACAAAAGGCGCTGTGTAATCACTGCTCAGCAATACTGAAAATATCTCTGAATTATCAACCCCTTTTTGGTCACAAATCCAAACCTTAGCCCCATACTAGCTGCTGTTAATAACATTAACTGTACCCCAAACACACCCAGCACAGAGAGCCATGGTGGGACATGGGGGGATAAGGTAAGAGGGTGCAGATACACCTGGTTGCCCCACTGGTGGGAATAGAACTATGCGGGCTGCTGATCCATAGCTGGAAATTAATCCCTCCCTCAGCTCTGATGGTCTGTCTCAAACATGCTGAAATGGGTTATTAGTAGTATCAGACATGTTGTAACTTACTCATTTGGGAAAAAACTACCAGATCCTCTGGCTATTATTCACCTAAAAGAAAACAAATCTTTGTCTTTTTGTGGGATATCTGGCAGATACAACGGGTAATGTGTTTCTATAAAGAAAGTATGATCAGCAAAACTGATCAACTACATGCAATTTTTAGCTTGATAAACACAAGAATAAGTATGTATTATCTTTGTGAGGAATTTAGGCAGGTGTGTAAACCATCAATTTGGTTCTGTACTAAAATAAAAGAAAACATTAGTCCTAGAAGGACTAAATATTTCCATTTTAATCAAGTCCATGAAATCAACCATTTGATTACAAGTGTTCAAAAAGCAAGAAAGGTCTCAAAATCCAAGTCCCTCAAACCAATAAGCTCAGGTAATTTGGTTTATGATATCTAAGTCTCCAGACCCCATTTGGCCTGGCAGTGCCCCAATTCATAGGCAATTTGTACTCCAGTTGGAAAATCAGCCTTGCTGCAGGAACCCTTGAAATGCTCCCCGTTGCTGTGGAAGGCAGTGTAAAATCTGGTATTAGCAGATGATCTTTTTCACACATTTCACTGTCATCAGATTACACCAGTCAGAGCGAAGAAGAGGTGACATGTTAGTGTTGCACTGTGGAATTTTTTGAGGTTTGCAAATTTCAAACTCATCTAAGCGCTGTGCTCCGAGCCCATAACCTTAACAAGAGGTTTCTTAACTGTTTCTGTCACAGGAAGGATACCAGTATTTTGGTGGGATGGTTTCTTTGTGCAGATCAACCTCTGCTTATTAACTGGCTGTTAGGATGGAGAACCCAGTATAAAAACTCCCAGTGGTCCCAGGAATCTTCTGTTCCTGTTGAGACTTCAGAATAGCAATGAACAGCATTTAGGAGCCTAAACCCCACACTACAGTGTTGCTTCTCCCCCAGAGCTCCGAATTGCTCAGACTCTCCTGGGTACAGCACACCACCAGAGAAGGGTGACCCAGCAGGTCACAAGGAAATGAGAATTGCAAATTACCTAAAAGTAGGAAGCTTGGGGTGACAAGCTCTGAGTTTACAACTCTATGCAGAAAAATGCGGGCAGATAAATCCCATTTCAGGCCTTCATTAGAGCTGAGACAGGATGGGAGAGCAGTGGCGCTCTCCTTAGCTGTAAGCACTCCCTGCTGGGGAAGTGCCTGGACTATGTGTTGTTACAGAAGTCCAGGTCCAGGGGTATGTTCCCCTGCATGGGAACTTGCTCAGGGAATTTATCTAATGACACATTTCATCTGACAGAAAAGTATTTGGGTTTGATCAAAGGGTAAGACAATATCTTTCCGCTCAAATGCAGTCAATAAAACTTGAAATGGCCAAGGACACAAGATGAACACGCCATGCCCCAACATCTGGAAATATTAGTGTAAAAAGGACTGGAAATGAGAAATTCCTTGATGGGCCTGTGCCACTTCGTTGGGTGGTTTTTTTCCCTCTCAAAGGACTTGAGACATAAATAGCACAAAATATTGTATTGCATGGAAAAGAGGGGGAAGAAAGGGAGATAATTCACAGAGGCCAGAAGTTTAATTGAGGCAAGCATGTCACCAGTTTATGGTGTTGAAAATCTCACTGGTTTGAAGGATCTGATACCTCTGTGATAAATAACAGCACTGCAAAAGGTAGGGGAGGCAGGTTTTCCATGTGAATCAAACCATTAAGGCAATGAACACCAAACCACTCTAAGATGTGGCTTCCCACAGTTAATGGTGCTGGATTTTCTGTCAACATCTCTGGAGTTGGAGTCACTTCAGTCCTCTGACTATGTAGGGTGTTTTTGTTGTTTTCTTTTACCCAGTGTAAAAGTAGATGCAAAAGTAGATGCAAAAGACAGAAGATTTAGCCATATATGGAGTTTCTCTGGCAGAGAGGTGGAGTTACTGCTAGAAGAGACTTTGTCTTTTAGCAGCTGAAACTCTCAATTAGTTTATCTATATTAACTCTCTCTTTCTCCTCAAACTTTTGCCACTCCAATTCAAAAATGTTGGAGAAAAACAAAATCAAACCCTGCTACAATAACTTTAGGAACACCTACTTTGAAGTTGAATTTACACAATTACATAAATATGCAAATCCTTTTCCACTCACAGATTATTTGTCTAGAAAACTTCAGAAACTGATTGAGGTTTTTTTTTTTAATCCACTGTATATATTCATAAGTGTATATGCACATAAAATACTTCATGTTATTTTATTTCACCTTTTTTTGCTGGATTTATATATGAAAACAGATACAATAACCAATCTGTGTAAGTTTCTAGGTCTTGCACCTACCAATGACAGCTTGGGAAAATAAAAAAAAGAAAAAAGAATAAAAGTATTGATAAAGGAAAATATATGTGGTCAGGCTATTTTTTTAAATACCAGAGAGCAAATGACATCTAGAAATAGAAAAGGTAATTTTTATTATTTTTTAATTAGAATTTCAAAAAGAACTAAACAGATGAGCTAGAACAATTGACTAAAAATTTATGGTTTTGTGTGACGAGCTGTAATCAGGGGGACACATCCAAACTGAAGACTCAGAACTCAGCCTCCTTAATTGAAGGGCTTAACACAAACAAGCCTAATGCCAAACCCACTGCATCAGTTAAAATAATTATTTCAGAGATTTTTGTTTTAACTTTTCATTCTTTGTAATATCATTAATTTCCATTCCTTGCCAGTTTTATCCTTTTGTAATACAATCAACATCAGGACCTTTTGTCCTTCTGTTTTAAATTATGCCTGCAAACGAATAGGCTTGTTATCTGGAACTAACAAGTTTTTTTCTTTTTTTTTGAGTTGTTTGATCTCTGAACACCCATTTCCTCTTCACATGTGTACTGGGAGAAATGTTGAAGGCCATGCTTTATTATTTGCTGGTGGTATGGCCTGATTCTCCTCCCTGATTTGTCCATATTAGGAAAGGAACCTAACCTTAGGATAAAATTAGCCAGCTTCAGCTATCAGCCTTCAAGGGAAGGGATCTGAGACGAAAATGTGGGCTTTGCTGTCTTCAGCTGCTGGGAAAGCTGAGCTCAGGTATCCCTTAGGAGGTTATGTGGTCCTGGTGCACTTCTTCCCAATAAAACCACTCCAATGACTTTGATGCTTTCACTGGTGCTGGAGCTGCAGCTCCCACAGTGAGCACCACCACCCCATGGGAGATGCTGCAGGTCTTTGCAGGATTGCTCTGACTGGGCTCAGGAGCTGAAAAACCTGCAGAGCTTGCAGCCTTTTACCACCCATTGCACTAGGCTGGCCACCAGGACACCAGAGAAATGGGAGACCAGCTCCAGGCAGGTCTCTTCTCTTCCTTATGATGCTCTAAAGTCATGATAGCAAAGTTTGAATAGCAATTATTGCCCTCATGTTGTGCAGAGAAAGGGGTGACAACACTGAATTCCTGGACAGATGCTTAGTTCATGGAGTGTTTGTCTATGACTTTCCAGTGCTGTGCAATGATTACAGCTCCCAGTGAATCCTAAACAAAACTTCAACAGATGCAAATAAATTGTCAGACTAAGGCCATGTGGCCTATAATCATCACTATGTCTCTATCCTGACAAAATAAAAGGAGAGAGAAATAAAATAGTTATAGATATTACAGAAAGCACAGCAGCAAGAAAATATTTCCTTTTATGTGATGTGATTACTTACAGAGAGATTGACCAGACTGAAAGCAAAAGTCAGAAGGAACTTTCCTATCATCATTTTCAGAAGTTTAATTCTCAGGAATTAATTTACATCATGTTCTTCCGGCTGTAATAGCTACCTACCCTAACTGAAGTATCTACCTGTGACTCCAGAAAATACCAGAGTTACTTATAGTATTCTGTAAAATAAAGATCCCTCATGCAATCCTCCATTGCCTAGAATGTGCTCTGTTATCAGTGATTTGTGATATTTTCAGAGTTGATTTATGTTTGGTTACTGAAGTCATATGTAGGCAACTCAGAAAGAAGGCTGGCTCTGACAGCTGCTTTAGCTTCCATGACTTTCCAAGTGCACAGACATTCCATTTGAAGTGTTGTTTCCCTAAGTTTTAAAGCAAACCTGTCATGTAAGTACCTGAATACAGATTTACATTATTTAAAAGTTCTGACCCCTGCTTTCTACTTATCTAGGTCTTTATTTATGACTAGATTTAGTTACAATCCAGTTTTAACTTTGTCAGCCATAAACTGTCTACTTATATTGAATTTCAACTCAGTATAATTTATTTTTCATCTCATATTTCAGGCTGATAGTTACTTATTTGCATGTGTGCTTTATCCTACTTCAGCCCATAAAAGAGTCTCAGTGATGGCAATCTCAGCTCATCTGTGCCATTCATAGTTGGACTATGCCTGGGAGAGGAGGGATGCATCAGGAGAAAGCAAGCTGCACTCAACAACAAGAAATAGATACACATATAGACACGATTTTTTCTGTTAATGTGTCTTATTTTATGGTCACTCTGATAGTCTGTTGTATACACATTTTGAGGATTTTTATAACATGTTATAAGTATTAAATAGACTAAAAAAAAAACAAATCTGTTGCTAGTTGTGAGCAGCAGTCCTTTGAATGGACCAGGAAGCTGATACCCACAACAATGAATGTCAGGGGCACATATGGTGTCCTACTACAGCAGATTTTATTCACCCACAAACACTTGCAAGGGGGTATGGTGGTAAAACCTCCCTTCCCTGTGCCCTTCCCCTCCTCCTCTCACAAATCTGGTAGTTTTGTTTGTCACTTCTTATTGTAAGCTCCGTCTCAAGGTACAAGAACAACTGGAATAATCTGTTACATAAAGCAGAAAGGTTTATTGAAACAACAGCAACAAAGGATTTTATTGCCCAGCATTTGTTTCCTGAAAGAACAAAAGGCAGCTGCATGGTAATTTAAGTTAAAGCTATCTTTTGAGTTAAAATCCCCAAACATTCAAAAGTGAATACAGATTCAATTGTTCTTTTAAACAATAAGTATGGAGCAGTTTTTTTAATTGAAACTCTATTTAGACTCCAAGAAAGTTATAACTAAATCACAGGGGTTTTTCTTATAAAAACATTTATAATGCAAAAGTTGACCAAGCATCAGTGATAAAGTTCTTTCCTAATTTCTTTATCACATTCCTACAGTATTACATACAGGTGTCTAGGAATATAAACCAGTCTTTTCCACAGCTATATTACAGCCATCAGTCTTTATTTAAAAAAAAAGAGTTGTTTCCATACGGTGTGCTATAACACCTTAGGATGTCTCTGCCTGAGCTATATCTAAGTCTTTATAGATTATGTGTCATTGATATTGGAAGCAGAATTAATAATGTGATTGGAATGCCAATCTGGATATGCACAGGAACAACTGATATTAGTGTGATGTGGTGCTGACTGGGATAAAGCAGCAGCTATAAACTGTTTCTTTTTGCTCATGTAAAGGAATATAAACTGAAATTCCACAGACGGTGTCAGTTTGGTTCCTCTTGTAGTGCAGGTGCATGAATTGGCACTTTCTTCTAAACCACATCTAAAGAAAAGTCTTGGCTCATAATGGATATGCCAAATTATTAAATTTGACAGTAGACTTAAAATATGTGTAATGACTAACTCCCACCCAGGCGTGTGTAAAAGGCCACCACATTCTAGTGCCAGCCGTGATTTTGCCATGCCAGCACTACAGAACAAACGAGGTGGCTCCATTCCCATGCAGAGGACATTCTGCACATAGGCTCTGGGGCTGAAGGCTCTCACTGGTGTGCACAGGAGGGGGTGTGATATCCATGTGTGTGCATGGTGTGGGCAGCACGCCTGCCCTGCTGTGGGGGAGCTGGGTGAAGTGTGATAATGATGCTGAATGAAGAGTGGTGACCTTCCTCCTTACCCTTCCTGTGCTACTTGCTGCTGCCCGACTCCCCAATTTGAAAGGCTCTACTTCCTTTCACAGATGGGTGAAAAACATGAAGTTAACAATACCAAGAGACTGAAAGATTATTAGGCAGAAATACTTCAATGACTTCATGCTTCAAGTGAAGGAAAAGAGAGGCAAGTTTGCTAAAACCCATTTGTGGAGATGGGCTGAAGCTTGTTAGCGGAACTCTAGGCAGACAAAGCAGCACAGCTTGCCTGTGTTCACTGAGAGGCAGTGTCAGAGAAGCTATTGTTGGCTTGTTGCAGCTTGCAAGGACCGTGCAGAATTCCAGTTGGCTGTAACTGGATTTGCCAGGGGGGCTGCAAGAATAGGCGTAAGCCTGGCGGCTGTGCAGGAACATGAAGGAAAGTATCAGGCTGCATTACTGGCCATTTGCTAAATTTCCTCTCTTGTCCAGCCACGATGAGTAAACACAGAGGTCATGACCAAGGATGCTTCACTTTGGTTTTGTGAAGAATTGCTTAAAATTCTACAAATTACCTGTCTTTAATGCCCACTGCATGCAGATGACAGCTTCATTTACATCATCCCTAGATAGTCTTACTGCACTGCAGTTTCTGGAGCTCATAACTCATTCTTCTTAGAAGGAAATCTGTCACAGAGAAAGGACCAGAGGCAAGACTTATGTAATCTAGCCTTCATCTGCAAAATATGAAATGCATCTGAATTAATAAAATTGTATATTTAAAACTTTATGAAAACCCTTATTCAGTTTGAAAAAATACCAATTATAATGAATCAATCCATTTCCTTCCATTTCAAACAAATGATGTTTGAAAGAAGTTTTACGATTGTTAAAGAAAATTTCTTTTGAAGACATCCACAACTCTTACTTTGCAGCCTCTTTAGGTGTACATTTCTTATTCAGAACATGCAGACAGGTTTTACTTTGTATAGTACTTTTTTTTCTTTTTAAAAAAACATTTCTCTTCAATTGAAGAATGTGCATATTGCTTTGTTCTTAACCATAGAGCATTTCTCAGACCATTCCAGACAACTTGATTTTTTTGTGTAGTTTACCTGGTGATTTGATTTCTTTGAATATTTACTTGGTCAAAAGGACACAATGAGCTCTCATTTATTTTGGTCGCCAAACCAACTTGTGGAGCCATGTGCTGTGCACACTAGATGACTGGGGCAGCTTTTTGCCTTCAGGTCTGCTGAATTTAATTATCACTGGGCTTTTTCCACAGACAACTAATACAAAGCAGGAGGAATTTCATCCCTCCTCCAAGATAGAAAATGATTTTCAGTGTCTGTTGATAGTAGCTGTTTGCATTATATGCTTACCAATGGCATGAAAGTTCATTTGAGAAGGAAGGTAATGTTTACTCCCAACCCTAATACTTTTGTTCTGTTTTGGAATGCTGTGCAAACACCCTCCTATATAAAAGCATTCCCATAAACAGATTTATTCTAAATAATATGCACTATTGTTTACTATTGTCAAAATATGTCATGACTTGGTTTAATGCTTTGAAGACTTGGTGCATGACACCAACTGAATGACTAAATTTAACCTTGACTGTAGAATTTAGACCTGGAAACCCCTACTGGACAATCTCACCCCTCTGACGGGATGAAGTTTTCCTATAACTTCTTCATTTATTGTTTCAGTGAATTTTCACTCTCCCCAGAATATAGATTTGGACTGACAGGAAATCATAAGAAACATACTGCCAAGTTATATTACAGGAAATCCTAAAATTCCCTTTTATGACAGTACAGCTCCATGGAACAGAAAAGCAATCTTTATACCATTACCTGTCACTTTCCCTAGGTTTTCCTGTGGAGTCATGAGGGTTTGCATAGCATCACAGCTTTACAGTGATGCTGCTAGTGAAGGTTGCTTTTGAGATGCTCTAGTTGGATGAATATACCGGCTAAGTCTCAGTCTGCAGTTGCAAATACTGGAGTGATAAACTGAGTAATCATCTGGACCCTGGAAAACTTTCTGCTACCCAGGACAGATCCATAATATGGGAATCTGTGTGTAACAGTTGGCTTTTTCTTCTGAGTTAATATCTGTTTGGTAGTTTGGCTTTCACTCCCTCTGGACAGTGTGCAAAAACAGGGTCTGTAGCCCAGCTTTCAGTGTACCAGTAAATGTTTCAGGATTAGGGACATTTCAAAGAGCGAGTAGCTCTTGGTTCCTTTGCTAATAAATGGGAATACAGCCAATCCAACTAAAGTTCTCTTTCCTTGAGCCAACCTATTCCTTTGACTGGACAAATTAACCATTGAATTTTATGGCATTTTTGTTTACATTGCAGGTGCAGGCACTAACTCTGGCATTTCAGCCATTTTCCCAAGCACCTCTGGCACAAGCACTTTCTCACCTTACCAGCATGCTCACAAAGGTAAGAATGCACTCACAGGGTTAATTTAGCAGCTCTTTATTTTGAAAAGGGCATCAACAATGTACAACCAAACTGAAAATATCTGTTGCTGTTTCCATTGTCGCTATTTCCAGATTTCTAAAACTGCTATTAGAAATAATTCATTTCTGTTTCTCAGTTAATCAAAACTGCTGTTTGTCAGCTGAACGTAAAAAGGATTTGAGCTGTACCCAGTGATGCCAGCAATAAATTTAGCTCATTATTTGTAGCTTTACAGAAATAGCACTCTGCCTCAGCAAACTTAGCTTAGAATGGTGAAAACAACTTCATGCACAAATATGGTCAGTTTCTTACTGAGCTAACATAACCAGTTCTCCAGCACAATCATTAGGCTTTTAAAATTTTTGAACCTGAGAAGACAGAATAGGAAAGGTGCAGTTAATGAGATACTGACAATGCTGTTCCTCTTTGTATTGTCTGAAAACGTGACTGTTAGGATCACATTTTCAGAGAAACTAAAGCTTTCAACCCTTTTAGCATATCTATAATTTTCTGCATCCTTTCATGCCTTTTCAGTTCTTTCGCATCCAAGTTTTCTTTCTGAATATCTTTTCACATAGCATATTTTAAATTCACCTTCTAGCCATGCTGCTTTTTAAGTATGTTAGAAAAACATCCGTTATTCTATGTGTGCATTGTGTCCTCCTTTTAACTTAGAGCTTTTGAGACAGCCGCAGTTATCAACAGTCATTTTAGCTCTTATTCCATTTGTATATTTACTGGTTTTTGTTTTGTCAATGCTGATTCCCAGAATGCAATCCTACAAAAGCTTCTACTCTTGCATATGTACAGCTTCCCATATTAAAATACAATTTCCTGCATCTTTGTATCTGATGGATCATACCATCAAATATTCTTAATGAATACTACTAACTGGTTTATGCACAAATATCAAAATTTTGAGAAATTTTTAATTAACTCGCCTTTCAGATGCAACACTAAGTTTTTCAGTGCTTAACAAGCAACCAAGACTCAAATCAACTAAAGGATTAGGCAAACTATGTGTAGAGCAGACTGCAAACTGCTAACTATTCTCTGATCCTAAGGGTTGCTCTTTCATTTATTTTTTTTTTATTCCAGCAGATCTTTCAGGACAAGGACATCTGGCTACAGCTCTTATAATTGCTATGTCTACTATCTTCATAATGGCTATTGCCATTGTCCTTATCATCATGTTTTACATTGTAAAAACAAAGCCATCTGCTCAAGGTAATTGTTCAGCAGGCAAAATTATAGTTGCAAATGGTATTCTTAGGATGTTTCTGAGAATAATTAGTGTTGTATTTCTATATTCTAGCCTGTTGCAAGAGCCACTCAGTAAAAAACGTCGAAGCTCAGGCTAACACACAAGAAGAGAAGAAAGAAGTGCAAGGTACAAGTTGTTTTAGTTTTGCTTTTTCTATCCAAGACAACACTGGGCTTAAATATTCTTAATACTTTTCTCTTAATTACAGTTTCTCCTTTGGAGTATATAAAACCCTCACCAGTTTACTAAAGAATTGTCTATACTAGCTTTTTGTACTTCCAGAATGTCACTTAATCCTCTGATAGCAATTAAATATATAGCAGAGAGATTTATTTTGTCAGTAGGGTTGCCAGCAGAACTAGCTCCTGACACAAAGCACTGATTTGGAAACTTATTGCCAATTTAAACTTCTCTAATTGTTGTTCTACAGATAATGTTGTGATATTCTCTGAGAAAGAAGAGTTTGAAAAACTTACAGCAACTCCAGCTAAGGCTGTCAAGAGGTGGGTAAAAAGAAACATATTGCCAGTTTCACTGTAATGGGGGAGGCACGTGGTCATCATTCATCCTGGTACAGTGGAAGACATAAATTTGATGGGGATGTTGGCAGGAAGCTGCAGCAGGGCAAAGAGCAGCCTTAATAGGCTTTCTCTACTCTGGTTTCTAGGAGATGGTAACAGACATTTTCAAGAGACACCTGGGTCCTCCCTATTCCCTCTGTGACCAGTTCATCAGCTCTTGGGAATCCATCTCCTCTTTTGAGAGGTTAATTTCTGGGACCTGCGTGCAGCTCTCACTCACATGGCCTTACTGAGGTTCCCCTTCCATTCTAGATAGGAAGTACAAAAATAGCTGCTACAGGCTTTAAGGAAATCCCTGGTCCCCAGCATCATCTGGATGGCATGGTGTGGTAGTTTTCCTCATCTTATCTCTGCCCAGCAGCCAAACCTGCCTGGGTAACATGATTAAGGTGGGCTAAACACTGTCCTCATTTGGAAAATCTCTCTATTTTTGATTCTTGCAAGCTACCTGTGACTGTGTGGCTTGGTGGGCATTGCACATACACACTGGGGTGGTGAAGGCCCTTACATTCACAGGATTTCAGAGGAAAGGCATTTTAAAAAATGGAAAACACTTTTATTCCATTACTCTCAGATAGCAAAAAGAAGATGACTGGAGTCAACCCATGAGAGTCTTCACTAAGATAACCATATCCTTCATTTTTCAGTGAAAACGATGCATCTTCTGAGAATGAACGACTTTTAAGCCGGAGTATGGATAGTGATGAAGAAGCTGCAGTTGACAAGCAAGGGACTCCAGAGAGATGCTTATTATCTTTAGTGCATTTGGCCAGAGATAAATCTTCAACAAGCAATAAATCAACTGGGGTAAGGCTACCTCAAGATTTAAAAACTGAGAACATTTTCTTTAAAGGAAAAAAATATATAAACTATCAACCCCCCACAATGCATTGTAGGGTACATCAGATTGATTTACAAGAGCTTCTCCAGACAAATTTGTTATAGCATCTCCTTTGCATAATGACATATGCATATGTATAGTGTTCAGAGATAAAAATCAAATTTTCTACAAGACTAATTAATTTGCTTTTTTTGAGTATTATATTTTATAATTTCAAGAAAGAAAAAACCCAGCCATAGCTAATCCTAAAACAGTAAAACAATGAAGCAGGCTGGATTTGGCTGACAGCAGAACCTTGAGTACCTTGAGCCAGCTGCATTGGTATTTCCATGGCACAGATTTCTCAATAATATCAGGTGTTGTGCTTGGTTTCCATGTGGAATTCTGAAAAACACACACATGGTTTGAAGGTCATTCCTGTGTTCTGAAGGACACTCAGTCCTTCAGACACCTCTGTTTTGCTGTGCAAGGCCTTTGCTTCTTCCTGCTGAGTGTGTACTGCTCAGGGCTTTTTATCTCACTTGGAGTATTTTAAGGCACGGTTAAGGCACACCTCACCCAACAAACCTTTCAGTTTGTGTTAACATCAAACTACTCTTAAAAAGAAGGTGTCTGCTCAGATTTGTTTAGTATTTCAAATTTATTTTTAAGTGGCTATAGCTAGGTCCAAATTACATCATTAATATCAAACATCAGATATTGTTTAAGGAAAAAAAAGGTTTGAAAAATGCATCTTTTCATATTTGCATGTTTTAAATTGCTGGGAGGATCAGCTCAAAATTCCCAAAACACACCGCTTTTCAGCTAAGATCAGACACACAAAATCTCAACACAAGTTAAATGGTTTTGTAGTTGTAGACATTTATGACCATCTGAAAATAACTTACTATTCCAGTGCTCACGCTTTGAAGTTCAGGTTTTTGAGGTGTCTCTAAATATCGAAATTCATGATACTTTTGTAAGCACTGGCTTGAAATAGGATAATACACCTTGGATAGTCATGAAATCAGAATATTTCATGAGAAGCAGGTTACCTTCGAAAGACTGTGTATCATAGACACATTCTCCAGAGTCATTTAGATAGATAACTCCTAAGTGCATCTAAAGCATGAACTATTTCTTCCAGACCTGTTCTAACACACATCCTCATGGACTAAAGACTGCTGACAAGGCTGAAGACAGACATTTCAATGAAAGTACAGATTACATCAAGATTCTCCACTCCATGACTGGGATGTCACAATTAAGCCAATTGCCAGAAGTTAGAAAAGCAGTAATTTTCTCCAAGTTGGGAATTAAGTAGCATTACTAGCACAGGAAAGAATATTCAGAGCAGTTGGCTTGCTATTAACCAAGTCTTCTTCTTCCTAGTTATAACAAAACCCATTTGCAATGAGCTGCCACACAGAGGATCATCAGGCTAAACATTTCCTGTTTGCTTTCAGCTTAAGTTTTAAAAATCCCCCATCATCTGGCTCTGGTAAAAAGAGTATCTTGCATAATTCTTCATGGAATTACTTAACCTGCTTCTTTACTCTAAAAGTGTGAGGAGAATAGAAATAAGCATCCAATAATTTTCTTAGGAGGACTTCTAGTAAACCCCATTAAAAGAAAATTTCCTGTTTTCAGGGTTCTAAAACAGTTAATCCCAACCTGCAATAGCAACAGGATGGACTAAGCACACGTAAATTACATGAGGAAGCTGTGAACAGCACTCAGTGTCTGCACTGCATTGCCCTGCAGTGCACCTGCCAGACACGCTTCAGGTGCAGCAGCCTCTTTGTGCTCTGCAGCTGCAAATCCATTAATCCACGTCATTCATGTGCCTTGCCCTTTATAGTCCAAATAAAATGAGGAAAATCTTTCCACAAAACAAAGTACTGAAAGCAGAGCTTTTATTCAAGCCTCGTTTGCAGTGAAAAGTGACAAATTTGTGGAGATAATGCTAGAGTCCTGTCAAAAAGACAGCTTTTCAGAAAGCTCAGTCCTAATGAGAGCTGGCACAGGGAAGAAAATTTCAGTCCCTTAGAGCTCATGACATTTTGACATTTGTTTTCACTCCACATTGAATCCAAAGCCAAAACTTGAGAATATTTTGCTAAATGAAACTATATAAAAGTGTCCATTTTTAGCTTGAAAAATGTCAGGTTTTCAGTCCTGTTTCTTTCTTGTCAAAAATTACTACATCCCACTGGATCTCAGATTTTTCCTCTCCAAAACTTTGCTGCCTTTATTTTTTTAAATCTAAAATATTTCAGGTAATTAGTAATGGACTAAGCAGGTCTATGTCAAGAGACAGAAAGGAAGATCCCCTCCTCTGCAGTCCTCGTAGATTATTGGAAGAAGGCAATTTCAGTCTGAATTTAATTCCCTGTATCCAGTCCTGATCTGGTTGACCAAGACATCCCTACATTAATCGTTGCATATACAGTACTGGATTTGTCCTCATTCTCAAGAGCTTGCTTCAGTCTGAAAGAGAAATAAAATAAACACTTGGAGCAGAAATGTACTTGCTCTCAAAAAAAATTTAGAAGTTGAAATGAAAGATCTCTAGCAGGGGCAAGTGAAATCAGAAATACGTTTGTGCTTCATGGAATAATTGCTGCATCATTTTCTTTGAGTTTTTGAAAGGGACCCTTGAGGCTTCTGTGTGATAACCCCATTAAATGGAGATGTCTCACAGACTTCACTGCTGTCTGCTAATTGTTTAATCTTGTAAATGAAAAATTAATTTAATAAAACTCTTCTCATTTAGATTCAAAGTCGAAGGAAAAAGATACTCGACGTGTACGCTAACGTATGTGATGTTGCAGAAGGTGAGTGTACAATTTCCATTTACATTAAAAGCATGAAATTAGATCACAAGCATTTGTTGTAGAGTAAGAAAGGCCTTTGGCTATCTATGGAAAATAGTCCCAAACCAGAGAAGACACTCTGTAGGCAGATTTGTATCCACTTACCAGGAACCCTGTGGTGCCCTGACCACAGAACTGTCCAGGCTGGGCTTGGGCTGGAGCAGGCCACGGCTTCTCTCCGGGAACATGCATGGGCTTCCTTCCTGTGGAGAGCAGGAGTTGTGGTGGGCTGTGTTGGGACACAAACAGACCAAGATGCAGAGAAGCAGTTTTGTATTCTCCATCTAGAGGAAACCTGTTGAAATAAGACCTGTTGGTCTTATTTCTTAAGGTAACAGATAAAAAATAGTTCCAAATATGAAAGTGTGATTTGGGGAGGGTCATGATTGAGGGTAAGACACAAGGCTCAACCTACTCTGCTTCTCTAAATTGTCCCACATCTCAGAACAAAATGTGGAGTTTCCAGGCTGTGTTTTGACCCTGTTTAGCACCTGACCTGTTTTAGCAGGAGATGTGACTGCATTCACTTCCCATCACACACACACACACACACACGCACACTCTGTGTACACATGTAGGAGTATTCTATAATTCAGGGTGCTCTGTCTCCCATCAAATTAGTGCTGGTGAGTAAGAAGCAGGAAAACTACAGAAGCAAAAGTCTGGTTTGGGAAAAATGCTGTAGCTGATTCTCTCCTCTGTTTTCTGAGCCTGAATACACAGAAAATATGTCCAGGAGAAAACAGCCTTTTCCCCACAGGCTGAGTGTTAAATCCTCCCTAGAGATTCTCGATAGTAATGACAGTTAAGCAGTTGCAGAGACTTTTATGCTTGCATCTGGCAGCATCATTGCTTCACCTCACTTCTCACTTTCCTACAAGGGCAACTTTCAATTACAGATATGATTCAGCAGCTGTTGGTGACAGTCTCAAGGAAGGGTGAAAGCTGTCTCTGGAGCTCAAACACTGAGCCTGATGTGCAGAGGTATATTAATGGGGCTGCTCACTAGGGACACAGTTGTACTGTACTTTTTCTAACAGCTAGTAAATTGTTGAAGGAAACAGCAGAGCCACGGGAATTCCTACAACTCATCTATTACTTCTTTTCCAGGCAACTTTTTACCCTAATTATGGTACCCTACTGTCATTATGAAGAATTCATTTGGTAATGTGCAGTAGTACCTTTGGACCTAGACATATATCATGAACTATCACTTAAAGATTTCAGCTGTATTCATTGCTAACAGTGTAATCTGTTGTACTTTAATAAATGCCAAGACTTGTACCCAGAGCCACCTGACAATCTCTGCTCCCTTTGCAGGCCTGAGCCCTACGGAGCTGCCATTTGACTGCCTGGAGAAAACCAGCCGAATGCTCAGCTCGACCTACAACACAGAGAAGGCCATAGTGAAAACGTGGCGTCACCTTGCCGAGAGCTTTGGGCTGAAGAGGGATGAGATTGGTGGCATGACAGATGGCATGCAGCTGTTTGACCGCATCAGCACAGCAGGCTACAGCATCCCAGAACTGCTCACCAAACTGGTGCAAATCGAGCGATTGGATGCTGTCGAATCCTTGTGTGCAGACATTCTGGAGTGGGCACAAGCAATGCCGGCTCCTGAACCAGCAGGGACATCCTGACATGCCTGCCTGGGGCCTGCACTTCCCCATCAGAAGTGTGATTCCAGTAAGCACTGCATCAAAGACTTTGGACTAAAGACCATTGATGCTTCTTCTACATAATTGCTCACAATAACCAATGGGAAGCTCTTCTCTTTGACTTCTAAAAGTGAAGTAACACACGTACCAAAACCAGAGCAAAAATTTCCCAAGAAGCTTGGCATGAAACATGTCATTAAACAAAATCATCATGTTAAAAAGTTGCTGATAATAAGCAGAGACACAAACATCCATTTTGTGGTCTGTGTGTGATTAGAAGGGCAAATAACCCTTCTGACACCGTTCCTGCCTGGCCTTCAGGAAAGGCATTGAATAGCTCTCTGAAAATATTTGTGTCTCTTAGGACTTGGTTCAGTGGTTTAACAGTTACAGTCAGAAGCAGTACCACAGCTACAGTATCAATTAATACACATTAGGCACTTACATTTCTATCTGCTCCAACCAGTTTCATTTTCTACACTTATTATGGGTTTGTTGAATCTAGAAGCATGTGCATTATATGCATAGGTGTATATGCACAGTCCTCAGACTGACTAACTATGCTGCATGGAAAAAGAGTCAACATAATTTACAGATTGAAGTGCTTCAAAACAATCTGTATAATGCATGTAAATGCACTCTTGGTCCACACTGACATTTCAGAAATTATAAATTCAAACTGCTGACTTACTGAGGACAAGCTGTTTAGAAAGTGGGCAGTTACTCCTTGCAAGTTAAGAGCAAGATCTTTTCTTTACTGTTAAGAAAAAAGCAAAACCAAAACCAGATTGTCCACTACCATTAAAAATACTTTTCCAACAGTGACATCTATATATCAAATTATATTCCAACCAGAGGAATTCCAGACAACAGTGGTGCACAAAGAGCAAAAAGAGTAGATTTCTTTAGAGACACTTGAAATGCGAAGGAAAAAGTGTTTTTAATGCTATACTCTTGTAAGTCTGGACCGTGAGCACAGAATCCACCAGTGACATTAAACTCATGTGGAAGCTAATGCATTATTGTGAGTTTGTGAAGTACAAAAATTGACCTAATTTGGTTTTCTTTTAACTGATTTTCTAACTGTCTGATTTTCACAGTTAAAATTTATCTAAAACTTATTCAGACCACAGGTCAGTGTCTGTTACCAAACCTGTTTGCCTAACTTATAGCTAAAATAGTGATGATGGATTTCACCAAGTGCAATCACTAAATTAAGAGACGTATCAATTACAAAGCAGTACTTCTTAAATTCAAAATGCATGACTAAACAAAATGCTATTAAAAATATTTACCATTACCCAGAATTTAACAACCATTATTCTATCACTTAGTAACAACATTTTATCTATGATAGTACCATAATTGTGCAAAACATTTAGCATCACCCTGTAACATCTGTATTTGTATTGTTTCAGCACTTGATTTGTATATCAGGGGAAGTACATGCTGCAATATAAAACCTATCCCTTTCATTATTCTTTTTCCACCCTTTCTTTCACAACACACTCTTCATTAATCTGCATATGCCAAATTTGATAAGATTTTAACTCTTCTTTCAATGATGCAGCAAGCTGCATTTATTAGAAATTTAACCAGCTGATTGATGTTGAATTTAGGCATGAAATTCTTGCTGTCTTGAAATCAATGACAAATTCATACAGATTTCAACAGGTTTCAATAAGATCTCTAAATCTGCTTACAGCTCAGCAATCTTCAACATGATTTTCAAGACCATGAATTTGCAGGTTTTACTATTGCTACTATAATAAAAAAAAGAAAAGGGAAAGAAAGAAAAAAAAAAAGCATCAAGGTTCAATTTTTCTTGTGCCAGTGTGTAACTACAGTGTTACTCAGTGGACTGCCTCCTAGGTTTTATGTGCCATTTAAAACTACACATCACATATTTGTTAAAAAGAAGATAAAGAAGATACAGGAATCTTCTTCTTTTTATGTTTATTGGGCCATGAAAAGTTAAGGTTTTGAAACTGATGGTGCCAATGAGAACACAGACTATTTAACATTATTTTATTTAGTATACAGTATTTTTATTGTTATACAAAAGACATATGGGATCGAAAAAAGAATCCTGTAGGTCTTGCCAAAGCTTACTTTCTAATAACTTTGTTTAATGCTGTATATATAACTTATTATATTGTAAAATATGAACATAAAATATGCTAATAAAAGAAAGAGGTCAAACACAGTTGTATTAGCCATTTCTTTGATTAAATAGCATATTGCCTTATAAATCTGTAAATAAATAGGTTAGCCAAGGGCTGGTAGGCACATTCCTGTGGTATGGGAGTATCCTGGTAATATATATGGAGCAATCTGTGCATTCCTGTAGGATACTGTTTCTCTGCATCACTTAGGAAACTTGAAGCAGAAACAATTTTGTCAAGGTATTTCACCTTGAAGGTAATGTGAAAATGCCAATCCCCTTGCAATTCCACAGAGAATCTGTAAGTTTTTATCTGTGCACTGAGAACTTTGCAGACTGTGAGACTGGTGAGTAATGTCATGGTAACAGTACTCTCATTAGTATGTCTTCATTCTGCATTTCTAAATTAGCAGTACTTCACAACACTACCAGAAATCTTAAATGGAAGCTTTCACTTCATGACAGGATAATTGTGTTCATGCAGTCTTAGGCTGCACAGGTGGGACCACCAGAAGAACTGCTAGCTTTCTGTAAAAAAACCCCAGAGCACCAAGTTGGATTGCCCTCACTATCTTGTAAGACTTTCCTCACCTAATCCCAGCTTCTGAGCCTGACCAATATCGTCCCAGTTTTCTCCTTAGAGAAACTTGCTGGACTTAGCAGACTTCCTTCCTGGATTTCAGGTTGTGATCAGGGATGGTCCTCTATATAGTGTTCAGTATCTGATGATCCTGGACTGATGGGATAAATAAAAAGAGAGGTAAGCTGGGCTGAAAAGGGTAGGTGCCAGCTTTGCAGTATAAAGCAACAAGAGTGGAATGCCTTTGTATTCTATCATTTGGGATAATTAATAATATCCACATTATTCATGAACAAAGAATAACGTGCATAAATTCCCAGCATCATGGGTTGGAGGATGAGCTGAAAAGGCACTCCAGTTCCATTTCTCCCTGTCAAACTCTAAGCTTTAGGCAGTTCAGCAGTCCTGATTTTTTTTAAGGAAGGTGTAAATAAGAGAAAAATTCTTACTGTTGCAGTAAAGTTGTTGTTGAAAATAATGACCCAGAGGTACAACAGGATACTCCTGTTGCAGGAGTCACTCTTCTGCAAGCATGCTCTATACTTGTCTTGATAATGAAAAGAAAATTGAGCCCATGCCCTCATTATGTATGGGATAGGCTTCCCAGTGCACATTTCACTAAATATATTAATATAAACAGGGCAAGAATGGACTGTCTCAGGCTGTATCTAGTTCTAGATGCATAATATTGCATATATATTCTATCCCTGCATCCAAATAAGCTCTTTGGATTATTTATTGTGATATGATTTATAATGCACAGCACATGTTACCTCAGGTATTAATTTATCACTATCAACTGCATTTCAAGGACAGAAAAATGTTGATTCCTTTTTCCCACTGTTCTGTGAAACTAGACTGTCTGAATACTTAGGGAAGAATGGTAAGAAGCCTTTGTATGCAGAATGCATGCATGGCTGCAGAAGACAGTGATTAGCTGTTACACAGGGCACACAGAGGCATCTCATTTGTCCATCTGCTTTAATAAAAAAAGATTTTTTTTATATATATATAATTGTGGCTGCTATAAAAACAAGCTTATATTAGGATTCAAGTTAATATAGCAAGACAATCCAGGAATTATTTTCCAATTTAATCTACTACATAGAAGTAAACAAAATATCAGGAGGAGGTAGTGCTGAAGACTGATTAATAGAAAGACAACTGAATCAGGAAGGAAACAGTTCAGCATCTGCTTCTGAAATTTAGCCTTGGTATACAAGACTGCTGTGAAAAAAAATCCCCCTCACATTTCCTCACAGCTCAGTGGGAAAGAGGACAAATCAAACAGCCATTCAACTGCTACTCTGTGGCTTTAAAAGATCATGAATTGAGAAATTATGTTTAATTGCATTTCTTATATAAATAACTCTTGAATCCACACTAGAATATTGCGTCTTCTGAAGCAAAAAAACAGTCTGGCAACACTAGTTATCTCCAGCCTTCTTCAGAAGCCTACTACTTTTCCAAAAAGCTGATGTGTGGGTGGGATATTATACTCCTGTTTGAAACTCTACCGTATACTTTTTTCCCCCTGAGGCTGAATAGATTATTTTTACTTATTTTTCTCCATAATTAACTGTATTAAGGATGCCATTTTATGGACCTGAGGATGATCTTAAAGTAAACTTATCAGTAGGAATGGTTTTTGTGCTGAACTTTCAACTACTGTTAGCTCTATCCTAGGCACTGAATTTGCAGCCCTAGGTTGAGTACACTTATCAGAGCAATTACTTACTATTAAGCTGCAGTGATCAGAGAGATGTGTTATATTCAGGAAAATAATCCTTGGGTCCACTCCAAATATGCTTGAGTAATGGGCACAAAGAGAACTGGTTTCTGGGGAAAAAATATATATGGCTTCTCAGATCTCTTTTCCTCAGTTAATTTCCTCATTGTGACTTGAGAGATTGGAATGTCTTGTTACGTCATGTAATTTCAACTCTGGGACATTAAAACAGAACCACCTACAAGCAAGTAAACAGAAAGTGACTTTGTTCAAAGTTATCTCTTCTAGCAGTAATAAGGTAGTCACAGATACACTTGCTTTCAAATTTAGGTAAAAAATGGAAAGTCTAATGAACAAGGATATTCCTAACCATTGTCAGAAGATGGCATTCAAGGGTTTCATCAGCCCAAAAGACAAGATGGATAGCGGTTGTATTTGACACAACACACTCCAAAGAGTCAGTATAACACATAAAGGTGCCTTTGCCCATCACTGTACTTCAGAGGTGTGTAAAAGGCAGGAGGATCTCAATGCTCCACAGCACTACTAATTTTACAATAATTTCTGTGAGTTTTAAAAACATGTGAGGATTACATCATTCAGAGGAACACAAGGGGTCACAGCTCTGACACTGTAGTCCCTTTAACCATCTGGAAAGTGGAAGATTACCAAATTGTTTCATAGATCAAAATTTCCTACTTTCTCTACTACATTTAAATACATTATCCTGAAGATAAATGCTTTTTATCAGATCATCAATCTCCAAAGCCATGTAAGTTTTAGGTGAAAAATTTAGTATATAATTAAAGGGTCCAGTGTAACAGCTCTAAATTATGAGCTCTACTTACAGCTCCTTTTAAATCTGGTCTGGTAAGTTAAATCATATATTTTAGACATTGATGCTGATCATGAATAGAAGTTCTTCTAAATACCTTGCCTTCGGCATACCTTCACCTTCCATGTAAATTTATCTGCTACAAGAAATCTTTCCCTATTACATGTATCAAATTCATCTATATAACATTTGAAAGAGATGCAAGCCAGTCATGCTCAGGAGAATGGGAAGAAAACTGTGAAATTCCACTTTCAGTCTTTTTATCAGCTGGTAAAAGTCACAAATATGAAGAGAGAGAGCACAACTGTGCAGGTTGGGTAATGTTAGCCTACTTTATTTAGCTGTGCCAAGCTTCTGCAAATACAACTGTCTTCTGCCCAGGGAACAATCTTTCTTACAGATTTGCTAAATCTAGGCTTTGTAGATGAGGTCTGAAAGACTGATTAATAGGAAACCTTTGATAAACAGCGAGGGTGATTACAATTTACAGTAGATGGGCTTGTAAGAAAAAAAAGGAAATTATTTTTCTTCATATTTGGTAGTCTTTTCTGGTACAAAAACTGTCTCAATCTGAAGAGATGCAATATTCTTGTTGACTTTCTTCTCAACAAGAGGACTTTCACAGCTCTTAAAAAAAACCAGCAAGACAAAATTCTGTCCTATGTGTTAATTCTTTATCTTTCCTTAAAGTAGTAGGTTGTGACTACAAGCAATTTTCTTTGTTTCATGCCACTGATGGTAGTTGATCACTGCTGGAGATCTGCACACAAGCTAGACAAGGCAGACTGTAGCCAGTTTGAAGCTCTGTGTTTTGACTCATCAGCTCACAGAAAGTGTGAAGAGTCCTTGCCTTTCTTTTAAGGGCAAGTGGTCATATGTCTCTCACTTCCCCTCAAATTCTCTCACCAAAAAATGGTTTAAAAATTATATTCTCTGGATGGATAATAATTCACCTCTTGACAGAGGTGTTTGACATATCTAAAATAGCATATTCCTCTGCAGGAAACCAGAAAACTGAGTTCACACACACCATGTTTCCTTAGGGAACAAGGAGCTGCAGAAAATAGCTAAAGGTACAGTTAACTTTTTCAAATGTCTCTTCTTGCAGAGAGATTTCTGGAAGAAAGGTGAAGTAGAAGACATTTTGATACTCACAGTATCTAAATGCCAGAAAAGCAGAAAAACACCCAGAAAATTCTAGATTCCATCTGCAAGGGAAGGACAATACAAAGAAATACACAAAATGTGGCCAACTTGACAGAAATCTATCATTTCCAAAAGCCAAAACAAATCCACAAATGGCAGGAAAGAATGCAGCTGGCTTCTTCTATCCCCCTTGCCCACAGAGACTGCCAAGGTCATTCAGGGGAATGGTAACAGGATGGGGATGTTTGAGCAAGGCCATGAAATGGGCTGGTGTGGACAACTGGGGTGGGCTGGCTCAAAGGGAAGATGTTCAAGGCAGGGACACCTCTCACTAGACCAGATGTCTCAATACCCCATCTAACCTGGCCTTGAAAAATTTGTGTAAGATCAAAATGATTAGTCTAATCCTTAGGTCATCAATATAGTGCATCAATATTTAACAGATTGGAAAACCCTTTTATTTTACATCTTAACAGAAACCTAACATCTAGCTCCAAAAACTTGAAATTAGCTGTGATTCAACTTTCCAGAGTGTAAACAATACTGTATATAAGCTACAAGGGACCAATATTAAAAGGTACACTGCACTCTATGTGTCTCTTTTAAATGCATTACCTTTGCCATTATTAGATTACCACATTGTGTTACATTGGGATGTCAAGGAAGATTAGCAGATTAACAAACTACAGCAATGAAGGCTGAAAACTAAGAGCACAATCAACATTCTTGTGGAGATAAGAAAGAAAGCAACTTTCTACAGTTTGGTTATTGATTTTGTTGTATTTTTAAATGCTAGTAGAGGGAGAAGCAGATGAGGACTGGATACTCTTCCTAAATAATAGGATTTTGTCTCCAGCCAAAGGTATATGCAAGCTTTTGCACTGCTGGTAAATTTGACAAAAACCCAAAACTACTGATGAAGAAATACTTATTTCAAAAAGTAATTGATTGTTAGAAAATGTTTTTAGCTGTGATTACTGTTATAAAAAATTACCTAGAATTGGTTTCCTGCCCAGAGAGTGCACAGTGCTTGCTCTCTCTTCTACATATAATTGGTGCCAAATTGGGTGTAGACTCTTTTCACAGAAAAGCTTGTAAGAAATGTTAAGTCAAATTGCTAGAAAAATATTTGCAGTTACATTTCAATTTTTAAGACCAGTTCAAAGACTTCTGGTAAACACCCTCCCCCCCCCCAAAAGCAAACAAATAAACAAGAAGCAAAATAAACAAAACCACAAACAAACAAACAAAAAAGCAACAAGAAACCCACAAACAACCAACCAAAAAACACCAAACCAAAAAGAAACAAAAAAGGCAAAAAATAAGAAATAAAAACTCTCTGAAGTTTTATACTGATTAAGTGTTAGTCAAAGTCTGAAATACAGCAGATCTTTAAGCTTTAACTGCATTGTCAATTTTACTAATATAGATTTTCAGTAATTACAGTACAAATCAGTGATGGATGACTAATTTCAATTTTTAGAAGCATCCTTTTTCCAATTTCTAAGAAGTCCTAAACACTGAACTGTGGCAGACAAAAAACATATTCATACTCAGAAAAAAAATGTGGGTACTGTGAAGATTGTATGCAAATTAATAAAAAATACAGCAGAAGCAATAAAATATAATAATTTTATGTTACAGATTACTATTGCAGGACATTTTAAGAAATGCCTTTATTTACATTTGCAAAGATATTACCATCCAAAGTTGCACTATACAAAGCAGGACAAAATACGAAATGTTACTTAACTACAGGAAAAGATCAAAGAAATTCTTAAGAAATTCTGAAATCAAACCAACAAAATTTCTCATTCAATACATCTAGTTATGTTAAATTAAAATCTGGTTCTAATCATTAAAACTGCAGGATTATAAAAAAATAATCTGCTAAGATATCTATCTGCTACTTACCAACCATAAAATAAATCAAAGAATTTATAAAGTTCTCTGAAGAGTCAAAAGATTCATACCTGTAAGGAAGGATTGGTACTTCTGGTCTGCTTACATTGCACTAGTCATTCACAACAGCAACATTATTTCACTTCCTTAGAAAATATTGAAGAAAGCTGTCTAGTATATTACAAAGTTTTTCATTTTCCTTTTTATAAATGAGTGAAATATAAGTGAAAATCCACACGTTACACAGTGAATTGCAGAGTACTGAGATGCTGTGTAATATATTTATACAAATCAGTAAAAAAAAAAACCAAAACCTCAAAATTTCAAGTAACATAAGCAGTTGGTATAAATTATACAGAACAATAATTAGATTGAAAGCTAGTGCTAGTGACTTGTGCTTAGACTGGGGCAAGACAGGTACTCCTCAACAATTCCAAGTTCAGCAGAATTGAATTGAGGTTTATGCAGAGGAAGGTGTGATTTGGATCTATAGTTCTACGCAGTTCTTGGAACATTTGATGAAGACCAAACAATGCAAACATCTTCTTATTGCTTCTGCAAAAGATTTTGAATAAAATAATTGTAATTGTCAATTGAAATTTAAGAGGTTTCATATAAACACTAAAGCTGCTACAGAAAAAATATTTTAAATGAAGTAAAATGTGCATTATTTTGAGTATCTCATGTAATTCTTCTATGAATGTTTCTAAACATAAGGTTAACAATGCATAGTGAGGAAAATTTGGCAAAAATTAACAAAAATAATGATTTTGGAGTAAGTGATATGTACACATAGCATAATGAAAGCTGGAGGAAAGGTTGTAACAGGGCTTTTCACTTATGCAAAATAAGGTTTCAGAGATTTTAATAAAAAAATTTAAAAAATAGGATTTATGAGCCAATTTTACTTTGACTAGTAAATGCCAGTTATAATTTATATTAGATTATTTTATAGGCAAACTTTTTTTTCTAGAGTTCAATTTTATTCCTTATAAGAAATTAAAACCTCTGTTTTGTCAACAGCTTTAAGTCCAATATAAAAAATTACTCAGTTGAGATACTCCTTACATAAATGAAACAACCCCACTGAGCAAGAGTGAAGCATAGCAGCACATTACTATTGACATGATGACCTTTGTTACAATAAACCAATAATCTGTAAGCAATGGGAACACAGTTTAAAGAGATGAACATTCCAAAAAGGGCTTAAGTGACTCAAAATCTTAAATTTATTTTTTGAAGGGAATGAAAACTGATGAAGCTTGAATGCAAGTCAAATATAAAACTAAATTTCTAAAGGAGCTTACTACTCAGATACTACTAAGTATCTGAGTAAAACTGAAAGTATAGGATTCTCTTCTAAGAATTCTGTCACCTGCAGACATAAGGACTAATTCCTCTTTAGGTCTACATTGTGAGGCTTTTGTCTAGTTTGTACTCTGCAAATTGAACTAGATTTATGCACTAACTGAGAGGCTTGTCTTAAACCTCCATGACAGAAACAGTTTAACTGCTAACATTAAAAGTAATTTTATATGGTGGAGGGAATAAAGAGAGAAACAGAGATGAGTTTTTGAAAAAGAAAAAATATAAAGGTACCCTAATAGAAGCTAACAGAATAATAGTAAAAAAAGATTACTTTATTCTGGAGAGTTTTTGCAGTATAACACAGAGCTTTTCCAAAACTGCAATATCTAGCTTAGAACTTCGAAGCAACACAGAGCAAGTCCGGAAGAAGGATTCATTACTGCAGGCTTCCAGGAAAGGCTGTAAGGAACCTGGAAAGGAAAATAATTTAAAAACTAGAACACAGAATTCAATGAAAAGTAGAACTGCTATTGATACCTTTAGAAGGCTTAAAATGCTTCATTTCGTGCAATAATTAGAACAACCAAATATTTCTGTTGAATATGGGATGCAAAACTAAGGCTAAACCAGAAATGGAAAAAATGTAGGCTCCCAAGAGTTCTGACTCTACTGATCCTTGGTTTAAAACAGTGTCTATTCTACGAGAACAAAGGAAAACAGGAAACAGAACCATTTTAAACACAAGAAAAAATTCTTACATTGAAAATATTTAGGCAATGCTCAGTTATCATGGTTCTTTCCTTTAGACCATGTGCGGGGAACATTAAGCTGAGCAAAAAGACTCAGAAACAAGTATTTCAAAACTGCTGCAGATCACATGGACAGGGATAGTAAATGTAAAGAGATTGTGTGAGACCTGAAAGTCTTTCATTATCAGCATACTGTCCCTGTACTCAGTTTAAAGAGAGGAAACAAAATAATTAAGAGGTAAAAGTAAGATCTGTACAACAATTAAATACAAAAGCCCCACCCTTAAAATAGCAGATGAGTTTTTATGTCACACTGAAAACATGTCCTTCTATCCTTATTCAAAATAAGGTTAAATCTGTTCCCTGGTTATCTCATTCTTGCTTCTGATATCAGAGATTTATTTATAGCAAAAACATAAAGAAAAGAAGTAACAATTTGTTTTTCCTTAAAATTAACAGACTTTCATATACCACAGGGCATTTGCATTACCAGAATACACATGCGAGGAAAATATTTTAATTGCATAATGTTAAAGTATTTAATGTGTTTCACTTAATAAAAACTGCAATATGCAAATTACAGCAAAAACCAACAAACAAGACATTAAGAAAAAGTCGTATCCTGAATACTGTAATTTATAAATAGGACATCAAGATGTTTTTATCAGTACAAAGAGGGCTGGATGTATGTTTTGGTCAAAATTTTCCCTTTCCTTGTTCTAAGGACATACAATTTATTAAATATAACAAGTAGCCTTGGAGTAAATTCAAGCTTTTCATTTATTTCAGAAGGTCTACTGATTAAAAAAATCTGAAGAAATGCTACAGAAAACTGCTTGAAATAGGGCTTAAAAAAGAAATCAACTTGGTATTTAAAGTCAGCCCCAGAGCCTAGATAACTAATTTTCTGAGCTGGGCATTTATTCAGAATATTTAGTAAGGACCCAGTTATACCTATTCCAACAAATGACCAAGTGCCATGTCCCTGATATACAGGGAACTCATAAGATTTGTGAACCTTTGCTGGTTTATGCCCTCAGATGAAGAGGCTGAGAAACAGCAAATGCCTTTATCACAGAAACCATGGCTACATGTAATCTTTCCTCTCTTTTCAGCAGAGGTGTTTTGGGAAATTGATTTAAAATGCTGGATTCAAGAGGCAGGATCCACAACATACGTATGTTGGAATGTGTGGATGGAAATCATACAGACTCAGGATAATAACAGAGCTTGGTAGCAAGAGGCCAACCTTGCAGCAATAAAAAGCAACAACAACTGATGTTCTATAAAGTCTGGAAAAGGCAGGCAGATGTTTTGTGGTTTGAATAGCTGAAGCATCCTCTGTTCTTTACCCAAAGCAATGCAAACCAACAATTATTCAAAGATACATGCATTATCAAGGAAATAAATTACTATAAAATAATCAGCTTTTCTGCTTACATCACTTCCATGTTTCTTGCATTCTTTCTACCATGTTCAATGCACCTATGGTTTTATGCACGTTGTCCTCTCAATTTTAGTACTCAATTGTAACTACTTCCAGTTACAATTTGCTGTCTCTAAATTGTAACAGTAATAAATATAAAACCAGAATGAAAGTAGAAAAGGAAGGAGTAATCAGTGAAAAAAAGATTAGCAAAGATACAATTTCTCATTTTATTTTAGCTTATGGTCTTTCAAGGCACACCACTTTTAATATTTTTTTCAGTATTTCTGTACTTTCTCTGCAGGTGTTATTTTTCAGAAATTGTCATATAAAAAAAAACAACTCAGGGCTATCTGTCAATCACAGCAAATAGAAAATCCTTAGATCAGTTACATGTGCTACATTTAGTGACATGTGACTGACATACACTCAAGACTCAGCGCTCTTTATTGACCCACTGCTCTCTGTGACAGTACTCTGAGATTATACCTACAGCAGAATTCCAAACCTGGAAAAATAATTGACTAAAATTTCACTTCTGGTATGATGTTGTAATGCCCTAGTGAGTCTAAGTTGTTAAAATCCATGAGAAGTGGTGACAAAGCTATGAACAAAACCAGCAAATAACCAAAGCCCAGTGAACACCATCTACCATCTTAAGAGTGCTTCCTGACCAAATATTTATACCACTGAAAAGTGTTTGAAGTAAAATTTCTGTACAAAAGCAGGAAGAATTCTCTAAAGCAATAAAAATCTAGGACTACAAATTATATAGGCTGTAACTTTTTTGTAATTCTACAGGGCTACAAATTCATAGAAATTCTGAAATTTGCTAGTTCCCACAAATGACCGTCCATTGCAAAGAAACAGAAATGGTCAGTCCTATCAACCTGCACTGCACCACTGATGAAATGTGTTTTAACAACAAAAACTTGAAACATTATCTCATACTTACCAAAGATGCTTATCAGAAAGGGAAGAAATGAACAAATAAATATGTGAGAACATTGACAATCAAGAAGAAAACTGAGAAGAAAGGCTTTCTATTGCCTGTTAAGACAACAAATGGCTTTAAAAAACTCATTTAGCATGACTTCTGACTGACCTCTGATTCATGAGAGATCTGAAGGTAACAGAGACTGTTGAAACAGGTCAATCCTACAATTTATTCCTATAAATGTCCTTAAATAGCCATAACATGCTTTTAATTTATTTTCTGAAGGGTAAACAAATACCATGTTTAGCTGACCTGAGTATTTCTTTGCTGCCCTGCTCTTACTGGTTCCTTAAACATATTACATTAAAAAAACAATATACGCACACACGCTGTAAGAATGTTCTGACTTTGAAGTTTACAAATTAAGGTAAAAGACAACATTACCTTTAAGACAGAGCATTTTTCCTATAAAACAGAATAGCTAAAGTGATAATAATGTCTAAAAATTTGCAAAGTTAATCATGTGAAACCCAACTGAAAAAAGCACACATTTAAATGGTATTTCTGTAAACTATATATTCAATTCAGACAAGTTTTTGAAGATTATATTCTAAGTAATCAGAAAATGAAGAAAACAAATATATAATTTAAATGCATCTCTAGATGATTAACTACAAGAACACAAAATTCACGTATTTAAATATTCTGGTGGCTTAGATTCTGCATAGATTTTGCTTTTATTTAACTAATTTAGAAAAAAATAATTGGAATTTATCCTGACAGGACTTGGTCACAATTTAAAATAATCTGCAAAAGCCTCCAGTGGTATCCTTAAAAAATTGGAGCATGCTGTAGCTGTATTACCTTAGCTTGACTGGTAGACTGCAACAAACAATAAGCAATTTATCATTGTTGACAGAATTCAACTGAAATTTACCCTCAAAGTAATCAGTTACACAAAGCATAAAATCTCACCAGCTATAGTTACCCAGAAAATTCTGTTTAATACCTAAAGCTATGTCACTTCAGAAAATAAAATGACAACCCAAAGTTCATGTTTTAACAAATTAATGATTACAGTTTTGGCTAATTTTCTAATTGAGAGAGGATCTGCTGGGAGAAAGGAGAACACGTATCAGAAATTCAAGTGACTGGTGCAGCAGTGTCTGCTAGTGCGGAAAAGTTACCGAGCACAAAAGTTAACTGTGCACCACAGCAGAAACACCTCAAAGGAAACAGCAACATCACTTGCTTATAGCCAACTGCCTCTAAGAGTTGCTTACAAGACTTGAACTATTTGCTGAATTATCATTTTCTCCTGTAATCAAGTAGACAGGACTGTTCAGTGGGCAGAGCACAGTGTAGGTGCCTGCATGGGTGATGCTGAGTTAACAGAGCCCAAGTGGCAATTTCAGCTGGTCACCCACTATGTGTTGACCTCAGCATGATCTGAAGTGCTCTTCAGTTTCCTAGAGTGTGCAAAACTTTCAAACAGATATGGGACAGGATTCATAGGAAACCAATAGCATTCTCATATGGCAAATGGAGATTACATCCAGAAAAAAACTGGGATAGCCCTGTATTTTATGCTGCTTTTTGACTGTCTAGAGCTCGATGAAGGTGATGACAGGGTTGAGTGTTTGGGGCTAGGAATCAGGGGAAAGGCCAAGGCAGACATCCTGATGGAGTCTGTTATAGGCCACCCAACAAGGATGCAAAGGGAGATGAACTAGTCTAAAAAAATCAGTGAGATGACTCATAATTCCTTATTGTTCTCATAGGGGACTTCAAATTACCTGATGCCTGCTGGAAATACAACACAGTAGAGAGGAAACAGTCCAGGAGGCTCCTGGACTGTGTGGAAGAGAACTACCTGACACAGATGGTGAGGGAGCCAATTAGGGAAGTCTCCCCACTGACACTGGTTCTGCTGTTTGTGAACAGAGAAGGACTTGATGATGACATGATGGCTGGAGGCTGTCTTGCACACAGAGATCACAAAACGGTAAGAGCTTTTTATTCTTGGAGAAGGAAGGAGGCCTGCAGGACTACTAACTGGGACTTCCAGAGGGCCAGTCCTCAACCTGCTCAGGAGACCGGTGGAGACAGCCCCTTGGGAGGCAGTTCTGAGGGGCAAAGGAGTCCAGGAAATCCAGGAAGGCTGGACAGTCTTCAAGAAAGAAATCTTAAGGCACAGGAGCAGGCTGTCCCCATATGCCAAAAGACAAAGTGGTGGGAAAGCAGACTGGTCTGGCTAAACAAAGAGGTTTGGCTGGAACTCAAAGAAAGAAATAAAGTTTATGGCCTCTGGAAGAAGTGGCAGGCAGCTCAGGAGGACTGCAAGGGTGTTGTGGAGTTATGAAGAGAGAAAATCACAAGGGCCAAAGCCTAAGTAGAACTTAGTCTGGCTATTGGTGTGATAGACAATAAAAATGTTTCTATGGATACACTAATAACAAAAGCAGAGCTAAGGAGTATCACCATCCTTTACTAGACCTGAAGTGGAAACACAGTGACAAAGGTTGAGGAAAAGACTACTTAATGCTTTCACTGCCTCAGTCCTTAATAACAGACCAGTTGTTTTCCAGATGGGATCCACCAAAGGTTATCAAGGAAGTCAGTGGGAAATGCCCATCAAGCCACATTCCATCATTTACCAGTTCTGGCTAATGGGGAAAGTCCCGGGTACCTGCAAGGCTGGCAAATGTGACACTCAGCTACAAGAAGGACCAGAATGTCAGCCCAGCCTTGGTGCCAGGGAAGGTCATGGAGCAGGTCATTCTGAGTGTCACCACATGGCATGCACAGGGATCAGGCCCAACCAGCACAAACATGAATTTATGAAAGGCAGGTCCTGCTTGACCAACCTCATGCCTATCTACAGCAAGGTAACCTGCTTGGTGGATGAGGAAGAGACTGTGGATATTGTTTACCTGGACTTTAGTAAAACCTTTGACACTGTTTCCCACAGCATTCTCCTGTAAAAACTGGCTGCTCAATGTGTGGAAGAGTACACTGTTTGGTGAGTAAAAAAAACAAGTAAAAAAACCCCAAACTGGTGAAAAACAAGTTAGGAAGCAGCACTTTGCAAAGAGAGAACAGTCAATGCAATGTATTTGTTGGATTTGGACCAAAACCCAGAAAACTGAACATATGTGCCCTTCAGTAAAAATCTAAAGATATTTTCAGGAACTAAAGCAGAGAAATAAAAAAGAAAATAAAATGTACTATAGGTTTATCTCTAAGTATGCATATAGAAACTACAGTTGGTGAGGTAGAATAGTCAGCTATTTTTGTTTGGCAAATAGATGCTACAGCAGTTATAACTAATCTAGACTTCAATCATTTGAGAAAGCAACATGTGACATTGCAGAAAATGGGGGTTAGTAGCATGGCTTGAAGGTGTGTTGTGTAAGAAATTCACTAAAAATGAGCTTCAGTTTTAAACACTGATTTTTGCAATTGTGCTTATCTGGTGTACTAATTAATGGCTATGGCATAAAGGTAGGAATAGTCTAATGAAATTTCATGCTGGAACTGCCTACTTAGCAGCAGATATAAAATAAATGGAAATCAGAATTATCTTACTTGCTAGAATAGCAGAAGCATAAAGTTGATATACTAAGAATCAAGATACATTTTTCCTGGAAAATCGCTGATTATCAGTGGATCAAAAGATGGACTTGATCATCAGAGGATGAAAGCTTTTGCTTTTTGTCAGTTTGTCTGTGAGTAATCAACATGGTCTAACCATTAAAGACTGATTCTAACGAGGCCTGACAGAGAGAAAAAAACATTTTACAAATAACCTAGGTAGTATTTTAAACTGAAGTAGTACACTAGTATGGGTTACTTTCAAGAAGCCAGAAAAGGCCCAATCAAATACCAGAACCACAGAAGGAATCACAACTCTCTCAGAGCACACCTGAAGGGGCTTTGTTCCAAACACAGTAACAAACTCTAAGAAAACTTTAACATAAATAAACATCACTTGGCATCACCTATAGTTCTGTAACATGAGACTACAAGTTAGCAGATATATAAAGGCTGAGCTCTGACAATGCATAGATGTTACTCAAACTACACAATTTTTATTTTCCACTTCCAAGGAAAGCCTTTCTCTATGGAATTATTTTAATTATGGCATTGCTCGGAAAAAAGCTGGCTAAAAAGTACAGTAGTTCTCCTAGACAAATACAAACCAAAATGTGTATAAGAATATTTTTCCTACTTAAATAATTTTATGGAAAACTATAAAACTGTAAACTTTTTATTAAAAATACGCAAGTTTAGTAAATAAGAGCAAGCAAGATCTTACTTGAATAAATTTTAATGTTCTAAAGACTGCATAACTAAAATTGAATGGAAAGGGGATGTGTATACCCAAACATTGATATAAAAATTCTTTTTATGAACAACTTTTTTTAACATCAAATACATTTTAAAAGTTAGCATTCACATCTACTTTCAAAATCATATGCTGCCTAAGAATCACATTATTACTCTAAAAAAAACAGTGAAGCTTTACTTCCAAAATGGATACTTGGCTCTATATAACTTTATATTGAATGGTTCCTTCTATTTATTCCTTTGGAGTGGATGAGAAGGGGTCCAAAATTCAGAATGGCTAAGCATTATATGACTGTTACTAGAAGACAGAGAAAATAATGATACAGATATTATTTGTTACTGGAGAGAGGTACTTCATACTAAAGGAATTTCATCAAAATCAAAGTATTCAAACTAAATTTTAAATTAATTAACAAAAAAGTGTGCAAAGTTTTGGTCTACTTTCTTGCTTTCAGCACACATAGGTGGGTCCTAACATTAGCTAGGCTGCATTTAACAGAGTTACAGATCCTTATCTTTGATTAAAATATTAAACTAAAACATCTATTAATCCAACACAATTATCCACTGTTTTCAGAAGAATGAATAAAAATTACAAAGGTAAGACAGGATAACAGAAGAAGGATTTCCTTTTAAATGGTCTGTATTTCAATGTTCATGCCACATAAGCTGTAAATAATTTCTATCACTATAGCTTCAAAACACAAGTCCTCAGGACAATTTCACAGCTGCTTTTCATACAGGTGAAGGAAATCCTACCTTAATACAGTATTCACAAACTTGACATTTTTATCTTTTCAGTACTGCAGAATAAACTCACTCAAAAAGCTGCAATCCTGCAAAGTTACCAGTAAAGATAATATGCTGGAAAATGTTAAATTTTAATCTGTTTAAGCATATGGGCATTTTTTTTCCCCCTGCCTTCACTGTTTGAGTCTATAAAGTCTCAAAATGATAAGAATGCACAAGTTTGAGTTTTCTTAGCAAATTCTGACCACTGACTTTTTGGAAGTACCCACAGAACAGTGCACATTGTAGAATTCCTATCATCAGTTATGGAAACATTCTGGCAAAAAGGAAAAGAGGAGGGTCTTATAGACAGCCAACATAAGAAGACTTCAGTTTACATGTAAATAAGCACAGCTTCTCACTATGGAGAAAATCCTTTTATCTTCTCTGGCTTCATCAACTTCCCTATGAGACACATCTGGACACAGATCTAGTTATCCATGACCATAATAGTTTCTTCCAAATAAAAAAAAAATAAAATTAAAAGTAACATTCGGTGAATGTGTAAATACAGCTCACTTTGCAGTTTTTAAAGTTCTTCAGTTATGTCAATATGATTAAGAAATCACACTTAAGCCCTACCAGAATGTGCCATAACTTAAAATAAACCTGAGAGTATAATTTTGAGAATTTCTTTTTTTTAAATGTGCTCTCATTTTCATTTGTAAGTACACACAAATATAAAAATATAGTCTCTGCAAAACAGAAATAAGCTTGAAGACAAAGTACATTTAAGTTTTATTTGAAGCAAATGCCGCTGTTCTGTAATGTCCAGTGAGCAGGTAAGTTTTGATTTCATTGAATGAACTTAAGGTTGAGAAAAGGGAATCTACTAATTTACCTGACAGCAGTAACATATCACCGCAGGAGGAATTTAAGACGTATGATGTCTTTGTATAAAAGTGCAAAATGTGAAACTGAGGCAGGGAGCTCTCTGCCAACAGATTTCAAGTCAGGCATGAACCAGTCTGCAGTTAACAATGGTATTTTTGATAGGTGAATATAAGCTCACTACACCACTTGAAACCCTTTTAAATCATTCACAAGTTAAAAAAACCACAATGAGCTGTGTGAGAAGGAAGAACACTATTGAACAAGATTGCATATGACAAGTATTCAACTACAAGGTGATTTAATACCAATGATGTGATGTTCTTCAACACCTACAGAACAAGTTTTCTTGATGAGGTCATGCTACTTATTACTAGATTGTTTCCAGAAATTGTTTCAAGTCTGGTATCCAGGAATTCTCTTGAACAGTGTGCTGCAACTACTGTCCTAGCTGTCCTAGAAACAAGATCTGCTGAGAAAAGAAATCTGTAGTCTTAGGGAGGGAACACTGGGGTATGAAGATGCCCTGGAAGCCACTGTTTCATACTATAACAATCTGGATGATTAGAAGCAACTATTAATTTAATTATCAAACATTAATTTTAATGGTAATTTTAATGGGAAATGGTAAGAACTTTGTTAAGCAATAAACACATTATATGCCTTTTGACTAAATGGAAACATCAGTATGTAGCAGTTATGTTTTGCTCTCAAAATTTCAAAGGCAGTCAGAGCACTCTGCATTTGTAGAAATTTATCACCAAGCCATTCAGCATTTAACAAGATACTAAACGTACTTTCTATGACAATTCTATCAGAGAAGATTTTGGTTTAAAATCTGTCTTCAGAAGGGTCATAGCTTAGAGATGGGACTAAAAACCAAACACCATGGCCTGGTAGCTTTTCCTTAACTAAAGTAAGGAAACCTTCAAAAGCTGTGGTACTGAAATCTTTCTTCCCTATTAAATGAGCAGGAATAGATGTCTTACCCTTTTCCTCAATGAGAAGCAAGAAAGATGCCATCCTCCATAGATCACTCATCAGGTTCAAAGATCAAAAGAAGGATCAAGTTGAATGTTATGGCACTCATCTTCCATATCTGAAGCCTCAGATTCCAGGAAAAGAGCACCATGTCTCAAATAACACTGCAGGACTTACTCCCTTGACTCTGCTTTTGTCAGTCGATCTTAGCAGCAAGGGAAAGATGGGCATCCTCCAGAAAACAAATATGGATTGAAATACTGGTAATGGGTATGGAGAGCAAAAAAGAAATTGGAAAGGGTACAAATGACCTGACAGTCCTTCTATCTGACCATGGAACAAGATAGTAACCAATGAGATAGCTACAGCAAAAATACAATTTTTTTAAAGCTATATCAATTTATACACCATTATGTACACTTTGAAACAAAAATATTAGAAGAATGTAATAAGAGAAAAGAAAGAAAATATCCTTGTGGAGTCAATTTTCTACTGTCAGGTCCACAACAAGCTGTTAACTCTCACAACTGTGGGATTTAGAAGCAACCTATTACTTCCCCTGAAGAAAAATGACTAAATCAACTAGATTTCTACTTAAGCCACTGAGCTCATCTGAAAAAAAAAGTCTCCATTATATAAACAACATGAAATATAAATTATTTAGAACTATATAGTTTATCCTAAGAATTACCTACAATTTCATTTCAGTTACTTATTAAGTTTCTAGCATTGGTTAAACTAAGCAATTTGCTAAGAGAATGCAAGTGGTTAGGTAAGAACCCACACAGCTGCAAAATTTTGTTCTTCAAATCTATTAAGAGTGAAAGTGGTGAACAGAATCCACAAAAGTACTAGAATATGGAAAAAAACCCAACACCATGTAAACTGAAACTGAAGTTCTTTTGACACAAAGTAAACTGTCTGAAATTACTGAATAACATCTTTAGCAGTTCCTCTCACTCTTATCCTCTGAGGAGCATACTAACCTGCTCTGAGCAGTAACTAATTGCTCTGAGGAGCAACTTTTTTCATGCCTGACATTTAAAACTCAGCCTTTGGTCCAGCTATGGATGAGTTTGTATATGACAATAACAATGGCCAGTAAAACATTTTACCTCCTCCTTAGACCCTGAGATTTTTGTAAAAGAGGTGAGGCAAACAAGATTCTCATATATATACATATTCAAACCACACATATTATATGTTATACATTCTGTGTATCAGACACACTATTACAAGTCCAAATATGTTAATGATTGGGTGTACTGGGTCTGGCTGAGACAGAGTTAATTTTCTTCACAGCAGCCCTCAAAGTGGTGTGCTTTGTATTGGTAGCCAGAAAGATGCTTGAAGCACACTAGTCCACACCAGTTAGTGCTAGGCAGTGCATGCCAAGTGTCAACACTGTCTCTCTAAAATTCCCCCTCACCAGCAGGCTGGATCCTGGGAGGGGACACAGGCACAACAGCTGACCAAAAGTGACTCTCATAGCATATGGTATTTGCTCAGAAATACAAGCCAAGAGAAAAGAGAAGGGGGAAGACAGTGTGAGAGGTGAGGGGAGTATTCCTTATTTATGACACACCTTCTGGAGCAAACTCTATGCATGCTGAAGCCCCAGTTCCCAGGAAGTGGCTACACACTACCTACTGATGGTATCTTTTGGTTTCCTTTGATTCCATGTGTGGACTTTGTTTTTGCTTTAATAAACTGCCTTTACCTTGACCCACAATTTATGTCTTCAACCTTATTTTCTTTCCTCTGTTCTGCTGAGGAGGGGAGTGTCAAAGTAGTGTGGTGGGCACCTGGTGTTCAGCCATGGCCATCCCACTACACTGGGAGAAAATAGTGGGAATATTTTTTTCAGAATTATGCAATAGCATGGAAACTCACAGATGTCTGGGAAATAACAGTGCAGCTAAACTTGATGCAACTAAGTTTCAAGAAATGCATGCAAAATAGCTTTCTAGGGGTACCAGAAGTCTTAAAACATTTCTTCAAAGAATTCCGCAAGAGGCCTAGCAGGACAGGTACACTGGTGTTATCTACCCTTGTAGAGATGAGATGTAGACAGAGAAAAAAAATACTGAGGAATCTCACCTTTCAGTTCTCTATCATTGCCCATTAGTGTCAGGACTCTCACAGACTGTTTATGCTAAACTCCTGAACAGAGATCGACTGCATGAAGGCTATCTGCCAGTAAGATCCACAACAGTGAGACTATTAATTTTATTTTGCCATTAAGGTCTTGCACATAGGTAGAAAAAAGATGATACTAATCCATCAGCTGTTGCATTTGACATCATGTTTTCAGTCAGTGAAGCACTCTCAATGTTGTGTGAACTTGCAATGGAAACCTGGATTCTGAACCCATGTACCAGACATACTATGAAGCCAAAAGCAACATTGATCCAAAATTTCAGAACATGCAAACCAATCCCAAATCTGCTTAAGCAGTACTGCAGACTCTCATTCTAGCTTCCATCAAGAGGAGTATCTGTCTTAGACCACTAGGTACCTTCAGAGAGACCTCAACAAGTTGGAGAGCTGGCAATCACCAGCCATATGAAGTTAAACACTGTGAAGTGCCAGATTCTGAACTTAAGATGGGGCAACTGTGGATGTACAGACAGACTGGGAAATGAGGCTGGAGAGCAGCACTGAGGGAAGGGACCTGGTCAGCAGAAAATTGAACACAAGTCAGCAGTGCCCTGGCAGCCAGGAGGGCCAACCCTGTCCTGGGGGGCATCAGGCACAGCATGGACAGATGGGCAAGGGAGGGCATTGTCCTGCTCTGCTATGAGCTGGGACAGCCTCACCTCCAGTGCTGGGGCAGTTTTGGGTGCCACAATATAAAAAAGACATAAAGGTATGAGAAGGTGTCCAAAGCAAGGCCACTGGGATGATGAAGGGTCTGAAGGGGAAGCCGCCTGAGGAGTGGCTGAGAGCACTTGGTCTGTTCAGCCTGGAGAAGAGGCATGAAGCTCAGTCACGGAAGGTTTAGGTTGGATATCCATGGACAGGGTGGTTGAACACTGGAACAGGATCCTCAGGGAAGTGGTCACAGCACCAAGACTGTCTGAATTCAAGAAGCATTTGCACAATGCTCTTGGACACAGGGTGTGACTCTTGGGGTGTTCTGCACAGCACCAGGCATTGGACTTGATGATCCTGATGGGTCCCTTCCAACTCAGCACATTCCATGACTCTAAGATTCTTCATATGCAGCTTAAGTACTTTTCCTTAATATATGAGGGAAAATTAGGCCTCATTTCTTACAGGGGAGAGAACTCAAGGACCTCAGATAAGCCTGGACTGCACAGAAAGTTAATTTCTTATTATAAAGAAAAAGGTACATGCAGTTACGGGGAGTAATACTGCAACATAATAGTTATTTCATAACTCATTCACATTTTTCAGCCTGGACAACTGAGATTTGAATGTGTAAAAAACACCTCATAAAAAAAAAACTTAAAAAATGAAATTATAGAAAATTATGTACTGGAAAAATCTCCACTGGCCTTTTTTCCAATTTAATTTCTAATCACTTCATCTCTAAAGGTATTATTTTTGAGCAAGAGTATTGCAACACTCCTATAGAGCAAGAAAATTATTGCAACAAATTGAGAGAATTACTAGGATGGTATATATTACATAAAAAAATAGAAGTCTAGACTTTGACTCCTTTTGATTGGATGCTGTCTTTTTGGGTAATATGACACTGTATTTTAGTATATGGCCACTACCTATGTCTTCACATTTAGGGCTGCACATGAATACAGCTTTAAAACTGAGCATGAATTCCTGTTTTACTCTAAGACAGAGAGTTCTCTTCTGAATAGTCACTGCTGCCTTCCAAAGTTTGTCTTTTAATGACTTTTTAATTGGAAACTTACAAAGGAATGAAAACACAATTTCGCATCAGCAACACTATTTCTCATTGTTAAAAATTTCTTGCAAAACACTATGTATTGGAAAAGAGCAGAACATGCCTAATTTGTGTATTGGCAATTTATTCTACCAGAGTAAGGCTCTATGACAGGCTTTATATCCAGTTGCCAAGAAATAATTTTCAATCAAATGTCAATTTAATTAAATAGTACTCTTCCTTCTCTGATTTCACATAGATACAACTTCTCTGAGAAGTAAGAAAGCAAAATTTGAGTCTCACAATATATCTTCACCACACTATCAAACTGTAGGAACCTAGTGTATCAGAATGATTACTGCTAGGTAACAGAAGATGTACATCACCCAAAGAAATACTAAACACTCTCCATCCTGCTAGGGATTCTTACATTTGTGCATTCAATTAATTTATTCCCAATCACAGTTATGACTATTAGAAAGAATAGTGTAAGATTGCTTTAATTAACCGGTCAGAAAAAGACTGCAAGGAAGAATAGAACTTTAGTTGAATATTTTTGAACTCAGGTCGCTACAAAATTGCTTTTTTTTTTTTTTTGTAAATTTGTAACTCAGTGTTACACCATCCCAAAGCAAACATGCTTTCTATTTAAGTAGTACAATGCATAACAAAATACTTTCAAAACAATATACATTTCTGTTCTTAAAGAAAGCAATTTTATCTTACGAAAAAAGAAAACATTCACAAGGTTTATTCAGCATGGCATTGAAAACGTGTCACTACCTTCATGCTCATCCAGGTGGTTATCAATTGAGCCTTACCTGTATTACCTGGAAAAATGCTGTGACAGGTAAGATTACTAATGTTTTAGGGCCAAAGCAGACTAAAATTCAGCAAAACATAACCATCTCATCTAGAAATACCATTTCCAAACACTAAAAACTGAAAAATGATTGGGGATGAGTTGTTCATTCAAACCGGGGAAAGAATTTAAATAGAACCCATTTTTTATCTTTACCTTCTGGCATGATTTGGCTTCCCTGGCACAGCCTGACTTCAAAGAAAAATATCAGCAAGGTAATACAGTGGAATAAACTGAAAAGCCAAACAAAAATAGCTATAAAAAATTCACAGCAAGAAATAAGAAAGCAACCAGGATAAAATACAACACATTTATACGCTGAGAGGGAGAAGAAAACACTCAGATGATTCAAATGACTCAGAAAAAGACAGACAATTCAGAAATACATTTTATGTCTTTACTGAATGTACACAATACAAAGAATTCCTAATAGTGCATTAGACTATTTATACTGTTTTTACACTGTATTTTTATACTGCTTTTACATTGTTTTTAGGCTTTGCTCATGTATTTTCCTAATGGTATTTATTCATTTTGTAATTAACCAAATTTACCAGATTCCATGGTCATCTGAAGTAATCCATCAAGAGCACTGGAAAGCAGACTTGCACTGGATACTTTTAGGTGACTTAATACAACAGGCACACATTGGTACTCCAAAAATAAGGCCTTCCCTTCATCTGTCTTCAAGTCTACGCGAAGGGACTCAAATGCTTGAGCCAGGTAATCCACTGAAAATATCAGAATACAAGCAATAAAACTTCTATAATCATTGTTTCATTGAGCCATGTGAAATTATCTGACAAGTTACCATGGCAGATACACACTTAAAAGTTAAAATAGCTGAAAATATTAAATTCACTTTTTATTTAAAGATACCCTCTGCCTATTTTTATTCCTTATCAATTTATTGTGAGTGAAGAAAAATGCTATCTGCAATTCATATGTTTAACACATAGTTTGAAATAATGTTGGTTTCAACATCTGGGAAACCTCTATTTAGGGAGTCAGTGGCTGATTTGTCTGAGTGAGAGCAATTATTTTCATTAGAGCAACTAGTCCCATTCCTTCTATAAAAAGCTGTAGTTTTAGCATAAACATTTTATATTCTCATCCACTGTGAGAAATTATACAAAGGATGTAGATTAAGTGAACCAATCTATTTTCTTAACTTCCTGCTGTCAAATCTTCCTCAGTATCTTGGAATTGCACTGATCATCTGGAGCACAGAAAATTAAGGAGAAGGAAACAATTTATCGTAGTGCATAAGTTTAACTACGGTGCCATCTGCTGGATACTGACGTTCTGAAGGAATGAGGACATATGGTCAAACCAAATCTGCTACTTTATCACCAGATCATTAGTGCCATGTGGTCAGAGTGATCAAAATTCATTCACAGTGAAATCTGACATATGTTTAACAACAGATCATATTTTCTGTGTTACAGAAGGCAGCAGCAAAAAGCAACCATGAGAAACTAAACTGATTCATTCTCATCTGTTTAGGGTAAATCAGTCTCTGCAATGACTAATTTTTCTATTTCAGTTCCTCTTGCATTGTTTCTATCAAACATTCCTAAAATGTGAGTCTCAATTTGAGATTAATCATGCTTCACCAAAATATGTTGACTGAAATAGTTCCTTCCAACAGCTGGAACACTGTGTTAGTTCATGAATGATGTCAGAATGGTCTTCCACCATATTTTAATCCTGTGTTTACTATAAATACTCACAATATAAATGCTGCACAGGTCATTAAGCACAAAAATGTACTAATCTGTTTAAATATCTAACCCAGAAGCACAACTTCCATGAGAAAATACTCTATTAATTATCTATGTATTTAAAATCTTTGGCATTCCTGTTTTGTGTCAACCAGGGTGCCACAGATTGTAGCAATTTGGTGACGTGGATCTTTGCTATCTTAGAAATGCCCCCAAATTTAACATATTTCATGCAGGCGACTAAAAAAAATCAGATGCCAAAGTAGACATCTGATTTTGACATTTTAGCATGGTATTTCAGGAGTACCTTGAAAATTAATATCTCTCTAACCTGTATCAATCTTTTCATGTTATTGACATAAGAAGTGTGTTACTTGTAAATATATTTTAAAATACAAACTATTCTGAGAAAAAATGGTAGCAAAAATAGAAACATGGAATAATTTAGGTTGGAATCTAATCCAACCTTCCTGTCAAAAGCAGGCCCATCTCTGAGGTTAGGTTAGATTGCTCAGTTGTAACTCCACTATAAAATTACTTGCTATCAAAATGATCCGTGCTTTTAAAATGTCTTTGAAAAGGGAAAAAGAAGTGGTTAGTACCACAAAGAGTTGGAAAAGGGTTATAGAGATCCTCATTCTAATGCTATCCTTGTAAAATTTATTCTTGCAGAAAATCCCAGTTATGCAGACACACAGTACTGCTAAGATGCTGCATCTTACACCTGCTCTTAATGGTATGGAATTACTTTTCTGCCTGACTTCCAGAAAAAAAGGATCTGCAACACCTTGTTCCCTATTTCTCTTGAAGAAAGGTAAGATTTCATAACTGAAGATAGCAGTTAACAAATCATCTGAGAGAAGAGTTATTTTATTCTTTAAGCTGTATTTTCCACATCTTTTCTCACACTGTTCAGACACAATCTGATTCGTGTAATCTCACAGTGTCTACTTTGAAACCTTTATCTTCCCCCCTCTCTTCAGAAATGCTGACTTGCCTGACAAGTCATCACATTAAAAAACACACATAAATTCTAACATAAAAATAGCAAGACTCATACTTGTATATTTTGCTTCACAATACTCAAGTAAAATCACTTTTCACTAATAAAGCATAATAGACCCTACAGTATCATTAAAATGCTTTTTGTCCAGGCACATGACTGAAATAGATAAAGTAATGTTAAAAAATCTTAACTGACCTTGTTTCACTGTTTTAAGAACAATCAAAGTAGACAGAAACCTCAGAGGCATACAGAAACTCTTAAAGAAAGCTGTTGACTTTGATTTACTTTCTGTAGACTGTTCAGAACTGTGTGGGTTTCCCTTACACACTATGCCTTTGAAAATATCTTCACCAAGTCTCCTCATGGTTGATCTCATTGTTGCATGCTGCTTCAAACAGTGCATATAGTTAGTGCAAACATTAAAACTTGATGTACATATGATCTCCATGCAATTAAATATTAAACTGTAAATGCTTTGACCATGCATAGGAATATAATCAGTATAGGAGATACTGCTTTATGTTCCAGAAGTAGTTGAACAATATTAATATTGTGCCTTATCAACACACACTTCAGCAAGACACTAATTAGTGAGTGTCCTGAATACTCTGGTGTTACTTAAGTTGCCTCTGGTTCCAGAAAAAGCTGTTTCAGTCAACTCAATTTTGTAAGCTTGCCTGAAGTTATATCCTTTAAAAGCATTTACAGAATCAAGGTCTAAATATGAAGCTTAAGAACACTGTACAGGTAACATCTACTAGAAATTCATCATAAACTCTACAGAAATATTTCCACAGAATCAAACTTTACCATATGCTTGTTTAAAATATAGTTACTTAGTAGAACTGAACCCAACATCTTACTATTGTATTGAATTTAAACTCAGGGTATTTACAAAGTTTCTAGCATTTGATTTATCAAATGAACATTGACAGCACTATGCTGGGTCTTTAGAGTATGACTACTGTCTTTTTCTTTATAATATTGCTAAATATTTTCTTATGGCAGTCTAGTCAAAAAAAGCAAGTAATGACTTCTGGTTAGACACCCAGCAGACGATAGAAAAATCAAAATTTCTTCACTGCTTTGTCACTCACTTCCATCACTTTCAGCAAATCTCACTCATAAAATACACAATAACTGCCTTCTCCAGTGCAAGTTTTGTTAATACATATGCAAAAATATAGTTTCAGATGTGCTTAGACATCACAAGAGAGATCACACATGAAGGAAAACTACATTTAGATACACAGCGCAAAATTTAAATTTAACTTGAAAAATAATTTGTTTTTCATTTGCCACCTGTCTGTGGTGAACACTATGAATTTGTTTTACAAAGACAGAAGTTTCTTCTCTATATGCTACCTGAAAACATCAATTTTTCATATGTATTTAATATGCAAAATCCATTAATACCTTCTGTGATTTTTTTCTTAAAAACATACTGCATGAGGACTACTTGTCTTACCTGTATATCAGATGTGTCTAACTGTCTTATAGACCAGTAAATAAATTTAAGCACAGGCACGTGCAGTTTAGGATTCACATATGGCATCCACTGGAGTTGCTCAGTAGCTATAGGCAAAAGCTGCGAAAATATACAAAAACAGAATTACATGCAGTATATGAACTATAAGCTAAGTGTAAGTGAAAAACAAACAAACAAACCTCCTAACTTTCTCTTGGAGTTTATCAGATTACATATGCAAATATTCTCTGGGCAGATCCAGTACAGCTAACAGAATTATAGGCATACACAGGTTCTAAATTTTACACAGGTTTGCATGTGGGAGTGGAGATACATGTGAGCTCAATCTCAGTAAATCCAGTCACAGTGGCTTTTATATAATGAATGAATACAAGAAAGTGAATTTTCTGAACACCTCACCAATTTCTAAACCCTGGTATCACAAGAAAAAACAGTAGAGATGTTGAAATACAGCACAGCATCACCTTTTATTGGTGGTAAATTGAAATTTTAGTATCTAAATAGGCATTAAAGCATTTTAAATTTGACCTGGTGATCTTGAAACAATGTATCCCACATAAAACACATGACAAGCTATCACCTTACAGAAGTCACTTGAAATAAAATAATGAAACTCTTAGGTTTAGGCAAGGCACAACATTTTTTATTAAAAATTATCTGTATGCTTTACAAATGACAAATTTTCTATTATATCTCACTGCTGGAATGAATATTGACTTACTAACAATTATTTTGTTTCAATTACATGCTTACCTGTCATAGTCTCAGAATCATTTAAACCACACTGAAATCTGAAAACATACTAACACAAGCAAACAATCCAAACTCCTTTACCTTCATACACTTTTCCTGAGTACAGGTGGTTTTTGAACTCTGGGTAGCCATAGGTTTATGACTGTCCTCTCTCTCCTCTTGTGTTTTCATTTTGCTAAGATGCTGGTCAGAGATCCAATCCATAAGATAAGTTAAGAGCTCATAGACTTGTGAATTCAATGGTAGCTGTAATATATTCACAACATCAGATATTTCAGCTTTCAATTTAATGCTTTTTCTAAGCTAAAACATTAATAAACTGAAATACATGAGAGTACATTAGCTATGAAATATTATGCATAGTAGAAAGGATGAGAATTTTATGCCTGATAAAATCTGAGAGTTACTGTAGTGTGAAATATATTCAAGGAGACAGTGATCTTGAACAGGCCATGTGTGCTCTGCTGGACCTTGTACCTAGGGTATGAGAAGCCTGTATATATTAATGTAACTGTTACTTACAGTATCTCTGGGAAAAGTAACCTGTACGCAGATCAAAGGTTGGAAGGTGGCAGTCCTGACTGGGAGACAACTGTACCTCAAGGAGTCAGAGATCCACACCACAGTTAACTTGGTGCAGTCTGTGCTGTGCTGCACAGATCAACCCAGTGCAGTTTATCCTGTGCCAGGCTGCAGGATAAACTCAGGCAGCTCCCTCTTGCTACTGCTGATCCTGCCTGGCCTTGGCCTTGTCTGAAAGGGCAACAAGCTCTTCTCCCATGAATGACCTTCATGAACAGAGTTGTTTCCTTGCAAGAAAATTATATATGTTGCATGGCCAAAAAGGAGGGGCTTCTCTCAATGGACAGACTCTGCTCAGCATGCCCTGGGAAAAGTCCACCAGGGCTCCATTTGATGCTGCACAAACACAACATTCCCAGCATCTAAGGGGACACAAGATTTACTCACTCTCTGTATTCCTCCTCTCACTCTACCTTATTAAAATAGCCATTTAATTAAGCCATTTGTTGACAGGCCTTTCTTGTAAAGACCCAGAAGGAACCCTGCAGCATTTCTTTCTCTCACACCTCACTCCCCAGTACAAAACAAACCTATTGTGATGGTTTCTGGGTGTGAAAAACACATATCCATAACTTATTTTGTACTTTGTCAAATGGTAGTAAAACATCTTGGAAAAAAAAAATCACATACAGAATCCCTAAACTTTATAATTCTGGACAAATGAATTACAGTAGAAAGCAAGTCTTTAATGTCTTTCACATGAGGAGGATTATTTCAATGCGCTAGACTTCCTTTGTTTCGTTTCATGCAATCCACTGTTAATAAATTTAAGTGGTAGTATTGTTTAAAAAAAGAACAGACTTCATAAAACTCTCATCTTGGCTCTACTACACTGCAATGTAATACTTTACAAAAGAAATCCAGAGATACCTGAAGACAGGCTGCATGAACAATCCCCTAAAGACCTCAAAAGTTTTCTTCTATCTACCTTCAGATAACTCTTTTCCTTTACACTCAGGACTGTAACTACTGATCCTATTTGTATTTCATGTGCAACCAAAATATGCTAAAACATATATAAAGAGAATTTGTTGGCTATATATAGACAGCACAGTTTTAAGGCATTCATTGTAGATCAATTAGATAGGGTGGTGTGAATATCTTTCTCATATCACAGTTTACCTCTAGCTGGAAAAAAAAAAAGCACAACCAGCTGGGAGATGTTGGCAGAGTAAATGGAACTACACGGAGAAAGAAAGAATTTCATTAAGTGATATAAGATTTTTTAAGAAAAAAAGCTGATTGTTTTGGAACTGAATGAAACAGCTTAGAAAGTGAATGAACATCACATTTAATCTCTGTCCTTCCCTAAAGATTATTTCTCAAAAAAATAATAGTAGCATATCACTTTTGGTTTAGAAGACTATGGTTCCTTATTGGATACTTCCAAAAGACTACTTTTTACCTGGTGTTATTCATAAGGATAGTGCTGTACTGTAGCAGTAACCAGAATGAGTCTAAGATTTGTTCTGGCACCACAAAAAAGCCCTGTGACAGTGGATACAGGTTACAATTCTAATTGGCAGATGAAATATAACATGATATGAGGAGGAAAACTTGCCATATAAATTAAAATATACACATATACATGCACATAAACAATATAAAATCCAAGACATATTTTAGCAACAAATCTAATTCTTTGGCAAGTGTGCGTTTTCCCCAGTATAATATGTTCTCTTCTTAGTGTAACTCATGCAATAAAATTAGAAGCTACATTTTACAATTTATAGCAGATGCACAGAGAATGTTACACTGCCTAATGTCTTTTGAATGAAAAGATTCAAGACTACTGCATAATTCTTACCATAGCAGTTTTTGATGTTGCCATCACTTTTTCCTGTTTCACGGGTTTGCTTTCTTTCATCACTTGACATAAATCATTAGATTTCCGTACCATTGAAAATTCATGCTTCCTCTACAACAAAATATAACAATGAATTATATTTCACTGGTTACCTATAAAAGCAGGTACATGTAAGAACAAACCTTACTTGTAGATTTGCTAAACGAGCTTGTACGTTTCGTGCTTGACCTTCCAACTTCTTGTTCAACTCAGTTACATCACTTAACTGAAAGAAGCAGAAAATATTAAACTATCTGTAAATTCAAAACTCACATCTTAGCTACTACACTGAAGTAACTTTATGTTGTTGAGCAGCTAAATTATTTAATTTTTTTCTAATTAGCATGAAAAGTGATAGAAACAAAATCATCATCCACCTCCCTCAACAAATTACAGGATCATAGACTGGTTGGGATTTGAGAGCACCTCTGGAAGGCATTTGCTCCAACCCTCCAACTCAAGCTGGGCCATGAAGAACTGGCTGCTATATCCAGACAGTTTTTGAACAGTTCCAAAGTGTGAGACTCTTACTGCCTCTGTGGGCAACCTCTTCCAGGATAAATAGGACAGCAGCACTATCTCATTGACCTGCAGCCAAACCTTTCAGAGTGCAGGGGTAGAATAACCACTACAATAACACTCTAAGTATACAGGCACTTCACATTTGATCACTTTTCATGAAGAAGCAACATAAAAAGAGCACAAATTCAAGAATGGCATAACAGTCTTGTTAATGGGGAAGGTGGTTACTGACCACACTAAAAAAAGAGTCTGCTTGGTGAGAAAAGATCAGGCAAACTGCAACCTCCATTTAAATACAAAAAAGCTCTAGCCATACAACAATAAACAGCATAATCATCACAGAAGCCCTCAGTTTGCACAGAAATGCAAAGACTTTATAGTGAGAGGAAATAACAAGAGAGGTGAGTTGTATCAGAACCATCAACATCCTAGGAGTTAGGTCTGCCCTTCTTAAGGGAAAGAATAAGGATCTGCATTAGATTTTTATTGTATTTGGATTATCAGAACATTGATTAGTTCAATGAATAAACAATGCTCAAATAATTTACATAATTTGTGTATCACCATTTCAGATCAGACTTAACAGCTAAGTGAGACAAATTCTTACTCTATTCATTACTATGAAACACACCATTCTAGTTTACAAATCAGGAAAATACCACTTTCATTAAAATTTTCAAAAATAACTGAAAATACTGATCAAACATGAAGTTAAAAATAAACATTCTACTTTTTATTTAATAGAATCAGCATAGTAATCTGGCATAGCAATCTGCACAGGCTGGATTCCATTATGTCACAAAATACTTTCTCTCCATCCATTCTCAATGGATTTTCCTTTCCTAACAATTAGCTGCTGCTAGTGAGTCAGGAATAAGTCCTACTTCTTTTTTTATACTATGAAAGGTCAGAAAGGCTAAATTTCAAGTACTAGAAACAGGTGAGAAAAATACTTTCAGTCATTCATACAATTCTTTTTCTTAGAGAAACAAATGGTCGGCAATTTTGCAAACTCAAGCTGCTCAAATATTTGAAATTGTTGACTGTAAGTTGTAGAATTATTCATGTCAGGAAACAAAGTTTACCTGCTTTCTTAAAGAGTCATTCACTTCCTTCAAGCTGTCAAATGATGACTTCAGCCTCCTATTTTCTTTAGTTAATTCTCTCAAGGCTTCTGTCAGCTGCTTAACCTCTGCCTCATGTTGCTGTAGAAATATCAAATTTAAGAACATGTTTTAAGGAGACTATTGCAGAAATAAAAAGTTTCAGTTAAGTGTTAATAGTCAGACAAACTTTCAAATATCAAGTTCTTCATGTCCAAATTTGCACGTCCAGTCAGCAGTGAGAAAAACAAGATCCACACTGCCTATTAAGAAGGATCTACGGAGAAACTGAGAGCAACATGCACAGCCTATAGCTCCTGCCCATACTACGGAGAAACTGAGAGCAACATGCACAGCCTATAGCTCCTGCCCATATAGCTGCCTATTCTACCCAGACCAACTGTATACATGTATATTTCTCAAACAATTCAGATGTGGGACACTTTGTGAACTAAAATCAATGACAAAGCTTTTACTTACAGCTCACTTTTCCAAATATTTACAAAAAGTTGTGACTGTGGTTTGAGGTTTCAATTCATGTTTCTGGCTTTGCTTACTCTGAATCAGGCAGATTGAGAAACTAATCCTATGTCTTGTTGAGACTGAGGCTTTAATTTACAACACAAGCATATGAATTATTAAATACTACCTGCATATCCACTGCTGTTCACCTCTTACCCCTGAAATTTGTCTTTAATTAATCTTCTCACGACCTTAGATTTAAGTACTTCAGATTTGGTAAAATTGCACGGTTTTATTTCACTAAAAATATTCCACCTTTCATTTCTCCCCTTCCACAAATTCACTCTTCACTACTCTTTCTTCCCACACCCCCAAAGTTAGGTTTGTCTTCCTCCAAACTTTTTGAGTCTTTGCTTGCTAGTACTCTATGCAATAGGTGTTATAAGATCTCCGTGTGTCTTAAAGCACTCCCAAGGAAATCCAATGCAACTACAGCTTATGCAAAGATACTCATTTAACTTAAACACACACAAAACACATTTTTTCTCTAACATTGGTCACATACTTTTCACTACTTTACAAAATAACTACCTCCTTTTTCTAACTTGTAACTGTAAAATGTACTACACATCAGACAAGTAAATGCACTATTCTGAAACAGAAGTCATACAAAAACTCTAGCAATATTGTTCAGTACTTTTTATTTATATCTTTCCTTTGGAGATTTCAAGGACTTCAAAGAAATAAGCAGGACTTCCAGCAAGCATGGAATGGCTTAAGATAATCACAATTGAGTTAAAAGGCATATAGAGCAATATCTACCATTAAATACATTATTTCACCTCTTTTATAGCTGCAATTTTTGTGTGAACTTCTTCCTCAACACCCCTTATTTTAGCCAAAGCTGCTTCATGTGTAAAAAGCAATGCTTCTTGTTCTGTTAGACAACGCTCTCGTTTCTGCAGTTGCAGAGCATACTCCTGCTGTGCTGAACTTTGTCTCTGTATCAATAAAAAAAAAGTTAAACTACCTTAAAAACCCATGTGAAATTTTCCCAAATTATGCTGAATTTATAATTTTGTCCCATGCTTAGCTCTTTGTGAAATTATAGTTACACTGTTCAGTTTCCTCCCTCATTAACCCAAAAGACTTCCATGTGCATTGGAATGGTTCAGCCTCCAAAAATATAAAATCCAACTCTACATTGTTGCTCTAGGAAATGAAACTTTGGAATTATTTGGATAATGGTATTAACTGCAAGACAGAACAGAGTCTGATGTGACTGTGTTAAACACTAGATTAACAATACTGTTTCTTCAACTAATGAGAAGCATCCCTGAAAAAGTGGTGATGAAAAATGAGATACAAAATTATTTTTATCTCATATGTTGCAAAATACAGTTGTGGCAGGGAATCCAGCAGAAGGTTAGGAACTATTACAGAATAAAACCATATAGGAGGTTCTTCTGTTAGTAGCCTAAACCTACTGGAGGTGAACTGGTGGGATTTTGGAGGAGGCCACGAAGGCAAGCACTTTGGAATGCCTAGTCAGAAGAAGTTTCAGATGTTCTAAAGACAAGCAATGGTTGTGGGTGTTTCCCTCTACACCCACAGTGTGTCACAAGACAGTCTTGGACATAGAAAGACTTGTGTTCCAACTCCCTCAAACTGAATCTGCCCATCTACCTAGTCTACCCAAAATTCAAGTCCAAGCATCATTACTGAATCACTGAATTAATCTAGGAGAAAAGGCAGATGAAGACAAAGATTTAGTATATAAGTAGCTGTGATTAGTATAAAGTAATAGTAAAAAATAATGTATGTTTTACTATGTAAGTAGTTTCAGATTTCTTTCTCAAAAGTGCAAATTTTCATAGCATTATTGAACAAAAATTTTAAGGTGATTCCAGTTCCTACCTGGAGCTTCTGATGTATGACAAATAATTCATCATAAATTTGACTGATGTAGGGTGGTATTAAACCTTGCCTATTGCATGCATGAGCACCAGTCCCACGCAAAATTTTCTTTAACAAACCATGGTTGATAATTTGGTCCCTATTTTCTTCAGTATTTGTAGTCAAATGAGATGGTAAAGTGAGGCCTGTGGACATGGGAAAAAATGCACTTTACATTAAAACCAATCAGTCCTAGCTAAATATTGACAGGATTGTTTTATCTCAAAAAACGTTTTCTAGGAATTCAGAGTTACAAGTATAGAGATGCAGCAAAATGTGAAAGTAATCTAAAGAATTACAGAGATTTGAACAAAGTTCTTGTTCTCTGATTTATTCAAACTGATCAAGAATCAAGTTTTATAAGTAAAACTATGCCCTCCACTGCAATATAGAAATCCCAGAGATATCTGTAGGGAATTTATGCACAGACTGAACCATGTCACCAAAATCTCCTATTATTTTTGCAAGGGCTTCAGGCAAGTGATTTGCTGCTGATTAGACCTTAGGGTGACACCTAAGTAAACTGAACAAGACTTAAGAAACTACTGGACACCACATAAGAAAATAACATTAGTATTGCTTCAAGTATGTCTGAATGTCCTAATTCTAAAGGAAATATTCATACTGATATGAAAAGTTAAAACACCACATTAAAATACATTTTAGGTGACTAGTGTACTTCTCAACCGAATAGAAATACAATTACTAGGAAGTTTTTAAAGTTACATGTTATACTTCGCAGAGAGTAAGAATGTATAAAATCAAGTATTTATTACCTGTTCCCATGTATAGAGCTGTATTTTGAATTGCATCAGTTTCAGAGCAAATAACGTTATTTTCTTCTACTTCTAGACCACTTGAATCACAAAAAGAATCTTGCTCATCATCAATACTAGAAGTACAAAAGAGCAGTAACTTTAAATTACTTAGTTCCTTTCCAACATGACACATAACAAAGCACTGAAAGAAGTCTGTATAAAAAGGGCAAGCACTGCTTAATGTAAGACTTTGATATTTTACTGATAACAAATAGTAGAGTTAAATAATTTGGATAAAGGCATTATTACTCACAAATCTTAACCACAGCAATTACGTGATGCTGACTTAAAAGTTATTACAGTAACTAGGCTTTTCATGCTGTAAGCACATGTAAGTAACAAACAAAACCAACACTCTTCTCTAACCACAAACCACCAAATTCCTGGAGAATTCAACAACTAAAAAATTGTATTTTTCCAGTTTGATGGAAAATAGCCCTTAAAAGAGATTTCTTGGCTTCTGGAATTGAATTATCTCTAAATAAACATAAAACTGTTTATCATTCTGGGCTATTCACTTTCCTCCTAGTTAATCTTTTATCACCTAGTTTAGTTTATGTCATTCCTGTATCCCCTTAGCAATTCCAACATATGCAGATTAGAAAATGAAAAACTCTTCCTCATCAAAATCAGTACCTTCATTATGTCATAAATTTGCCACAAACAATTCTTAATTTAACAAGAAAACAAGAAACTTAAAACAACTTTTGCACACTCCAAATAACATTATTTATTTGCTGTTTATCTGAATTATGAGAGAAAATATATAATAAAGGAGAAATAAAAACACCTCCTACCAATCCCAGTGTTTCAAACTTTTTCGGAAATCACTAGATCTGATTCTGTTCTCTCTTCCAGTTTCAGAAAATTCTGATTTGAAAGAACAATTTGATAAAGAAATAGTTATATTTTTAATGAGCTATCAGTGCCACCTGAAATATAAAAAATTGCCGCAATTTTATTTTGTATTTGAGAAGCTGACAGTAAGAAATCAACAAGGATTTATTAAAAGTACTAGTTGTGTAGGTTTAAGAACCAAAACCACCACTGATACAGCCTGATGAATTATGAACTTAATTATAACAGTTTAAGCCACAGTAAGAATTACTTAGCTTTCACATCAGATTTGTCTTTCTGAAAATTTAGTTTGTCTGGCTATAGAAATTTTTCTGTAACTCAAGTCTGACATAGATTTAGCCTGCTGTCCCCATGCACCAGTTTCTGAAAGAGATCAAATGCATTCTAAATATTAAACATTTACGCATCTTTAAATTAAAGCTAAATATAGGCATCATGAAGTGGACTGCTACCAACTAACTCAAGCAGGACTTAAAGAAACAGGCTGTGAACCATTGCTCCAAAACATCCTTTGCACTCCTTGCTTGTTAACACTCCAGTCATCAAAACCCCCCTGATCAAGATTACCTAGCTATTTAAAATGAGAAAGTACAAAACTAAATAAATTTAGGAACAATACATCTTTAGTATGTATAGTCCCTAGAAAATATATTAAAATATAAAATATAAAGCACTATTGCTTTGTATTACCTTTGTAAAGTAGGGAGCTTCTGCTTTTACATTTGGTATGCAAAGCTCCTGAAAGGCAATCCTACAAGAAAGCACAAAACCACTCTAGTCAGAATTTTCATGGAAAAAGTATGTTACAACTTATTGGTTTAACAGTTAAACTGTCACACCTTGTGACAGAATCCTTACTACAAACTACTGACTTTGAAAAGGAAGGTGTAGTTTTTTTTAAATACATAAATGTAAATGGTCCTCATATTAACATAAAGAAGCAAATATATTCTTTACAGTCTAATAACAAAATATTTGTAGTGTTATATGTTGGAGTGTTTGAGAAACTATAAAGCACCATGAAGACAGTAACATAAAATAAAGACATGAAAGTAGAATTAGATAATCATGGAAACAGTGCCATCTACCTTCATATCCAGGCTTTTTATGCCAAAGTTTCCTGCTCTACTTTTTCTTACTAATTTATAAGTACATACCAAAAAAGTGAATTACAGAAATTTTAGGCTACAAACAAAATAAATTAAATGCACATTACAAAATATCAGACTCAAGGCAGCTCTCATGCTCTTACTTGTTTTACTGCATCTCTCTGCTACGCTCAAATGTTAAACCACTGTATTTTCCTGGCCTTAAATGACCACTTTTTAATGAAATAACAAAGCACACAAACCCATGTAACATTTTCTTCCTTGCAAGCATTAAAGTCTCAGTCTTTGTAAAATAAGTTATTAAAATAACTTTCCTTTAAAGTACAGTTCCACAATTCAAAGCAGAATATTCCCCAAGAAAAATTCCCCATAGAATCTAGAACACTATCAAATGCTATTCAAGTTGCAAATCCTTCTGCAGTAACCAAGGGCAGGTACAGCCTGATTTTAGCTGCTTAAAACCTCAAAATCTTCACATCACATTTGGGATGGTTCCTGATCCTAAAATGGCAATGTACTTTACTTCAGAAAAAAAAGGCTGGGTTTTGTACTCATTTAATGACTCCCAGGACTAACTCAGTATCCCAATCCAATTACGTGCCTAACTCAAACCCACTTTGAATCTCACCCGATCTTTGGTTGTTCACGGGTATTTTTCCACCATATGACATCCCCTACAGCATGAATACTTAAGGCTTGTTATCCCCCAGACACACTGGAAGCGTTTGACCCAGGGAATACAGATGCACAAAAACAACTGCAAAAATTTGTTTCACTGAACAACAAACAGAATTCAGGCAAAATAAAGGTGCCTGCCCAGCAAGTACTCCTTCTACTAAGTATCAAAGGCTTTTAAAACACCAGTGTGGGTTTTTTTCTGCTATATTTTTAGGCAGATGAGTTTTGACTTGTCAGCGCAAGTAATAGAATGAGAGGAACCACAATACACTTCCTTCATTCATCTGAGTGTTAAGAACCTGACCTTCTCTGGTGTAAAATACCATTGCCATACCTTAGCAAGGGAATGATAGCCATCATAATTAACCGTCTGGTCATTGCAGCAGTCTCTAATGAACCATGGGTTTGATTCCTGATGGCTAGATACAGAACAATTTCCTGCTCTCTGACTACAGAGCTAATCACTAAACTTCACCAAAAAAACAACAACAAAAGAAAAATCACAAACACACCTAATGCATTCTAAGTACGGCTGTCAATTACTGTGGCAAAAAAAGATTAGAAAAATGAGTTATCCTATTACATGTATTTCATACAAGCTTAGTGTACTCCTAAGAGGATTCACGAATTTTCTCACTCAACTGGCAGGCACCAGGTCTGAGGCAAAAACTACATGCTAAACTGTGTCTTGGTACCGCACAGAATCTAGGACTGAAATTGCCTGCTCAGACAAGGATGTCTCTTCAGCACTTCAGCTCTAAGGCAATCGGAGCGCGGGGTCAGGGACAGGAACAGCAAGAAGTAACCTCCTCAAGTCAGTTTAAACCCCGCTTGTGTCTCGCAGGGCCCCGGTACGCAACAGCACGGCGCACACAATGAACGCCGAGGGAGCGGACAGGCCCCCCACCCTCCATCTCCTCCGAACACTTCAGGGACGCGGCGATGAAGAAATAGCTTTTCTGTGTCTCGTCCTGCTCCCCGCAGGCCGCCCGCCCTGGCCCCGGCCCTGTCTCACCCCCGCCGGCCCCCGCGGGCAGCGCCGCTGCAGCCCCTGCGCGGAGCGGCCGAGGCCGTGCCCCGGGCCCGCCATGGCGGCAGCGCCGCGCTCGAACCAACCGCCACGCGCCGCGCAGGCGCACTCGGGGCCGCGGGCAGCGCCGGCCCGGCCCGGGCAGGGCAGGGCAGCGGGAGCCGCCGCTCCGGGCCCGGCGGGCTGGCACACATCACCATCAACAAACACCGCTCCTCTGCACCCCCGGCTGAGAGCGGCCTGAGAGCGCCGCGACCCAACCCACGACTGAACAGCACCCTGGGACCGCGCACTGCCACCTCCCTCACACACCTCCAGCGACGGTGATCCCAACACCGCCCTGGGCCGCCCATGCCAACGCCCAGTCGGCGTTTCTGGGAAGAATTGCTCCTGCTGTCCCTACCTAAACGTGCTTCGCACAGCCTAAGTTTCCGTCCTCTACCTCCTCTTCTCCTGTCGCTGCTTGTCTGGGAGAAGAGGCCGAACCAGCCCGAGCTCCAGGCTCCTTTGAGTGGTGGTATTGAGCGGTAAGGTCTCTGAGGACGCCTGAACACGTATTACTGCCATCCTTCAAATAAATAAGTTAACCCCCAAATAAAGCTAAGCTAAATGCATGTCACCAGCACGGAGCTGTAGAGTATCAGTTTAAATAAACCCCCCATTTACCCATACATACTATAGAGAGGCAAAGTTGTAAAAGGCGCTGGAACAAGGTAGAGCCTGCAGCAAAGTCAGAAAAGCTGGCCACAGCTAATAAACACTGAGCAGAGTCAGAGGGTTATACTTAAAAGTATGTCAGGTAAAATGCCAATGTTAAGTAGATGTTTATCATTTCGCCAAGTTTTTTAGAAATACTTTAAGTACAAAAACCAAAAAAGTTGGCATACTGCTCTAGGAAAACATTGATCAATCACTTAAAAACTACACAGAACAAACCAGCATCCACCTGGCTGAGCCTGCTTTCTGCACACTGGAATACCCAATAACTTTCCAAGGCCTTCAGTGTACTTTCCAGCAATTTGCATCTACAGTCTGCACAATCAAGAGAACCAAGTTATGCAAGTTATTTTCTTTTAAACAAACCAAAGTGAAGACAAGACATTTATTTTAACAAGACTAGGATTTAATTTTTAAAATTTGACACTTAATACAAATATGTCAGGATAACACAAATACATCTGAAATATGCCAGTGCCTGAACTTTATTTACCATGCAAAAAAAATCAATTAGAACACATAAAAAATTCAACTATAACCTGTAATTTTACATTTATACATCAGAAGTGTCCATTTTAAGAAGTTGAAATAATTAGTCAATAACATCTAAGTACTGATTTATACTGCTAAAACATTGTATACTCAAAGAAATAATTCTATATTTGTCCACAGTCTGTAATGACAATTCTTCCATTTACTAGCCCTTTAGGAGAACCAAAGGATTCCATCTTTTTCACAACATCCATTCCATCTTTCACAAACCCAAATACCACATGCTTGAAGTCCAAGTGTTCTGCTTTTTTAAGTGTTATGAAGAACTGAGAATTATTTGTATCCCTGCCCTTATTTGCCATTGACAATAGTCCAGGACCAGTGTGTTTCACTATGAAATTCTCATCTTCAAATGCTGTTCCATAAATTGACCGTCCACCTGTTCCATCATGGTTTGTTATATCTCCTCCCTAAAAAGAAAAAAAAACCAGATACAGCATTAACTGAAAAGTCCCAAAACATAATCCAAAAACTATATTTCCTTTCAACAGTAAAGACTTTGTTTTGGAAGAACTCATTTTTCATTTTCCCAAGTATCAACATCTGCTTACAAGTTTAGCTTCCCAGCTTTAGCAGGTTTGTTAATGGTAAGGGAAGCAGTGATAGAAGGTTTATCACTTGTTTATTCTAAACATGGCATTTTATCTTCCTGCTCCCCACAGTGACATTGCTCTAGGCCTGTCTTTCCTACTGCCTGCATTGCTTGGCCTTGGAAGCTGCCTGGACCTGCATTATCTCATTGAAGGCCTGTCCTTGTTTAGTCCCTGGAGGCACAGAATTAATCCCCTGAAAAAGGTTAATGTAGCAGTGACCCGTAATTGCAAACAGCTTTGCCTCATAACTGGTTGAGCAGCATGGTGTGTCTTTTATCTTTCTGGAAGGCAGCAAACTTCTGGTTCCTGATTTTGAATATACACATAAAGATGACTGAGTAAATTGTATCTGTACAGCCTTAGTTCTCATTTAAGAGCTTCACACTGTACCTCAAGAAAGTCCAGGCAAAGCAGAGCAAACTTAAAATATACTCATGTAATATGACAAAAGATCACTTTGTCAAGGCACACATGGTGCAGTTAACTGTTTTAAAAGAAAGTCTGCCCCTTTATAGGAAATGTGGAACACCCTGAAATAAGCTTAAATCCTAAATGAGTTTATCAGAAAGGCACAAAGGTTTAACAAAAGAGCCATGAAGTACTTCAGACACACAAAGACAGATAATCAAAAGACAGGCTAATATTTTATTCTGGTGACAACAAACCATCCATATACTATCACAGAGTGGTTTATGTTGGAAAAGACCTTTAAGATCATCTAGTTCCAGCTCCCCTGCCATGGGCAGGGACACCTAGACCTAGGACCAGGCTGCTCAGAGCTCCATCTAACACAGACAGGGATAGGGCATTTACAACTTGTCTATGCAACTACTTCCAGTGTCTCACCACCCTCACAGCAAACAACTTTCTCCTAATATCTAGTTCTAAACCTTCTTTTACCTAGAAGCCATTCCCCCCATGTCCTGTGAGTACATACTCTTGTAAAATGTTTCCTATCATCTTTCTTGTAGGCTCCCTTCCAGGCTCTGGAATGACACCATTATGTCACCCCTGAGCTTTCCCTTTTCCAGGACAAACAAATTCAATATTTTCAGCCTTTCTTCAAAGGGTCAGTGCTTCATCCTTCTTAAGTCTTGGTCCTCCTCTGGACTTGCTCCAGGTCCAGGACAGATTGATGTCCTTCCTATTACTTTTGTGTCTTATGTTCCTATATTACTGTATACATCTGGGCTTGTAGAAAGTCATCTACATGCCTCTTTGGGGATGTAGTGACATGCAGATCATTAACATAGCATGTACTGATGTTGGTTCATTTTGACTGTTCCAAGATATTGAAACTCTATGAACTACTCATGAGAATTTTAAGAAAGGTCTAATTGAGCTATGATCAATCTCCTAAGCCTTCATCAGTTATGAATAACCTGCCAGTGCTACTGAATGCATACAAAGGTTTAAAACCAACACTGTCTACCTGGGATTACAGAATGTATTGCAGGCTGATGCTTTCAGCATAAAACCTGGTATTTTAGGCAACAGGCCACTGCATGGTAATTGGATCTAGAAGACTTGTTTTAGACTGAAACCTAACATCTGTGATACTTGGAATATCAGTTTTAAAGTGCACATTATCTAAAATACAAAGTGTACTTTTAAAGTCCAATAGAAGCCTGGAAAGTAAAGTGTTCTTAACAGGTGAGCATACAGGAAGTTCCTCTCTGGAGAAAGACAAGGATGAATGGTAGTTTTGGGAACATCTACTTTCCTTGGTGATCCTGTTCAGCAACAGGCCCCTTGTATATTTTAAGAGGACTCCCTCCTTTTTTCCTTCCATCCTGACATGATAGTAACTAGGAAGCACTGAAGCATTGGGTCACTGGCAGGCACAGATGAAAAGCATCTTAGGGTATCATGTGCTGCTTGCATCATTTCTCATTGCCTTGTAATGAAAGGACAGATGAGAATATCCTGCACAGTGGATCCATGCTGCCAACAAGAATGTGCTACTCTGTATAAGTCATTTTATATAGTGCCACTGTTAGTCAAGAAGAATCTCATTCTCTCAGTGAAGAGTTTTCTTTTTATGCTTACCTGACACACGAAGTCTGTGACTATTCTGTGAAAGCGGGAGTTCTTGAATCCAAATCCTTTCTCTCCTGTGCACAGGGCTCTGAAATTTTCAGCAGTTCGAGGTACAATATTTGCAAACAGCTCCATGGTTATGTGTCCTAAAGGCTCACCATCAGCAGAAACTTCGAAATACACAACAGGGTTGGTGTCCTTTGACAGTCCTGCTGCCAGAGACAAGTGCCCCTTCTGTAGTTCTGACAAGCTTAGCTGGCATTCTTCAAACATCTTCTTGAAAGAATTGGCCATTTCTTGGCTTTTAAATCTGACTGCAAATTGCTCTACTTTTACTTCACCATCTGAAAATAAATCAAATAAGGTCTGTTTAGCTTCATCTTTTAATAATCTCCAGGGGAAAACAAAACACAGAAACTACAGACTACCTAGAAAAAACAAAGACCACCTGAAAAAACTCACCAGCATAATCTGTGGCTGTCCAAATGAAAGCATTGTTTGATGTATCAGAGGGCACTAAGTTCATTTCTTTGGTGATAACATGGTTTGCACAGACTTTAAGAACTTGGTCTCTTCTCATTAGGACTCTATAGTATTTCTTCTGTGTATGGAAGAGTATTTTGATCTCTCCAACACCACGCTCCTTCCACTGAGTAACATCCCTGTCCCATCTGTAAAGTTTTGCCCTCTCCTTAAAGAGAATTTCTTCATCTTCTTCTCCAGATTTTACCTCCACCTAAAAAAAACCAGCACAGTAGACTATCTGTGATTTCCTAGAAAGATATTAAATAGTTATTACATATACTTCTGAACATTCTGACCTATTACAATGGAAAATTGCTCAGTGTGTTCTTTTCTCCAGTACCCCACTGAGCACACCAAAATGGATAAAACATTTTCAGAATTTAAGAGCCCAATAAATTCTATTTGAGACCAATTACAGCTCTGCAAGCCTCCTTCACCACAGTACACATAGTTCTGGTGGGTGTCTGTTGGTTTTGCTTTGGGAGTGGGTTATTTGGCTGAGTTTTTCTTTATGTGTGGGGTTTTTTTTTCTTTTAACAAAACCCCATTACTTTAATCAAGTGTTCCAGCAAGTTTCCCAAGTTTCAGGTTTACTGAATGATATGCACACTGAGAAGTGAAGACAAAGTACAATTATGATTCCAGGAGTTACCTTTAGAACATTGTTAAAGAATTTGATTTGCATTTGAACATAATAAACACTAAGTATATAAAACTTCAGCCTGACAGCCGTATCTCCACCTCACTTTATGTATGCATTTACTGGCCTCTAATCTCATTTAGTTAGCACTTCTCCACAGATATGGAAACTTGAGAGAACTGAAGAAATATGTGACAAAATACTGTTTGTGAAACTGAAAAATGGAAGCAGAGAAGAAAAGCGTCATAGAAGTCATAATGTGACACACAGATGAGCAAAGCCACACCAAATATTAAAAAAGGAAGTTGAAGGCATGTTACAAAATAGATCAGATGAGCTGTTCAAAGGGCACTACATACCGGTACTTTGTGCTCTATTTGCCTTGCTCAATTATTTTACTAATCTATAGTTAAACTTTTTTATAGAAAGGTCAAGCAATATGACTATGTATCAAAAGAGTCTGAAATGGTTACTAGGCTGAAAACCAAATCAAGACATGTGAGAAGTCTCAGTAAGTTATAAGGCTACCTTCAAAGCTGAAGGTTCTCCTACTTCTGGAAGAACATTTATTTTGAAATTGAGTTAGTTCCCTTAGCCATTAGGTAATGTTAATTGTACATCTTCCTGCTCAGTGATTCTAGAAATCTTGCCTAGCTTAGAGAAAAAATTCTTAGTTGGCATGGCTTTCACAGAACTGAATCTACAAGTCACTGATACAAAGACATAGCTGAGTTGTATAAGCACTAGCAGTTATTCAGTTCCCCTTCCTGATTTTCAGCTATGCTATATAAATAGTTTAGCTTTTACAAGCTGGGCATAAAAATTTGCATCCTGATCCAACTCTCAGTCAAGTTATAAAGAAATCAGTGTTGAAGATTTTAACGGAGGCACCAGACACCTCCCCAGGGCTACACTGTACTAGGATTTAAATCAACAGGTGCTTCAACATAGTGTAAAACATGCGGAACTCCACACAACAACACAGAAAGCAAAGTCAACTAAGCAAAACATATTTTAAAGCTTGATGCACTAGCAAAAACACTCATCTTAATGTTGTTTTATATCCCAGAAGTCACCATACCTCCGGTAAGGACACAATTGGCTCAAAGTGGATATCATCACTATGTACTACTTCATCATCACTACCACCTTCATCTTCATCTGCTTTACGGGTGGTATCTCCAAACACAGTTGCTCCTGTATTGGCCCATTTAAAGTTTTTATCTACAATGAAGAGAATTACATTTTAAACTTTTGGTTTTTTAACTTCCCAACAAAAATTTGCAAAAAAAATTGTTGTTTCTAATGATCAGCAGAAATTATGTGCACAAAAGGTATATTGTATGAAGCAAAAGTCCAGCTGAGGCTTGTCTCAGAGACTAGCTGAACTCACCTTTTGAGCCAAAAGCGAAGTCCTCAGAACTTTTGGATGCCAGATCTGCAAATGACAGGCCTGCACTATTGCCAAAACCAAATGAGATGATTCTGTTTTCTATCAAATAAAAAGGGGAAAATAAAACATTTTTCTCTACTTTCTTAAAGAAAATACATTTATGTAGTCACAAGAATAAACTGAAGAACTGTGTACAGCATTTTTTAACACCAAATAGATTTCAAGTCTGAATGACACTTGTCATAATGACGTCATATCTATTATGGTTTTAAAAAAGGGCCCAAGACTGTGTGATTTTCAGAATACTACTTACAAGCAGATCCACAGAGCTCATGTGGTATTTAACAGTAAACTAATGAAAGTACATCATACATAAATTACATAATAGACACTAGCATTGCTCTGTTGTAGCAAAATTGAACTCAATAAAATTTGATATATACACATTTTTATCAGACTGGTATCTACACTTCTAATTCAGTATGGATACTACTTCTCCCCAAGACAGCAACTACACTAGGTAAACTGATCCACAGAAAAGCACAGTTTCCTACAACAAAAACTCAAGAGCACACTCCTGACCTTACCTTGTGTTGACTCTGAACCATCTGAATCACCCTTTTTAGTTGACAAATCTACAGGTTTGTCTTCAGCTCGTGGTAAGGTCTGTGATACTTGCACAGTTTCTGTGGTGGGATGTGATTCTTCACTGCTGGTACCTGACTGGACACATACTGTCACCTCATCTTTTGATGGAGCAGGTATTTCTTCCTTACTGGTACAGACTAAGTCACTTGAGCTTGCAACTTCATTCTCCTGCAATTAATCAAAAAAGTTATGCAATAGGTAAATAAGTTAGAAGACCTTAGGAATCAAACCCCCTCCCTAGGAGTCTAAGAACAGTCCTTATAAAAAAAAAACAACACCGAGAAAAGTTGTAAGCTTTCTGAAGTTTTACAGTTAAAACATAAGGATGTTAACTTGACAAGAGACTGAAGTATCTTTGAAGTAGTCTGTTTTCAAAAAAATATTATTCCCTAAATCTAACCTCCAGTGTTGGCAGACACTTGAGTTTTTCTGTAGCTGTGCCTCAAATGATTTTTCCCCACTGGATGTTTTAGTTCTAAAACTGTACTGTCTCACACATTTATGAAGTAATTGTGCAAGCCTAATAACAAGAAGTTCGGTAAAGATTTAAGCTCTTACTTTCATTTCTTGAATTTCAGCCTCTGACTTTAAGTCTTCCAGACTGTCACCTTCAGTATCAGTACTGACACCACAAACAGATGTAGAAGGAACCTGCAGAGCTTTTGTTTCATCTTTCTCCTCAGGAGCAGGTTTCTTTTCCCAAGTAGCAGCACATTCTCTTTCACTGTTCAATTCACTTTTTCCTGCAAGGCCTGATATAAAGAATTAATGGAAAATAGCTGTGAGGGCAGCTAAATACTGAAATAATTTTTATCCCCTGCATTATAAATTAACCTTGTAATAGCCAGATCAACTTAAAGACAGACTTCATGAGTTTCTCAAGACAGCATTACAGTTTAAATAGTGGAAGACTAACTAACCTAACCTGGGTGACTATAATTGAAAATACGTCTGTTTTTTCACTGCTACCATGGAACTTCCATGCAATGATGAAGAGCTACATCATGCAGCTGCCACTACTACTGACTTCCTTCAGTATCAGATTTCTTCATATTCCAGATGGCTTAACCATTCTAGCACGTATCCTCAAAAAACCCCCAGACTTTACTTACAGAAGTACCTACCCAGACTACAAGTTATGCCACGTCAGACACACATAAGCAAGTCATCTACACCTGTATTTTTAGTATAGAGACTAAATAGCTTTCTTTTTAGATTGAACATTAACTCCCAAGCTTAAATTGAGTAACTGCAGAAGTAGCAAGTATTCAAAGATGTAGACAACTTTCTCTTGAGCAGTATCATGCCAAACTGAATTTTTCATACTCAGAAAGAGCTCAAGATAGGAAGAGACTTTGATGTTCTTGTTTAGAGGTCACCTGGAATGTACATTTCTTTCAGGTACCCCTTTACTGCTAACTAACAGTTCAACTTACTGAGATTAACTCTGTACTTTGAGATGCAGGTTTTCTGCACCCAGCATCTCTGCTTCTAAGAACCACTCCAGAAAACATAAAACTAATCTCTGCCCTGTGTCCTTCAGATTCAGAGTTTATGTTTCAGTACATGAAGCACAGTAATTAAAATTTATTAAGATATACCTTTTACAGGACCTTGCCCTTTCTTTTTCTCTTCTGAATCACTGGGATAGAGTCTTCCATTAAGTTTCTTAACAGCTGTTTCATAGTCTTCATCTTAAACAGAGGAAACAAAAGTTGTCAGACACAGTCTAGGTCAAAGAAGTCTGCTAAGCCCTTCCAACTCACAAGGCTAGCAGGCATACATAATTTTTGCTTATCTTTTAAGAGTTACCCAAGTCAACAAGTAAGCTTTCACTTCTAGTTTTGCTTACATGTGCTCCAGAGTGCTATTAACACTTTTTCTCAGTCTAGATTGCTACATATATATGGCACAGGTTTGTTTTGTTGGGTTTTTTTTTTTTAGAAAATGTATTTCTTATTAAGTGATTTTATTAAGACTACCACTAAACAGATTTGGGAAAGATGACTGAAGATTTTTTACATAAAAACCTGCAAGCTCAGGTACTTGTGGGAGGGGGCGTGTCTTCTCCCATTTTCTGTTGAATATGATCTCAGATCTCAATGTCTCAGAACTTCTATTTAAAGTCTTTGCTGCTGAATAAATCAACCAATCTTAATTACAAGCAGTAATGTTTGATTTAAAGTAAGTTTACTAATAGAATTAGGAATTTGCTTTAGAAGAAAAATAACTCATTAGTATAACATTTAGAGAACCTGAGATCGGTTTTTTTTCATAAAAAATGATTTGTATTTATCTCAAAATACTAAAGTAGGTCTCTTGCTCAAATAACTCTTACCTAACCAACTGCCTTGGTAATGATATCAACACCCACAGTACACCAAACAAGTACCCTTTAATCACTCCTGAGCCTCCACTGTACTATTCTGTTTTGAAGACTTGAGTGTTCATCTTTGGCCATAAGGACATTTGACAGGATTACTTCCCATTGGCCCAGACAAAAATATTTCAGTGTCCAATGGTTCTAACAGTTCTGAGTATCTCAAGTTGGAAGGGACCAATAAGGATCACCTGCAGCTCCCTGCTCCTTGTAGGGCTACCAAAAACCAAACCACATGAGTAAGTGCATCACCCAGATGTTGCTTGACCTCTGATGGGCGTGTTGCTCTAACTACTGTCCTGGGGAGCCTGTTCCAGGGCCTGACCACCCTCTCAAAGAAGCAGCTTTTCCTAATCCAAATTTCCCAACAGCTTCATTCCATTTCCTTGTGTCCTATAGTTGAGCAGCAGAGAGAGATCAGTACTTTTTCCTCAGCTGATGCCCTTGAGGAAATTTTGGACTGTGACAAGGTCACCCCTCAGCCTTGTCTTCTTCCAGCTGAATAAACCAAGTGACCTCAGCCACTCCTCCTGAGTCTGGCACTCAAGGCTGTTCACCTTGGTCACCCTCCAACAGTTTGATGTCCTTACACAGAGGCATCCGAAACTGCACACAGTGCTCAAGGTGGGGCTGCACCAATGCAGTGTATTACACCCTTTCCCCACAAAAAGGCAGTACAAACACAAATTTTGGCATTCCTTACCATCATCCTCATCACTCGCATATCCAGGCTTATTCTTGTAGCAGAAGAATGTTGAAGGGAGCTTGAGGAAGTCAGCAAGAGCTCTCTGTTCAGGGGTAGGTGTTAACTCATACACTATTACGACCTCATCAGATGGAATATCATCCTCTGACACTGCAGACTTCTCAGCTTTTTCTACAGAAATTGAACAAACTATTAAAACTGAACAATTTCAGTATAGGAAATAACATCTGACCTCACATTATTATGGAACCGAGTTAATTCTAAGGGTCTACATATTTTCTGCTGATAGACAGGAAACAAAAATTAAACTTACAGGAGGCGAGGACAGAACAGCAACTCTTACATGCTGTTCTATTGCTTTTGGAATTCAAGCATTAAAACAAAACTTGGCTACATCTTTATATTATTAAAAGGATTTTAATCAATTACTCATGTCAAATAAGACAGCTAAGAGAAGAGAAACAGAGGTGTCAAACAGAGGTAAACAAGCAAACTTCAGGCCTGAAAAAAGTGAAGTTGTGTAAAACAACCTGTCCAAGCAACTGAATAGAACTCATTTCAGATAACTTATGGAATGAGCTTTTTATTAGCTAATCTCAATTTACCATAATAGCTGTTGCTGAAACTTTGAGTTTTACAAAAGTAAAGTAATTCTTAGTTCCACTATCAAACAACAAAAAATATTGCTTTCAGCCTATTTAATTAGCTTTTGTAGTGAGGAAGTATCACCATTGGTTTTACTATTTAGCTTTTTGTCTTCTTGCCTTCAACATTAAATTATTCCTTCCACCAATATTGAGAACAGTGCATGATCAGTGCAAAAGCTGAAAGTAAAGCCTAGAGCAAACTGCAGATAAAACATATGGGTGTAAGACAGCTTTGGAAACAAATATTTAAGTTTATTATGAGAGAATGGAAGCAAAGAGGGAGAATACAGCAATTTAAACATAAGGTATGGTTTGTTTGGGATTCTGCTTGTTTAGGTTTAAGTGTTGTTTTGAGAAGGGGAGTTTGGGGATAAAGGTCTAAGAAATTAATCCATGAACTGTTTTTAAGAATAAACCCATAAGCACATCAATAGCCACAACAGCTGTTTCTAAGAACAAAATGATTGCTTACCTCAGCCTATTTCCTAACAGCCTATTATCTGTTCTCTGCATTGAACTTAGTTAGAATCTGAAGGGTGATCTCAAAAGCTCAGTGTGCTTTTCATTAAAAAATAATTTTGTAAATATGTGGCACAGTGTAATCAGAGGAAACCTAAATCTCCAGCTAGAGACCAAACTAATACCCAGTTCCTGAAAACCACTGATTTTTCTAATCGTACAATTTAACTTATCATTCCAAGAGGAGAAAAGGACAGAAGAGACACGTTTACAGACATGACACAGCTAACATGCTAAAATGTCTGCTTTTTAAAAGCAGTTCTCATTACTTTTTATTTAATTGTCCAGTACATTAAGAGTAGTATGAAGTAAAGTAACAGCAAAATCCCAAGTATTGATTCAAACTTAGATCTTTTTTCTAAGTATTACCTCTGCAGTCTTTGCCCCACCTTTGTTTACAAGTTGATCATTTCAGGTATTTATACACCAGAGCTACAAAGTTACTCAAAGCCATCACCAGCACACTCTTGTAGATTAATTCTTTTTGCCCAGATTTTTAGATCTCAGTAAATTCTCTGAGCTTGGAGAAAGTAGGTATAGATCCTTAAACAGCAAATTTCTAAGTTTCTATCATGACTACAGGATATAAATGTTTTCATACATCTTCTCAGAATCTTATCCAGAAAACCCCCTCACCCTAGCTAATTTAAGGATTAGAAGTACATTTAGTACTGTGTTATGAAGATATGTAGATATCCTGCACATTACCATGTGTTTTACTCTTTATATTAGCTAAGCAATTATCTCAGTTGGACTAGGTTTGCAGCAAGTTCACCCGAGGTTTAAGTGTGGGGCATTAAGTCCTACGCCAAAAAACAGCTTTCCTTAAGAACTAGAAAATTTTCAAAATGTATCTTTGAATATAACAAAACACTTCTTTCAAGTCAATCAGGTAGATGGTAAAAGCATGTGCTTTGTTTAATTTGAGCAGCAGAAATATAGCTAGAAGCCGTGGCAACAAATACACTGTTCCAGTGTTTTACACCACACTCATTGCCCAGGTTTGACAGCATTTAAAAAGAGTTATCATGCAGTCTCTTTCAGTACCTTTTGGGCAAAATAACCGAATAAGTGAAATGCATTTAAGGTCACTTCAGATTAGTCAATATGTAAAGTTCTCCATAAAACCAATTTATCAAACTGGAATAATATTCTAGTGTTCCAAAGATCTATTCAAAATGATAAAAGACTTGAATAACAAAGACTACTGTTCCAAACACCTTAAAAATATCTTCACAGGCATGAAACAAAAAGCCATGCATACATACAATGTATTCCAAAAAGACTTGGTTTTAGGATAATATAACTTTCTACTCTGAGTGAAAAAAAACCACACAAAACATTGTTAGTATATGGAAGAAACTAAATTCAGGACAATATCATGCACAGCAGTCCTTTTCAAAGCTGTACTGTATTTTCACTTTTGTTTGAACTGACATTAAAACTAGGTAGGCCTAAATGTCTCTAGCTAGTCATAATACTGATATTTCCTCTCATGCATCAATCAATGAATATCTTCTGAATATAAGAGGAAAGCACCAGTTTAAACCCTGAAGCATGTAACAGGTACGTAGCCTGCAATTGACATGACTCAAACTTGTAAAGCCCAGGTGTGGTTTAAGTCCAGCTGGCAATTAAGCACCACAGAGCTGCTGGCTCACACCCTGTAACCTGGTGGAATGGGGAGGAGAACCACATGTAAAATTCGTAGGCGGAGATAAGAAGAGTTTTGTAATTAAAATAGAAGTGATGTATAATAAGAAGAATATTAAAAGGAAAAAAGAAAATTTAAGGAAAAATAAGTGATGCACAATACAGCTGCTCACCAGCTGCTGACCAATGCCAGACACCGATACCAGATTCCATTCCCACATGCCTACTGGCTCCTCTTCCAGGTAACTCCACCAGTTTATAAACTGGGCATGATGTTCTATGGTGCTGAATATCCCTTTGGCCACTTTGAGTCACCTGTCCCAGCAAAGCTCCCTATCAGCCTTTATTTGTATACCTCCTCAGTGGCACAGCATGGGACAGAGTGTCCTTGATTTAGGGTAAGCACCGCTTAGCAGTTGTGTTATCAGCAGTGCTCTCACACTGTATCCAAAACCCAGCACTGTACCAGCTACTGAGAAAAAATTAACTTTATCCCAGCCAAAACCAGAACAAGAACTTACAATAAGTTTATGATCTGACCTGAGAGAAATATAATGCATGGAAATGTAGAACTATTACGAGGTTCAATTTCTTCTGAATGTTGTTCCAGCACAAGTCAGAAGATACTCCCCCGGAAGAAGTTCCCCATGAGAAAACTTTATTATATTTGTATAGGATAGGCTTGAAAACCTAATTCAGGAAGAATCTCTCAAAATCCTTTACTATTAAAGTCAGAGCTCAAAGACCAAAAAGTAACACTGAAGACAATCATCAACTGTAAAAAATAAATCACTAAATATATAATCATAACCGAATTATCAGAAGAGTAGAAGTGAAGAACAATCTTAAGTACCAGAAAGGCTTTTTTTGTTTGTTTCTTTAAATATATTCCCCCTGCCATATACCCCCAATATAAAACCATGATCAATTGGAGGTAGGAAAAGTTCTTGCATGTGTGCATCAGCACTGAATGATTAATCACGCCACATTATGGACACCATATTATGAAAACAGAACTGACTTGTTAGTAAACTCAATCCACAGGGATGCTTGAAAACACAGAGCAAGTGACTTTAGGTTATGCATACAGAACAGGAATTCTGTGTTCAAGTAAGAACATCTTATCAAATGACATTTTGACACTTTCAAACAATGTAAGACACTAATATTGGAAGACTGTCTTATGCAAACTAGAAGTTTGTTATTTAAAATTAAAATACTTTTAAAACCATGTAAATTGAGCTTGTTTACAGCAAGCATACTTGCAAGCACCACTGGTAATATAAACTGTAGCAGTTTTGTTTACAGAGTCTGACTGTAAACAAATTGGTTACAAATGGGCAGTTTTCTAACCAGCCATGGTGGAGTTCAGATTATAGATGAAGGCGGCTCTCACTTCTGTGAACTCTCTTTTTAAAAGCGAAGCAGTTAACGCTGATAATCAGGAAACTGAAGCCAACATTTCCACATAGACTAAATACACCCAAGCTCTTTCCTGGATAAGCTGTCTCAAGATCTTCAGGCATATTTGATTGACATAGAGTAAACCACATCAGGTACCACAGGACATATTCTCGGAAAATAACAATGTAATTTCTTCAGAAAAAAGGGAATTTAGGAGATCCAGTGTGCAGGCGTAGTAAAACTGTGACGGAAGAAGTGCAGGGCATATATCCTCAAAAAATAAGGCAAACAGAAGCTACAAGCTTAAACAGGGCCATCCATTGTGCTGGCTCATGTAAACATACTAAGGGCTAGAGACATTCTTTAACAGGACAAATACAGTAGTCAGACACACAATTTCAAGTACTCTCCTTCAGCATGCATGTTAATTATAAGGATTACTGAGCCAACTGCTTTGACACAGCTGGGTTATTGTCCATGCCTGCTAGAGTGTTTTATCACACATTCAGTGCAGTACGTAAATACCTTTACTATCAGGTTGCAAGGAGGATGTGCTTGTCCAAAAGGCCATGGGATTAGATTTAAAGAGGCTAAAATTAAATCCTAAAAAAATAAATTGTTGGTATATAAGTGTTTACCTGGAATTTTAAAAGGATAGAAGAGACTTATCTATGGTCTGCAAGTAATTCCACTCATTTCACAGCAGGAAATCTCATCTGTTAACTCTACACAAGCTTATCCAACCCATGTGAATGGACTGCAGCTATCATCTTCTGCAATGTCACTTTATTACACTTTAGCTAATAAATAGACAGGAGGTATTCCTAATTCTGAGACATCCCATCCTTCTCACAAAGACATTTCAGCATATTATAGAGGTCCTGTCACAGCCACAGTATTTGCCTGTGCATCTTTTGCAGACTATGACAGAAACCATACAACTGAGTATGCCATCACAATCTCTTTTCAGTCTAAGGAAGTAGGCTGATATCTGATGTTAAGCTACACAACCAAAATTGCAGAGGCCAGTATTTAAAACTTGAAACAACGGTATAGACTAGTTCCACAATACCCATCTACTTAATTATGGGGATAGTGCAAATTTTAGCTGAAGCATACATCTGCTGTTCTCACACTTTCCCACTCAGAGCAAAGGCCTGGGTACATACAACATCAACTACCTCTTTAAGCCTCAAAAGCAAAACCACAAATTCTTTGAGCATTTAAATCCAAAATTCAGATGCAGCACTTCAGAGCTTAGGCTCTCTACCTGAAAATCTTGTTCTCAGTAAACAAATTTCCATCCTGCATCACACATTTTCATTTTTATTTAAAAATAATTATGACTTAAAATTCCCTTCTTTACTTGAAACTCTGGAGAACATGTGGATACCTGCATCAAAACTGAAAGAAATTACCTGTTCTCAAGAGAATAAAGAATAATGAAGAGCACAGAGATGACTGCTTCATAAGTCACATACTTGAATAAATTACTAGTAAAACTGACACTCACCTTTTTCTAGAATTCTAAACGAGAAGTTAGATGGTCCATCTTGTGTTGAAGCAGGCAAGCTGCCTACCTTGCTGTCTACAGGCTTCTGAGTAGCATTTGAGATTTTTGGTGTCTCAGAGACTTCCACTTCTTTCTGTGCTGTGTTCTGAGATGCTGGAATATGGCCTTCACTCTTTCTTGGGGGATTAAAACTGAAGCCAAAGAGAGAACCAGTGGCTGAAGTGTTTCCAAACGTGAATGTCTTTGACTTTTCATTACTGAAAATACTCTTCACAGATTCAGATCCAAATACAAACTTTGGAGGAGAAACCACCGTTTTTGTTGGTGTTTCAGATGTATTTGACACCTCTGCAGCCTCTACAGTATCAGAAGTATCATCACCATGGCTGACATCAGTTCTTTCTCTCGTTGTTTCCTCTAGCACAGCTACAGCATTTTTACCACATGGAGATTCCTTTGGTGTATTGGCACGAGAAGAAAGAGGTGTTATCAGTGTCTCTCTCTCTTGGGCATGTTTTGCTTCATCAAAAATCTGCTTAAATGAGTCTGCAACATCTTGCAGCTTGAATCGCACAGCCAGAAGTTCTACCTTTCTTTCCCCATCTGCAAAGTCACATGCAGTCCATACCCAGGCTCTATCAGATCCTTTCATTTGTTGCATATTCATATCTGGTGTTATCCTGTGATTAGCACAGAGTTTTAGTACCTGGTCCCTTCTCATTACTATACGAACTTGCTTGTTGTCATAGTTCTGCAGTATCTTGATATCCCCAATCCCTCTCTCTTTCCACTGATTTGCATCTTTGTCGTATCTGTAGAGTTTGGCTCTATGACTGAAGACAACTTGCTCATTTTCCTCACCACTGGTAACTTCCACAAGATCAGGCAGAGGTACCACAGGTTCAAAGTACTGTCCATCCCTTTCCTCTTCTTGAGTAACATCAGAATCTTCATCTGTGCCTACTGATGTTCTGCTCTGATTCTGTTTGGCAGGAGATTTGGATGGACTCAAAGCAGATTTAAAGCTAAAACTAAAACCAGTGGTAGACTCTCCAAATCTAAACAGATTTTTCCTTACAGGGCTACTTGCAAGAGGCGATGCATATACAGAACTACTTACACTATCATCCAATGCTTCTTCACGCAAGTCATAGTTATCCCACTCCAGAGTAGGGCCTGTACTTTCAGCATGTGGCTTTATAACCAAATCAGAAGTACTGCTGGCACAAACAGAGTTTACACTTTCCTCTTCTGGCAGTTTAGTTTTGTCATCTGTCAGAAAAGTTTTGAGATCTTTTAAGCCACACTTCATTTCTTCTGCTCTCTGTATAAGCTGAGCTGTCCTACCTGTATCAACAAGTTTATGGGGTGTCTGCAATGGTATATCTAGTAATAGCCTCTGACATTCTTCAAACTTCTGTTTGAACTCCTCAGCCTGCTCTGGTGTCTTGAATTTTGCTGCCAGCTGTTCCAACTTGGCATCACCATCAGAAAAGTCATTGGCCATCCACATCCATGCTTTGTCTGAGCCAGATAACTGTTTCAAGTTCATTGTTGTTGTTATCCAGTGATTCGCACACACCTTCAGTACCTGCTCACGCCGCATCAAGATTCTTACTTTGCCATTAACTTCATTTTTAAGAATCTTCAGATTGCCCACCCCACGTTCTTTCCACTGGCTTGTTTCTGGATCAAACCTGAACAGCTTTACTCTCTGGGAGTATAACACTTTCTCATCTTCCTCTCCTGTAAATGGTTCTACTTTTTCAGGCATCTGAACTATAGGTTCAAAATGGATATCATCACTGTCCTCCGTCTTATACACATCATCATCCTTCTCACCCAGGTCAGCAGATGTGTTTGCTTTCTGATCTGTTTTAGGATTTTGTGAAGAAAACAGCTTTTCACCTGCACCTGAGAAGCCTTTGAAGTTAGGATCCTTTTTGCCAAATTGAAAGCCTTCCCTAGGAGTACTTTTTGCAAGCTCAGCAAAAGTAGAAGTGCTGCTATTTTGCCCAAAAACAAAGTCGATTTTCTCCTTGTCTGCTGTTTCATGAAATTGGAATCCAATTCCACTGTCTGAAGGCAATTCCTTTTTGTCTTTTTCATCAACACTTTTTAAGAAACCAGTTGTATGCTCTTTGGATGGCTCATCTTTCTTAGTGGTATTTTTACTAGACTCCTGTATCCCAAATTTAAATCCACCTGCAGGCACTTGCATTGAAAAGCTAAATCCTTCCTTCGCAGACTTAGCTTCAGTATCAGAAGAAATCTGAAATGTAAATGGTGGTGTCTTGCCTTGCTCAAGACCAAACTTAAAGCCTGTTCCCAACTGTCCTCCGTCAAGTTCAGGTAATTTATTTTTCAAGCCAAAAGCAGGAGTTGGCAAAGTATCACCAGCTGGCTTACCAGATGGATTTGGCATTTGGCAGGCTACGCAGGCTAGTGAAGAACCTTCATTCCTCACAAGACAAGTAGTACAATCCCACTGACCTTCCTTTTTAGTAAAAAGCCCTTCAAACCCATTTTTCTGTGGCTTACTTGTATCAGCAATGGAACCAAACCCCAGAGCAGCAGATGTCTGAACAGAAGGTGTGGATGTATTTGGTTGGTTTTGAGGTTTTGGACTCTGACAGGAACAGCAGTTCACATCTTTTGCTTCATTTCGGCCTCGGCATACAGAGCAGTCCCACTGACCTTCTTTTTTAGCAAAAGCAGATCCAAACTTGTCCTGCACTGGGTTACCACCCGTTTTCAAACTTGCAGAGCTAGTTAATGGGGTGCCCTGTGTTTCCCATATACCTGGATTTGGACTTTGACATGATACACAGTTCTTTACAGTTGCTTCATTTGGAACTAGACACACTTTACACTCCCATTGATCCTTCTTCAAGAGATGCTGCCCAAACCCACTAGAAGAGGCTTGCTGAGCATCCTTTCCAAATGAAATAGTAGTGCTAGATGCAGAGGATGTAGCTGTAAGGGTACCTTTGCTGTCAGGTTCACTGCTTGTGCCATCTTTTGGAAACTGAAAGCCCAAGTTCATGGTCCCAGAAGTGGCTCTGTTGGGCTCCTTGATGTCCTGATTCGCTGTTTCTTTTGCAGTGCCACCACTCTGAGCAACAGATGTGTCAGCATTTGATCCCAAGGATTTTAAAATATTCTGTGCCTCCTCAAACTTTTTTTTGAAAAGCATTGCTTCTTCAGGTGTTTTAAATCTAATTGCAAGCTGTTCTGGTTTTGGCAATTCATCTGCATAGTCTAAAGCATGCCATACAAATGACTTATCTGATGCAGCATTTGGAGTTAATTTCATATCTGTATTTATGTAGTGATTGGCACAGATTTTCAGCACTTGGTCCCGTCTCATTAAGAGACGAAATTTGCCAGATACTTTATGTTTCAGTATTTTCACATTCCCAATACCCCTTTCTTTCCATTCTTTAGATTCTGCATCAAAACGAAAGAGCTTGGCTCTGTTGCAGAAGAATTCTTCTTCATCTTCCTCACCTGTCTTTACTTCAATCTTATCAGGAAGTGGTACTACAGGATCAAAATGAGGACCATCATCATCCTCATCTCCACCATGGGTGCTTCCTCCTTCTGTTTCATGACTTCTGTTGGCCAAATCTGAATTTGAAGCCATAAATACAGGCTTGCTTGGCTCTTGAACACCAAATGTATCGTTCTTCTCAAAACCCAGGTTTTTGTGTGCATTTTGTCCTGTGTTTTCTCGAAGAGAGATGCCTGGAATATGTTTATTGCTAAAATTGAAGATATTTCTTGAACTGTTTGCGGGATCGTTAACTGGCTTTTGTTCAATATATCTATCATCCTGTAAAGGTTTATCAGATGTTAAAAGATCCAAGAGGCTTTCTCTACTATTAAAAGGTGCATTAAGGGGCTGTGGTGCAACTTGAGGGGGAGAAGAAAAAGTAAAGTCCCCATCATTAGACTTGAAGTTAGGTTTAAATTTAAAAGTTGTTGGCTGACTTGGCTGTGCTGGTGTTGGCAGAGGTGCTTTTGATCCTTCTGCTGCTCCCGACTGTCCAAATTTAGGCATTGCTTTTGGTTCTGCAGGCTTTAAAGTGGGTGGCGTGACCGAACGGTTTGTGAAATACCCCGGTTTGGGCAGTGTTGGATTGGTGCTTGCCTGTGGGACACTGTAGTTGTAATAGTCATCAGCTGTACGAGGAGAAATGAGTGTAGTACCAGGAGAATCAAAACGCAGAGGTGGGCCATACATTTCTTGGGAAAACATACAACCAGAAGTGTTTTGCAGAGGTGGTGTGTGCATTGGTGGTGGTTGATAAGAATATATATGTGGCTGAGGTGTAAGTCGGTTCATGCCATACACAGGAGGCTAAAGAAAAAGCAGAAAACAAGTGCTCCGCTTATTATGATACCAAAGAGAAAATCTTACTGTGCTGAAGCCCATGCAACATGTACTCTTAAAAGAAAGGCATGGCTTTTAAGTTGAAACCTACCCTAATTCTACCTTCATTTAAAACTTGATGGGCATTTGAGAACAAGCACTGAAGAAGTGGCACAATGTGGGTGGGTTTCCTTTTCATGAAAAAAAGCGTTGAAAACCCGATTTGATTTTGCCACACAATTAAGGAGGGTATAGTTAAGTGCTATCATGTGTACATGTAGGAGAAATGTACACACATAAAATTTATTTTTTTAGCTTTTTCTCCCAAACTCTGTATCCCAAAAGTTAAGCAGGGAGACAAATTACCATTCTATCCTCAGCAGTTTAAGTTCACCAAATTCTGCATAAGGAACTGCAATTACATCCACCTATGTACATAACTGAAACCAATCAGTCACTTTCAGGAGATCATTGGAAGCAATTTAAGGAAATAAATTTATTCTCACCTTCGCTGGTGTTACATTGGTTGCAGCAGTTCCCAGAAGATACTGAGAGTTGTAGGCAGGTGACTGGCTGTAGAACACAGATGGGCCAGTGGTAGCAACTAAAAAGGAACACCAGGAAAGTAGTTAACACTACTGCTTTTCTTGCTGCTTTCTACTCTTCCCAGCAATCAGTTTTTAACTGTGAATCATTAAAACATTTTAGCATTATTCTCAAAAGTCTTAGTTGATTTAGCTAAGCATTTAGATAAAAATTCTGCAGTAACTTGCCTGTTAATGGGGCTTCATGAAGATTTTGTGCTCTCTGATAACTGTCTGGCATTGCATCAGTTCCATAGTTTTCAGCAGGCCACCGATGAGATGCATTTGTGTTGGAGTTACTAAGTTTCATCTCCTGCATTTCATTCTGTCGAGACAGAGAGCCAAGCAAGAGTGTAAGTATCTATTGCACAGGTATTTGTCAAAGAAAATATAAGGCATGATCCCCACCCTTTTGCTATTCAAAAATATGTTCAGTCCAGGGGGTGGGGATAACTAAAAAAATACAAACCAAAAAGTACCTGCCAGATCATGCAAGACATGCCCACAGAGTACAAAGTGTTCCCACTGTGTTCTAAAGCCAGAACAAACCAGCAAAAAATCCAGAACCAAGTAGATGAGAACCAAGCTGATCAAAGTAGAATTCTTTCTACATACAGAAAGAGTGCCTTAGATGGGTTGCCTCAGCACTCCTGTCCAAGTCCCAAAAAAGAGCTTTTAAGCAAAAGCATTTACTCTGGTACTCATTTTAGGCAGCTATTTACAGAAGGTAATTCTAAGAACTGTAAGCTGGCCCATGCTCTTTTATCACTAGATCCTTACCATAACTAAAAAGCCAACAGTTCTTTACCAGATACGGTGACAGAATTTTTACCTTTAAAGCTTCCACTTGCTGACAAATCATTTGAAGTATAGATTTATGGTCTTCTGCCCACTGAGGGGGAGTTTTCGGAGAAAACTAGGAAAAGAAAATTAATTGATTCACGTGAATTTTCTTATAAGATAACAATTCCCTGAAATAATAATTGGCTAACATACCTTGTAGGTCTTAGTTGGTGAAAGAGAGAACTTGGTCGGTGATGGAGTGGAATGTTTCATTGCTGAATCTACAGTTCGTGACAGACCATTTCTGAAGGCAAGACTTCCTTCATCAGCATTCTCACCAAGTTCCTGGATCACTGTATCTAACACTTCTCTCACAGTTTCAATAGACACTGGCAACTAGAAAGTTTTTTCAAACATGAGTCATTACTGCAATTCTCCCTCAAAACAAGACAAACTACACATTCAGAAGTCTAGCTGAGCAATTCACAAGTCTTTACTGAGGTTTTTTTTCAACAAAGCTCTTAACTTGTTCTGATTCACATAAGAAAATAACTCACGCAAACCATTTTTTTTTTCCAAACAACCAACTAAAAGACAGTGGGGCAAAAGCTATTTGTTTACATTAAAGCTTTCATCCATGGGGTAGCCAAGATACCACATGACCTGGTAGGTTTGCTTGAACTTAGTTAAATTAAATTTAACTAATTTAATTTAATACAAAACCAGGTCTAAAAAAAGAAAAGCCTAACTTCAATGCAAGGGATTTCATTTTTCAAACAGTAACCTAAGCTACTGCATGCCTTGGAACAACTTTTTAAGGAAAGAATTACTTACTTTCTCAGTAACTGACATATCTGAGGAGCTTTCTGCAATAATTTTCATTAGATAATACTTTGCTTTAAGAAGGTAAGTTTTATGCTCCTCGTGTTCTTCTGGCAGCATGACATCATTTTCAATCTCTTCTGCTTTTCTTTGGAAAATCTAAAGAACAGGGTGCAGAGTAAATAGTATCAGTCAGAAGGAAACTGAATAAAGAGAATCGTTTCTGGGTAATACAACTTACAAACTTACCACAGCAAGATTCCAGTAGGACACCACATTCTCAATAGCTTCAAAGGCTGATAAAGCATCATCAGTTTTGCCATCAACTGCATCCAACATAGCAAATGCTATCTGTGCCTCTTCTTCATATGCTGCAACCTGAAAGACCTATATACAAATAAAGAAAACTTGTACTTAACAGTAGAATGACAAGCTTTTTTCCTAAAATACAGAGAGAACTCTTTTTCAATAAAGTTGGTACTGAGGGTGTTGGGTGCCTTCAAATCATAAACACCATTTTAAAGGTAAGACCAAAGTTTAAAGTAGAAAATTTTCTCACTTTATAAATTACTACTACCAAATCTCACCTTAAAGAGTTTCACAGTAGTAACAACAGAGTAGTACAATGTAGACAAAAATCCCACTATGATCCCATCCCCTAAACTATGTATGTTTCTGACATAGACCCTTCTCTCCAGCCTTGGCTGAATCTGTACCTGAATGTCTACACTATGGAAGTGTTTGAAGAGAGGATCAGTAGGCTCAGAAATACTCCTCTTCTTTTTGATAGTTTCCAGCATAGGCAGAACCTTCTTCCAGTAGTAGACACTTCGTCCAATATATTCCTTCTGGTCATAGAAGGAGTTAAGATTAATTCCCTGGTGAGGAAAAGAGAAGAGATTATTTCAACAAGTGCAAGCCAAAATGCTATTCCTACATATCCTTCTCCTGTTTTCTTTAGAAGTTCCAAAGTCCTTCTCTGATACGAAGCAGAGTAGCTATGAAAAATAACATACACGTAGAAAATAACACCACAGTTTAAGAGTACTTCATAGAGTGACTAGTACAACAAATTTACCTGATAAAATAATCAGCTGTTCTTAATAATACACATTAATTTGATCCCCCATCCCCCAAGTCTGTTCATAATTTAGAAAATAAAAACAAAAAAACACTTTGGCTTTCATATATTTAAAAATAATCTCAGCTTACTGTTTTCTGCAAGCTTTTTGCCCAGTGTATGATTAAGGCAGGTTGAAGGCCATGCTTCTCCAGAGTTCGCAGAGTACTTATGCCATGCTGTACAACAAGCCTCAGTTTTGCTGCTGTTCCTGGTCTGAATATCAGAATAAACATTCCTTGATTAGTATTTTCTGGTTTTCACATGTTCACATACCATTCACTTAAAGTCTGCAACTTAAGTCCTAACTTGTCTCTAGGTTAGAAATGAAAATTCTGTTTATAGAAATCTTTCAAGCACATTAAGTCCCTATTACAACAAAACTTCAATGTAAAGCATATGTCAAAAAAAAAAATTTTACAAAAATCTATAGGGACAATCCAAGTTGCTGTAGCAGACACACCCTAAAGGCTTGATCAAACATTTCCAAACTGAAAAAGCCTTACACTGATTTCCTCTGAAGAAGAGTACGGACAGCATCCCACCAAGATCTTTGCTTTTCAGTATAGAGCTGTTTGCATACTGGCAATGGTAAGAATTGAGGCTGATGTGCACTGTAGTGGGAATTAAACTTCTCTTGCAGCTGTAAGTTGCTAGTGAATACCACCCCAAGTAGGAACACCTGTTTGTTAAAAAATAAAGCTATTGATTTCCAAAAAAACTTAATTTGTATGGTACCTTAAAGAACTTCAAAGTTCACTTACTTCAAGGTCTAACAGGCAAATAGACTCAGGAGCATCTGTCTCAAGTCTTGATGTTTCTTGGGGCAAGTGAAAAAGCTGTTTTAACCATTTGCGCATGGGGGGTAAGACTGACATGGAGTTCCACTGCAAGCCAAGCCACACGAGGTGCTGGAGACTGCCACTGTGCAATCGAATGGCACCTAGGCAAAAAACAACGTTGGATGCAAACGTCAGCTTCTTGCAAGCCCTCAATACTACTATCTGACCAAAGCTGGGTTTCACATTTCACCCTGACAGAGTGGCCAAAGATATTTTATAGACCAATAAGCATCAAGACTCTAGGTTTCACTCAGGAAGGGTTACAAACTTCAGTATAGCCAAATACACATAGCTCATCTAAATGCTCAAAGCCATCAACCACTTAAACTTCTGAGGGGATGACTCAATTTCCATTCTCACCTTATTCAGTCCAATAGATAACTAATTTTAACAAACCTATTTACTTCTCCAAAAGTCCTTAAGGAATTACTGAAGAAGCAATTCTTTACATTGCAATAAAGAGTAAGTCTTTACTATGACATTAAGGCAACTTTGGACAGCTATTCCAGGTATTTGTCTTTTATTACAGTACAAGTGTGCCTGTACCAGTACCTCTTCCACAAGTATTTGCAGAAGAGGTTCTAGTAAACAAAGCTGGGCTGAGTTTCAGAAAGTAACACCTCTTACCAATATCATATTTGTGAAGTTCCACTTGCACTGGTGCTTGTGTATTGACATTTCCAATATCATCTGTGCCAATAAAAGACCTTTCCCTAGAAGCTCCACTCTCAAACAGGCTATCAAACAATGCAAATGAGCCACTCTTGTTTGCAAATGATTCCACAATCTCTTTAAAGAAGTCTTGCTTGCCATGACTTAAGTTCAGCAGCATATGACCTAGAAAACAAAAATATCACTTCATAAAAATAAAGCAGTGAACACCAGGAAAGTAGTACTTGCTATGCTGGACTGCTTTTTGCTACTGAAGGCTGGATGGGAATCAGGATTTCCCCTTATGAAACCTACAAATTGTTCAGGTATGCTCTCCCTGTAATTAGGTCAGTGTTTCAGCACATAGGCTTTCCAAGCTTTTAGTGACAACAATCCCAAAGAATTTGTAAATCCAGTTCTTTAGGAAAACAAAGCCCTCATACCATGACTGTTCTACGGGTATTGCAAGTGACATTAAAATAAATAGCTGTAAAAGAAGAAGTAGTTTGCATTAATGAAATACATTTTAAAGCAAATGAACCTGATGTCTGGCAGGTTCATCCATTTTCATCTAGGCCCTCTAAGAATTTTGTAGACTGAAACACTGTCTATACTTGGCAGCAAAAAGAACAAAGTTGATGAATAAGTTAAAGAATGAAAAGACCAGGGAAACAAATTAATATTCCCTTTCCCTCTTAAGCCTAACAATACTTGCAAAAGAGCATCAGGAGGCAGAAGCCATTTCCAGTAGATTTAACAGACAATAAAAACTAAATTCTACCTTGGCATACTAGAAAGTCAAAAAGGAGAAAACAAAACCAACCACTATTGAAACAAAGAGAACACACTATGAATGTGTCTACACATGCTTAAGAGGAGAAAAATAACTTTAGGTGTCAGAACCAAACTCCTGTTTTGTTTTACATATGCAGTCAATCTATAAGATTTTATTATATATTGGAGTGATAACATTACAAGAGACACAAATGTGGTTTTTAACAAATCTTAGCATTTACAGTAAATCTGCAGCACTAAAATGGAACTATGCCACTATTTTTTTTATTACCAGACTGGCTTTTTCGATCACAGGCCAACATTTCTAGCATATCTTGTCCAGTTTGATCGCCCTTTATGAGTTTTGACTTTGGTTTAGGAACCTGGTGAAGTAAGGAGAAAATTGTTACACGTTGTTCACAGTAAGAGCAGAACATTTAAAAATTATGAATCTTAAAAATTAGGAAACAAGCTTCTTTTTAGCATTATGAAACTATAGGAAAACAAGCATTATTCATTCTGAAGGTACATATATTGGGGTATGGTTGTGTGTGGGATGGGCAAAGAGAGCAGAGAATCCAGCTAAAGCACATAGATATGCAAGTATATTTACTATTAAAAGTAACATTAAGTGTACACAAGAGCAAGTAATACCTGCAATGCAAGCAATAGTATAAAAAGGACAGTCAAGGCAAAGAATCCATAAGGCAAGGAACCCTGAATTTTTAAATTCTGTTGTCTATCCAACAAGTATATGGGAACTATACAATCCCTCTCCTTCCCTCCCTACAGGAATAACAACTCAACATGCGTATTTGTTGTATTATGAAAAAGGAAATACACTGCAGGAAATAAATGCACTAATACTTAAGAATCGGGTTACTCTGGAAAGGGCAACAGTTGAAGGTATCCTTTTACTCTGCATGTCATTTGAAACTCAATTAGGAAAGAGGAGGGTTTGGTGAGTGAGGACAGCATTCTCCTTTTGATACACAAACACTAGTTCATCTCATGAGTACAGGAATTCAACACATGCACAGCTAGAAAATTTCAAGAAAAGCATCAACTAAAGGCTTAGACTAAAAAATCCTTTACCTGGAAACTCAGGAGATAACACAATGCTGCTAGTTCACACATAGCTCTCCACTGTGCCTCATTGTCTTGGGCCATTTTCAACAGCAAAGCTCCAGCATGCATGTACAGCTGTCCTTTCATTTCCACATAGGTACGAGACAACTCATCAGCTGCACTCACATACGGTTTTACTGACTGAAGCGCACGATCAAAACTAAAATGCAGAAAAGACTCATTCTAAACAGAGTCCTGGTAAAAGCTATAGCAGCTGATGTTGGTTTGTGCTATTTAACTGTGGATTAACTAACTTAATGAGTCAATGGAAAGTACTGTTTCAACTGCTTAAACCCAAGTTACTAGAAAGTACAATCATGTCAAACTCCCAAAGCTCTCAAGTTTATTGAAGTAAATATTACCTAGATACTTACAGTCTTTCATCACATTTTTGCACAGGTATTTTTAAAACTATTGTCCTGAACCACATGGATAAACTTGTTCACTACTGCAGATTTAGAGACATACAGGAGGTATTATTGACTCTGCCCTCTCTTTTTGTTATCACAAAGGTCCAAAATACTGTTTAACAGGCTCTTCAAAAATAGAAAATACTACAGAAATTCTAGTACCTGTAGATTACAATACAACCCCCACTCAGGAAAGGGTTTCCAGAAAACAGTTAAAACAATTTTTCAATTACTGGACAAGACTATAATGACTGTTAGCATTGCCATGATCTGGAAGTGCTTCAGATGTGAACATCTCAAAACGCTCTAATAAATCAGAAGCAGAAAACCCAACATGGTCAATGTCAGAGAAGAAAAATAAAACATATTCCTCATCCATTCTGTACTGCTTCAAATACTCATGCAAGATTAACAGACTCAAGAATATCTTTACAAAATGCAATAGAACAGCCATTACACTACTGGGGAACAAAGATAAGTTAGTAAAAACCAGTAACAAAAGAAAGATAATGGCAAGAAACAGATCTTAATCAAATTACTGACTACAAACACTATTTTGTATTTATCTAGGTGCAGATGGCAAGCCTTTAAGTCAGCTGTAACACCGGAAGTTTTCTCTGGAGGCTACTCTTGCTTCAGGTTGTTTCCTCCTTCCCAATTATACTATATGCATGAAGTTCCTAATTACTCCATTGTGCTGTGTTACTTAAGAATAGAATGAACTAGGACAAAGTTGATACATGGGAGGTAGTTCTGGCTTTTCAGTTTGACTTTTTTTTTTGCTTTGTTTGGATTAGTTTTTTGTGCTAGTGTTTTTTTCCAATTGTCTAGGAAATTCAGATTAGTCAATTTCTGAAGTACAGAACAACTTCTCTAACTGAAGGAAAAGAAGGTACAAAGACCCAGGATATGAGTTTTCTCCATGGCTGTGTGCTGACCATTCAAACATCTGTCAAAAGACAGCTTGGGGTTCACATCCAGTAAGAACCACTCTTGGTGGTCAGTACAGAGAATCACCTCTCCCACCAAAAACAAGATAAGCTGTGAAACAGAAGCTTGGCAGAAGTTATGTGAACCCAAACAATTCTTAGAGGGTTTTTTCTTACTTACTTAGAAAAATTTAAACAGTACCTTTCAAGTGCCTCTCTGCATTCCTGAACATCTCTAGAAGAAAGTGTCAGTTTGACAAAGCTGGAATAGGCCAGCAGATGATCTTTCTTGATAGTTCTCCAGTTATTTTTATCAGACTCCAAGTCTTGTAAAGATTCCAGATATTCCTAAAGAAGAAAGTTCATCACAGGATAAGGAACAGTCATCCTTCCATGAAGACAAGGGCAGTACTTCTCCAAAACACACTAGTAGTATTTATTGCATAATCCAGTTTCAGAGGTGAGACCTTAACATATTCTTCAGCAGCAAAGTTCCAGGGAACTACTTGCTTGAGCAATTTTATCCCAAATGGAACTGCTGTGTCTAACTCAGCTTTTGAGGTTAGAAACTCAATAGCTCTATAAAACTTAATTTTAGGGAGAAAATTCCAATTAAAAAAAAAAACCACAAGAAGTATTTTGTAATTCCACTGGTTTCAGTAGACTTGCATTTGAAGGAGTTAAATCCCTTGAGAAATAGCTGTCAGAATAGGGACACTAAGAGAAACAGACCAGGTAAAAAGATACGGAAGACTACCACAGGATCAAAATATGATTAAACACCTCAAATGTCTCTACAACACAGGAACACCATTCCAAACTTGACTGCAAAGGGATTCTCTTCTCTGCCTCCTGACAATGGAGCACAGCATCCTTTAATCTGTTATTGGAACGATAGAGTGCAACTAGTCTGATGTTTATGTAGACATCATCTGGTCTTGCATAAAGTTCTGCTTGAATCAAGTCAAAAAGCTGATTCCACCCATCTTCACCTTTACAATCCAGTAACTGCTCCTGTTGAAACATGAAGGTAACAGGTTAACATTATTTCCCATATCAGTCTTTTGAGCAACTACAGTACTAGACAACATTCTTTCCTCCACTACATAGACTACATCACTCTAGCTAGAGTACTCTTAATACAGGTTTCAGGTATTAAATGAAGTTTGATGAAATACTCAAATGTTTAAAAATGTACATGACAATCACAGAAGAAAAATCCTCAGAAGAATTTGCCTCCTTACCAAGAGGAAGAAATGCTTCTCAAAACATTTAGTTCAGTGAAAGAAGACCATGCCATAAACTTGTTTAAACAAAACCCCAGACACCTTGCAACTTCAGTGTGGCTGCTGCCCAGCTACACAAAATTAATATACCTGTGCAAAAGTGACATTGCATGGCTCAAAGTGTTTACATGATATTTGAGAATTACAGCATTTCTCACACTCTGTGCTGTGATTATGAAATGATCATAATACAGATTTAAAAACAAATAAGCAGTGTAAAGTAAGAAAGTCTAAGTTCACAGATCAGCTACCTTCCTGCCTGTGACACAACAGAAAGAACAAGTTACACCTATATATTCTTTAACTTCTTGACTGTGATAAATAACAATTTCTCAGCATTTTGGAAGAGGATTAAACTTGAAACATTAGAAAGGGTATGAAAGCATGCAGTTGCAGATTCCTTTAAAACCGGACAAAAATGTCAAGACTAGAAAGAGTGTAACATCTAGTAGCTTTAATATTAAAGACACTAAAATAATTTAGCCAGAGTTTTGCATGAGGTGACATGCAAAAGGCACTCCAGACAGGTGCTGAAAGTTTGTTCAAGCCATTGAACAGAAGTAATTTTTAACTTACCTTCAACCTGTAAATAGCAGGGCTCCCAGGAAAGAGCTTAGCAGCTCTGTCAACCCAATATTTTGCTCTTCCATCAGTAATGTCATTATTACATAGTAACTCTGCAATCTTCAATACAAGATCTTTCTGTGTTGGGTTCAACTCCACAGAACGCTATTTTTCCCCATGCAGATACAGTATCCAAAAAAAAAAAAGAAGGCAACTTTAACTTATGATCCATGTAGAACAGGTAAGAATTACACCCCCACAAGCATACCCAAATTCAAATTAGTTAAATCTATAAATACAGAATATGTAAGAAAAGCCTTTCTACACATCACCAATGGTTTACAGCACCTAAACAGAACTGCTGAAATTTAGAAAAGCGTAAGAGAAATAATGCAAACACCATTTCCTCTGCAACTATCACTAGATAGATATACAGAGAGAGCAGGACTGTAAGTACCTCTAGTCTAGCCAGGAGTAAAAACTTAAAAAAAAAGTGTGATAGCGCCTCATACACAAGAGTTGTATTGGCCAGACTTCTGACCACATCTTCCTCTCCAAAACCAGAACAAAGGCAACCCAGCTGGAAATTTGACATTTATATGCTTTCCTCATCAAAATTAGATTTGTCCCTCCCTTCTGCACTTGCCCTCTTCAAAACCAACCAAACAAAAAACACAGTATGTTTCATGTATGCCTACAGTCTTCTAGCAGCAACTAAACTCCAGTTGTCATCACAGTTTGCATTACACAATTCTATGACAATAGCCCAAGAGGCAATGCATGACTTGGGGAGAATTTTAACAGCAGACAGCATAAAGTCCAGATAAAAAAACAAAGAAGCAACTTCAAAATATACTACAGAAGTAAGCAATATCAAGTGAAGAATCCTCTCTGCATTGCTTCATGTGCCTTCCATTGTCAAATGTATATGACAGCTTTCCCAGGAGCATGTTTTCTCCTATGGGTTTGAGAATGCTCAGCCACAGAAGGGTTTCAGAAAGCCCATTTATAAAGGAATAAAGCAGAACATTAGGGGTGAATGCACTACTTACCTTGTAACACCCAAAAGCTTTTTCTATGTTTTCCTCAGCTTCATAAATTTGTCCAAGAAATCTGTGTGCTTTGGGATCTCTCTCTTGTATATTGAGGTATGTAGATATATATCTATGAAGGGAAAAAATGTCAGTTACTTGACCAGCATTATTCACTAACACTCCCCTCTCCCACCCAAGCTCTAATGGCAACTTTATCTGCCATACAGGACACACAAACATATTTTGTTCCAGATGCTTCAGTCAGACCACAGAAGTATAGACATGTTTTGTTCCGTTCCAGACACTTTGTCAGGACCTTTAAGTAAGCAGCAACATGGGTTTATACGTGTACAAACGCTACTTACTCACCAGCCAGTATTTCTGTTGATTAAAAAAACAAAAAGCAGGAGTTTGTAGAAATGGTACACTAAACACAATGAGCAAAACACCAGCCAATTCAGCTAGGTAAGTTTTTTCAGTACCACATAGCTAATCTTCTTTTAAGTTATTGCTTTACAAAGATCTAGATAGCATTCAATGTGCACATTGACTGCTAGCTTAAAGCAGCATGATATTCATCTTGGTTTCTCTGGTCTATTTCATATAAATATAGCTTTTCTTTTACACTTTAGAGAACAAAAAAACAAATGTCCATCAATGCATTTTACCTTTTAGCAAGTTCATATTCTTTTATTTCAAAATACAGCTTAGCAAAGAGGAATCCTTTCATCGATTTCTGAAGGAGAAAAACCATGACAAACACACTTTAGACATTTGGTACTGCAAAAGTAATTCCTTCATGAGTGACCTCTCTTTTCAGCAATGCCTAATACTCAAGTGACAGAATTTGATGACTCGTTATCAGTTCAAATCCACTCATCAAATATAAGGGTATGTTTTGAAAGATGTAGGTTTAAGAATGAAAAGAATAAAAGGCTTTGCTATAAAAAGGTTACTAGGAAGACAGAGACTACAAGAGAAGAAAACAACAAGCCTTTATATACATGTGTCCAGGACAACGTGGTATTTCATACATCACTCATTAAAGAGAGCAGAAGAATAGGGTCACCTATATTTAATTTATTCCTTTGCAATGCAGCAAGGAAAAAAGACATTCTACAAATCAAGAGAGATCTGCCATTTAGCCCTACTGTAGTATACTGTCATTAGACACTACTGTTTAAGTATACTTGAGGAAAAAGCAACTTTCACTTAAGTCATTCTCAGTTTGGATAAGAAATGCATTTATGTGCAGTAGTTTATTTCTGACTAAAATAACTTGAACATACACACCCTATGAGCAAGAGGTGAAGCATCTCAAAAGGTATTTTTTGGGAGGTAGAACAAGGAAGTAACAAAGGAGCCAAAGTGGCAGAAGCATGATCATGAGGAAAAGTGAAAGGAGTGAGTTAAAGAACTGACAAAGTTATAAGCAAAAAGGCAGAAGTAAACCAGACAAATTTAAAGCTTAAGCTCTCAACATCAGTTCAAAAACAATTTTGCTTTTGAATCAAGAAATACTGGAGCTAGTTACATCTATGATTCTAAACATGTACATTTTGAATTCACTTGAATTGTAAGTATTCCCCCCCTCTGACCACCGTAATTCATGCACAAGTTTAAGAAACAGTTAAAAATGAAAGCAGGCCTCCTACAATACCTCAAGTTTCCAGACTGTATTTTTGAAACCTGTTATAAGAGGGAAACACTGAAGTATGCCAGAGTAGAGCTGCACTTGGCATCTTCTTTTAAACATGGATGAAAAGAAACCCCAAAATAAACGCTTTGCAGCCTTATGAGTACCCCCTTCCTTAAATCAACACAACGGGAAAAATTGGTAAGATTCCCCACCACTGACTTTGCTTATACAATTAGCTGTAAGCATTACTTATTAAAAAAAAAATTAAACACGTAAATATGCACCACTTGGTCTTAAGCACAACAGGAGAGGATTTATTTTGTTGTTGAGTTCAGCAGGAGTATCAAAACAATTAAACAGCACCTAGGATTCTGAGAGTCATGCCCTTGACATTGGCTGCTCTAAACAGCACCCAAAGCAATTAAGCCACAACAACTTTGTGTTGTAGCCAAAAGAACAACTTTGTTGCTGTTGGGAAAGAGATACAAAATGATGTACACAAGGCCTGCATAAAGGCCCTACTGCATAATGGTAAACATGGATGTATTCACACTATACAACATAGTGCTGAATATTCTAACTAAAAAAAAAGTCAATTCAAGAGCAGTAGAACAGGATCTTTCAGGACTAAATAGCTCCCATGAATTGCATCAGGCTGCTGTGATTCTTTTCCAGATATAATGAAAAATGGTGACAAGTTATGCAGAGATCCTCATCTTTCTGGCCAGTTACTAAAATACAACAGAAAGATTATTTTTTCCCCATTCTTCCTGTCCTAATATTGCTACAAAAACAACAATAATATTAATGACATAGCGCATAAAAGAAAACTGAAAGTGCTTCACGTGTTCCTCATTCAGTTTCTTCTGAGAAAAGGAAACTCAGGAATCTTTTTCTGAGAAACGAAACTCGGAAAACACAGGAACTAAACTCTCACAAAACTGCAGTCTGTACCCAGAGAACTGGTGGACTCTTTAAAACTACACTACGGCTTACTAGTTGTAAGATACAGGTGCAGAGCGCAAATAAACCACTGCTCCATTTAGAAAAAGCATCTACAGTAAGCGAAACCCCTTAGCCCTTTCTCAGCTTCCCCTACCTCACCCGATTTACAGAGACCCCAAGTAATTAGGCACTGAGAAATACTCCCAAACACACCATAACTCACAGAATATCAGACTAGTCAGGAACGGAAGCGACCCATGGAGATCACCTAGTCCAACACCCTGCCATAACTCGGTCACCTAGGGCAGGTGATAAAGGTCCGTCCAGGCGGGGGTTGAATGTCTCCAGAAAGACATCCGTCCAGAGAGGGATCCTTTTTCCTCTTGCCGCCACGGACGAGAACGGGCCAAGCACACCAAGCCCCCACACCGAGCTGGGCGGGGGGAGCCGGCAGAGAGCGGCCGCTCCCCAGGCCGGTAGCGCAGGGGCAGCGAGCGCAGGGGCAGCGAGCGCAGCCGCCCCCCGGCCCAGCGGCAGCGAGGCCGGCGCGGGGGACGGCGGTCCCTCAGCACCCGCTGCAGGCAAGGGGCCCCACACCGGCCGCAGGGAGCGGTCGCAGCGCCCCCCGGGCCCGGCGAGGGCGGGCAACGCGAGGCCGTGCTTACCTCTCTGGGGGACCGAGCCGCGGCCTGCAAGGAGGCGACGTAGCGCTCCACCTCGGGCTTCGTCCGCCTCATCATGGCGCTGCCGCGGCAGCGGGGGCTGCGCCCGGCCTCCGTCGCGGCTGGAACGCGCCTTCCCGGCCGGCCCAGCGGCCTTGGCCCGGCGCCGGCGGAGAGGAAGGCGGAGGGAAGGAGGGAGGAAGCGCAGGAGCGACGCGGCCGCCGCGCGTTACGCAAGTTCCCGCTCAGCCGTGCGGCGCGCGCAGCCCCAGCGCGTGCCCCGCTCCCGCCCCCATACCAACGGCCGGGGTGGGGCGGGGCCTGGCCGCGCCTGCGCATGCGCACCGGGAGGAGGGGAACAGGAATAGACACTTTCAAGGAAAATTGTGAGAAACCAAGTTTTAGCACTTTCTCACCTAAAACTACAATAAACACACCTCATAAGTATATAAAAATATATATGGCGATAATATATTTATCACCTAAATAATATACCATATATATATGCATATACACATATATATACCTATATATACATACGCACATGTGTGTATATGTATGTATACATATTTAGATAAAAAAATTTTACCTAAATCTAAGTAACAGTTCTGGCGCCCTCACCACAAGAAGGAGAGGCACGAAGTTGATAGGAGGAGCTATCCTCCTAGGAGCATCTCCCCTAGGAAGACAGGGTGAGGAAGCTGGAGCTGTGCAGCTTGGAGAAGGTTCTATGGAGATCTCATAGCAACCTGGCAGTATCTGAGGGGCCTACAGGGAAGCAGGACTTTGTCTGGAACTGTAGTGATAGGACAAGGAGTAATGGGTACAGTTTAAAGAGGGGCAATTTATGTTAGATACAAGGAAAAAATTCTTCACTGTGATGGTAGTGAACCACTGGCACAGGTTGCCCAGAGAGGTTGTGGGTGCTCCATCCCGGGAAGTTTTCAAGGCTGGGTTGGATAGATCTCTGAGCAATCTGGCCTAGTGGGAAGTGTTCCCCATGGCAGAGGCTTGGGACTAGACCTTTAAGGTCCTTTCCAACCTGTAATATTCTATGATTCTGTACTTTGTGGTTCAGAGCAACTGTAATTTTAATCTGTAAGCATAAGGGCCTTCTTACTGAGATCCAATGCTCTAGAAAATGAGTCTTCAAATATTTTAGCAGCTGTGGTGAGAAACCTTTCTGTCCAGGCACTGTGGACAGTATAATTGAACAATTAAGTTCTAAAACACAGCTAGGAACATGGAGTTAAACATGGACCAGCAACCCTCAAGGCAGGACAGATTTGCAAATTGTAGTTTTACAGGTTTGGTGGCTCGAGGATGAGCCCTGTGGTGAAATTCCTAGCAGGAAGCCTCAGATTCTACTCACCGGAATTAGCCATCTTTCCTGCCAGTTCAGATGCTTTGGTCAAAATGAGGCCACTGGGCCAACTCTCTGAAGAAGTGTAATTAAAAATTTCTCCAGTTCTCCATCTCAAACAACCCATTGACAGTCACTGGATTCCTGCTACACCTAAAATATACTGACAGCCTCACAGCTCTTACCCTCTTTGCAGGAAAAATAAGGAAATATAGCCAACTTTTTTTCTTTAAGACTAGCAACATCCAGGTAAGATCCTGACTAAAAGAATTAATCCTCTCTTTTATTCTTTTTTCTATTAATGGTGATTTATTTAGACATTGGATGCAATTCCACACACACACAAAAAAATCCTCGCTACTTTTTTATGGTGTGGCTGCAGCTGGGATTATTAATTATTATTAGCTGGGATTATCTGCACCTGCCAGTAAGTAACAGAGGTGTTGGTGCTGGTGCAGAGAAGAACATTGGAGTTTACTTGACTCACTGGAGAAGATTACCGCACTTCAGCTGAGGGGGAGGCATGAGAAATTGCCTTCATATAAAGCAGGTACTTTGGCACTGGTCACTGTCTCACCCATTGCTGTGGAAGTGACACCTCCTATGTTGTCACTGGTGGTCTCAGTGGTGGGCAGGATAGCACTGACTCGAGAGCTGTTCCTGCAACCTGAGTGTGCTCAGCACAGCTCGCTGCCTGTGCACTGGAAATGAGCACAGGACATGCCACTGCCAGCAGCAGAAAGGCTTTAGGCTCAGCTCTACCCCCTACAGCAATATCCACTGGGCTTTCTGGAGTGCTCCCCACTGTTAGCCTAACCAGCCTTTCTAAAGGAACCTCTCTTGCCCATGCATAATTAATTGATCCATGTAGCAGAAAGTGACAAAGTTTCTGAGGTATCCATTCCCAATTGCTAGGCTCACAGATTCTTTGATGGACCTTATAGAGGTCATAGGTAGAAAAATAGTACTGGGCTCTGCCTCTTTTAGGAAAGCATGTGCAGCTACATGAAATATTTGTAATACTTTGGGCCAGGAAGTGAGCTTCAACACCAGACGTGTAATTGTCCAGGCTGCCTAATTGCTAACTTGCTCCCCAGCTCTGCTTTGCAACTGCTTTTAACTAATCCTCCTAATGACAATGTCCAGGGGTATTATACCAATGACAGTTCATGCCAAAGACAGCTCCCAAGAGAGCAATATGGATTTGGGGAATTCTCCACTTGAGATAGGGCTCCAGTAATAATATTTTCACCACAAGGGTGATGAAGCACTGGATCACCCTATCCCCAAAGGCCTGTGAAATCTCCTTGCATGGTGATGTTCACAGTTTGGCCAAGAAAGACCTTCTGCACTGATGTAACTCTGAAGTTAGACCCACTCTGAGCAGATGGCTGGGCTAGCTAGTGGTCCCTCCCGACCAACATTTTTCCATTCTTCATCAGGCTTTGAACCCCCAAGTACCCTCAGATGCTTTAAGTGCTACATTGTGGGGTCTGACACACAGACTAGAGTTCATGAAACAGAAGATGCTGCCTTGGTGAACTGTAGCACAGTGATCACCATCAGGAACCTGGAAATGGAAAAATCCAGCCTGTGTCAGGCCCCAAGGGCCACCAGAGTGGAGAGGAAATCTGAGGCCACTGTGCTGCAGATGGATGTAACTCTGAGCAATGTGGATACGAGCCAGGTCTTGCCATTTAGCTTTGGGGCTAGTGACCCTTCTGTCTCTGAGCAGTAAGGCTGGGCACATAGAGGCTGAAGGAAAAGGTATACAGTCAGTGCAACATGAAAACCTTGAAGTCAGTTATAACTTCAGAAGGAAGCAAGAGTGTGGTCTACTGAATCCATGGCACAGTCTAGAATTCCAACAGAGCTGCTGTGCTAGTTAAGTAAACAATTTGTGAGGAATTTTAAGCTTTCATAGTCTTCAACAGGGTCAGGGACTACATTTATAAATGTTAACATTTATAAATGTTAACAGCATTCAATAATTATGTAGGATAAAATAGTCAAGGAACCTAGCAATAAACTGGAAGTTTGGCATGACAGTTTCATTACAGTGAAAACAGGAGAGAAAAATTTAACAGCAGGGTGTATGTTTTGCACTCAGACAAGATACTTTCTTTAAGAAAACCCAGTTACTGTGCTGATAATTCAGAAAATTCAGAAAATATCCAGAAAAATCAGGCTATTCTTTACCAAACAAACTGTGGTTTCTTTTATGAACTTTAGAACTACATACAGACATGCCTTTAGGAAAGGTATCTGTCTCCTTTAAATCAGGATAATAAGGAAGTTTTTACATAGTTACAGGTAAAAGCTCAGGGATCCAAGAGAGCCTTAGTGTTTTCCCACCCATCTTAAGCATTTATTTCAGAGAGGCAAGGTTTAATAACATGACCTTTATTGATGATACAGGAAAGCAGATGTTTTAAAGTAATACACTTTATCTGTTTAAGTCACTAATGTACAAAAATTAAAAAAACCCACAAAACAAAAAAAAACTTCGTACCATCAAGAAGACCTAAGTAGCTGCATTTTCTATAAGAAAGGGAAAAATAAAACAAATTTGCATGGACAGAACTCAATAGTATAAAACAATTAAATGTATGCTATAAAGAATTTTGATTATTTGTAAGCTCAGTCCTTGAGGATGGCTAAGGAAGTAGATCCTAGCAGGATCAAACCTTGCATATTTACACTCAGAGGTGTAAAAGTAATATTGCCAGTTAATTGAAATACGCGTTTTCAGTATTGTTCTGAAAATCTATGAAGTCTAGAAGCTAAATTTTAAATGCAGATGTTCACATTTCAAATAAAATACTTCTTGCATCCTGTATAATTAAGGCAAAGTATGCTATCTTTTGAAAATACCTTCTATATAGTTTTTGCATAAAAATATGAAATAAAATATAAAACTATATATATTTAATGGTATACTGTTATGTATGGTCCAGCAGAATAAGGCACAAAAAGTAAATAGAATGCAAAAGCATATATAGAAGATAATGTGTTATTTTAAGTGGAATATAGCAAAATTCAAGTAGTTATGAGTATGCTCATTTCCTGCAATAGGAATACATTTTTTTATATAAGTATCTCATGCTAAGCCTGATGTAGAAACATTCATCATGTAACCATAATCTATAATTTTTATAATTTTATGTATGTAATTTGTACAGTGGCTGTATTTAGAAATCTGATAGTTTTTAAACCATCTGAGACAAGGCTCCTTAATGCGACGACTTGGCCTGAAACCCAAGTGTGAATTTTTCCATGAGGCAAAGTATATGGTTTCCTGCCCAAATCACTTGAACTGGACAAGTTTTGTCTTGCATGCTTAATAAGAAGGTAAATATTTTCACTAACATAAATGACAATACACGTCCCTAAAGCTGGGCACATTTGTGAAGCTTGTTTTCACAGGTGGTGTTCACAAGCCAATTTTCTCTCTCTCAAAAGTTCCACAGAGAATTAGTGTACAGAATGGGCCACCTGCATCAGTACAATGGCATTATTGGTCAGAAACCTTTCAGGTGAGCTGGTATTTATTTTGAAAGTATGGTCTGTTTGTCAACAACTAAGCATACACATATAGAGAACAGAGAATCTTAATATACTTTGTGTTGACAGAAGGCACACATCAGCATTTGTTGTCTGACTGCAGCCTCCAAGCAGCAACTCCCCCTTCCCCTCCCAAGTAGTATCTAGAAGATTTTCATAAAGGAAGAGGGGAGCAGATGAAGTCTTTACTTCCTTCCCAAAGTTTCAGCTAATTTCTTCAGTCTTTTCTTCAGCTCTAGAGGAAACTTCTCATAACACTTTTTGCAGACAGGCTTCATATCAAACTCAACAAATTTATTCCTAAAACAACAAAGCAAAATAAACAGACAAAATTTTAGCAAATGATATAGTGAAAAAAAAAAAAGAATTTAAAAAAAAAATCTCCTATTAAATGTGCACAAGCAAAAAATTAACCCCCCAATTTAAACAAACACATTAAGCTACTTTTACAAGTTATATACACTGTAGGCAGTGATTACAATACCCTGTTGAGTAAGTTATGCAGATTTTACCCAAAAGCCCATATTTATTAAGTGTAATTTAGAAAGCCTTTCAAACCTGATTGTAGACTAAACATAAGATAATGGAAGAACAAGTTAGTACTTCGCGTTGCAGTTGCGTGAAAGATGTTTTGGTTTTGACAGCCGTAAGTTCATGCAAAAGTGCAAAAAAAACAAACATCCTTAGGACTAACCAAAGAAGAAAGGAGCTGAGATGGTGGTGAGAAGGAAAAGAAGTTTACAAACAGATTGGCTTTTTCTTTTTCTGCTTGTCTTTATCCTTTGCTTCACGTTCCCGTTTGGCAAGTCGTCGCTTAAATTCATCTGGCATTTTCTCATAACAGTGTTTGCAGACAGGTTTTAGATCAATTTCGACAAACTTATCCCTTTAGAGTTAAACAAGAAAAAATAAAGGATGGAAAAGGAGAAGAGTTAGGAAGACTAACTGAAGGAAGACCTGAAGAGACAGCTGAAAGAGATGGAAAGTACTAAGTGGAGAAAGCAGAAGAAAGAGGGACTTATTTCCTTGATGCTGCTTACATGTTTTTCATGTGGTAACAGCTAAACTATAGCAACATCTACACTTTGAAGAGAACCACTGATATGTGTCGAAGATATCACACTTATCCATACACTTACTTGAGGGTTAGCTTAGTGTTGCAAGTTGAACAAGCGAAACAGTTCACACACCATGCTTTATTCAGAGCAGACACAACTAGAGAGATGGGAAAAAAGAAATCATTAGTTTTACCAATAAAAAAAAAATATTATGAAAATTTAAAGCTCACATATTCATGAGGTGTGAAAAACGGTCATTGATTATTGTATCAAGCATTAAGGACTGTAACAATAACATGGCCTTGTAATGTTATGTTATGGCCATGACTGGTGAAGCGCATTTTAGAGTGTAATGAAGCAGGACTGTGAAGCATTGATACAGTTGTCTCTGAGGCAAGACCAGCTTAACCTATTTCTGCCTCCTATTTTTTGCTTCCACTTCATCTCATACCCAGCTGATCTCAGGAAATGCTTCTGTGAGGCCAAGTTCCAACTTAATCAAAAATGCTTCCAGCTGAAGAGCAATCCAGCAAAATTGTGTTTATATTTTCATTCAGTTTTATTTCTCAGATCCAGCTCAGACTGCACTGCAATCAGCAGTTGCACTTGCCCAGCAGAAGAAAATAATGTGAAGCCAGCAGCCAGACACTGCTGGTAAATCAGCAGTACCAAGGTGAAAAAAAATGAGACTCTTATTCTTTGCTTTGAAGAGAAAGTAACTATTTCCTAGTTGTTCTGTAGGTAAATCCATTTCCTGCTCTTTCTCTCTTTCAGTACAGCTTTCCAGTTTCCCTGTCAAAATTTTCTTAAGTTAGAGAATGCCGAAGAATATTTTTCTTATAATGTTTTTCTCACTCAATCTCTCCATGTTTTTCTCACAGTATTTTGTCAACAATAAGGAGAACCAAAGCATTGTCATGCAGAGGGTTTTTCCTGCTCTATGGGGCAAGCATGTCCACAGATACACAGTTATTCCACTGCTTTCCAGAATAATACTAGACAGGAGAAAGTCTTTCCCCCAAGTACTGCTCCCTCAGTAATGCAGTCATAGACAACCCTCTGAAAAACTGCTGCTGCTATTTGTTTCACCTGACAGAGAACAATACTGGATACCAAATTTGTGACATCTGAGTCAAAATTTGTGTGCAGAAATGAAAGAAGAAATGTAATTGAAGACATACACTGAAAATAAAGAAATTAGTGTGTATTATTTTCAGTTCAGAGACCAAAACTTAAAATATCGGTGTCAGACTATATGGTGAAAGGTTAGAATCATACAGAGATGTAGTTATCAGATAAGTTCCATTTCTGCTCATTCCAGTAGAATTTTCCTGAAAATGAGGACTCCTTCCTCTAAGGCATTTTGGATTGTCATTCTGTAGGCATAGTGCAGTCCAGAAAATGTAGGGAAAGCACATATACAGAATGTATGTTCTACATACTATGTCTATGTGTATGTTCTACTATGTCTATAGTTACCTGCCTATAAACTAACTTATGTCTCTTTTTGAATGTTAGAAGCTTTCTCCTACTATTTGCTAATACCTTTGGCTTAGATGAGGCTAACAGTATTTACTTTGGACAGGGTAAACAGGCACATAATGTCACATTACTTCAGGTAGAATAATTTGCTTTTGGCATTTTATCAGAGCTAATTATAAAAAAAAAAAACCCTCAAAGCCACCCCCTTCTCCCAAAAAACCCAATCAAACAATAACAAAACAAACAAATTATTTGTAGTTCTGCCTTTACAGGGCATATATTTCCAATTATGATCATTTCTGGTTTTGTGACATTATCATAAGCCTAGATTTTCAAAAGATGGGTGCTTGTGATAGGTAAATATCTCCAGGATTCAAACTGACATAATGGGAAGGGGGCATTTTAGAAAATTCCTAACTTTGCCCACCTATGTCTTTCAGGATCTAAATATTTTTTCAAATTTGGCTCATGATCCACAAACTCATTTGTGGAGATGTCTGTATGCTCCTTCTCAGCCTTGCATGTGTTCTTTTTGGAAGGTGGTCTGTCAGGAAGCCATTTCTGAGCATCTTCCAGCATCCCTGGCCTCTTCATGTGACTAAGGGGTGACGTGGCCATGGGGTGGTCTTCTATCATCATGAAATGATGTTGGGTTTTCCTACCATTTGGTCTCTGACTAATTTGCTCTAATTTAATTTCTGGTCAAGAGTACATCTGGTTTTGTGTTAATGAAAACTGGGCTGCTTCCCCCTTTCAATTTTAAAGAGAACTTCCATCAGAAAGGAACATTAAGAAAACAGAAAAGTGCTTACCATCTCCTTCAATCACACGGTTGCAATGGAAACAAACATCACCAAATAGCTGAAGAGGAAAGAGAAGTAATATTTTTTTAATATAATGATTTTATTGAGGGTAACTTATCAAACTAGCAAAATAACTATGTTTCAGCTGATGGGCACAATCACTTTCCTGTTTGTTCTAGTGAAATAAAGAGAATGCTGGCAAGACTGGTTTGGTTTTCCAAGTACATTTTGCATCATCTCATCACAAAAAGCCTTGATAATATTAAAGATGAAAACATTTATCTGCCTTTGATTCTCTTTAAGTATGATTTTGTTTTGTTTCAAGATTTCTCTAATCCTGAAGATTTGAAATCTTCAAAACAGCCGTTGGTGTCATATACATATTGTTACTAACCAGAAATGTAACATTTGGACTTATGTGCATGACTGAAACAATGTATTGCTGTAACTGTAAGAAAATTTTATCTTTATGAAAAAAAAATGAGAACTTCAGACAAAAACTATTCATTCTTTTTCCAAGCTATTTGTCCACAATAGAACAAGAGGTGCCATGTATTTTTTCTAACTGTGGGAAAAGACATCCACTCTCCATACAGCTCTTGTCTGGTGTATGGACTTAGCCCATCCCAGCTGCAACACGATTACTATGAATGCCACAGCATTTACAGTCTGCAAGTGTGCCAGCACCAATCATCTGCCCTTCATCACTAATGACCAATTAAGAATCCATCTGTAATTAGCAGATGCCATACAACTCCCAAGTGTAACCCCTTCTCGTGTATTTATGTAAGCAAGGGAGGTGAATGTGACAGGACACAGATGGCTTCCAAGGAACAATATGTCCGTGCATCGTGGGGCTGGACTCCCCGTCCAAGGGCATCTGGAGAGGGGTGGTACTGCCAAATGCAACTTCTACATAGATGCAAGTGGTCACTAGAGGGTGTCTTCTGACAAATTTAGTCTTGGAAGTCTTTATCAGCCTAATTACTGAGCAAGAGCACGTATCAACACACAGTGTCTTAAGAGCAGCAGCTGCAGGGAAACCCATGCCACTCACTGGGGCTTCCAAATGCAGTCAGTGAGTGGCAAATGTTCTTTAACTTCTTAGGAGAGATTAGGTGTCATTAGCTGCTCTGATCTACTGACACGTCAAAACCCCAAACAGCCCTACTTAAGTACCACTAAGCTTGAAGAACAATTTGATATTTATTGTCCTGACCAGCCTTTGTGAAATACCTGCAGTTTTCTTTTTTAATGCCACACAGATGAATAGGGAAACCTGTATAAATTAAACACAACAGAACATGCTAACTGCCATTAAACCCAGAGGTCCCTTTAAGAATGTCCATGGTTTTCCATCTCTATCTACTAAAACCAAATTCTGAGTTTACCAATTAATGCCATTTTTAAAAATATGCAACCTTACCTGATTGTAGTGGGTTTCACAATACGCCAAGCCTTTTCTCTCATAGTGACGATGACCCAGGAATGGCTTTTCACATTTTGCACAAACAAAATGCTACAAAGAAAATTACAGTACATTTTTTTTAATCTTTTGGAAGTAATGTTATTTTTTCTGGAAAGCAAACTAACCATGTCTACTACTTGAATGTGGCTGAAGTCTACTGAGCCATCTTGAAAAGCAGAGTTAAAAGTTTTGTTTCTACATTTAGACCATTAAAATGATATTTCTTTTAATGTCTTCAACATTTCAATCCTAAAGTTACAAAACAAAATCAAGCAATGAAATCTCATTTTTCATCAGTGAACAGAATTAAGAGCTATTAAAATAACTTGTAATATTATTATACCCTTGTAAAGAAAGCATTTCCTAGATGAGAATTTCAAAACAACAGAAGGAATAAATTGTTTATTAATTTATCTAATTAAAATAGATGTGGAACTAAGTCTTGTATGTGGCTTTGAAATATGAACTCTTAAATGAACTATTAAAGAAATATATACATGGCAGGTGACTGTGGAAGACCAAAGGGTATTGTCATGCTTATTGACATGGTTGCCACAGATTTGACTGCCTTTCCACATGTACTGCTTTGAGCTCTGAAATTTTCATTTGTAAGGGCCTTGCTGTGCTTCCTTTGGTTACTGATTTCAGTCAAAGCCCTCTGTAAGGTGGCAAATAACTCCTGTTTCACAGTGGAAGACCAGCCACAATAAGGTTGAAGAGGGATTTGGAGAAGGCATTTATAATCATTGCTGCAAACTTTGAGAATAGTTTCACTGAAATTGATCAGCAAAATCACAGATAAATATGCTAAGGTTTACATTTGTAAGAGAGATTGTCTAACATCTGATGTTTACCTCCACATGCCATTGTTTGCCCATGGCATTCACCACACGACCTTCAATTGGTCTCCTACATGCCCCACAGATGGGGACACCCATTTTGTCATGGCAGGGTAAGCAGTAGAGTTCTCCTTTCAGCTCACGAGCATCAGCAGTAAGTTCCTTCCTGTTCAGAAGTTAATGGATTGAGAGCATGAATAAAGGCACTCAAAAAGTGCCTTCTACTCTCAAGTGAAAAATGAAGTGAAAAAAATAAATTAGCATTTCCTTTAGAATTATATTTATACTACAGTATGCAGCAGCATCAAATTTAACACAGTTCAACACAGTTCAAGCCTGATCACAGTAAACTGAGGCTGCAAAGCGATGTGCACTGAGTCTCTCTGGAAACAGCTACCGAGCCATTGTCATTCTGCTTAAGCAGCACAAATGTGTGTGTGAAAGCTGCATATGTTTGGTTTATATTCTGGTACTTACCACCAGTGTATTTTAGATTTGCATAACCGCAACTGAAAATAAAATGTAGTCCTCTACACCTAGTTATATTTTCTTTATATCAAACTTCAGAGAAAGAGAACTACAGACCCACATGAACTAGACTTACTCATTTCCCACTGCAGAATCTTACAAACTCTACCTTTTAGTAATTTGTATGATTAGATACTGGGAACAGCTAAACCATAAAAGTGACCATAATCACAAATACTCTCAACTGGTTGCCACTGATATAACACAACATACTGTTATTCAAATCAGCCTTTGCTATGGCACTGAAATAGTAACTTCCTTTGCAGCAGAAATAAACAAGTAAGAATCCATGCTATGTCCTACAATGTTCCATGCTCATCCTACATCTCTGCATCAGTGCAGGATGTAGAAATGTGCAATTTCATGTGCTGCGGTTGCAGAAGATGATAAAATGAGATGGAAGAAGGCTTCTAAAAAAGGCAGGCTTTAAAAAGAGAGAACAACGTTTGGATGCTGTTGAACTTAACAAAACCACAGGCAAGATAGCAATTCAAGCAACAAAAGACAACCACTTCTCTTCCCCTCCTAGTAGAATAGTGAGCTATCATTTCACTACTATAGAAATGGTATCTGTGTCAATACTTTGTATTTTGTAAGGTACTGCCTTGTCCTGCAGAGTCCAATCTTTCTTTAGACCCCAGCAGGTCAGCTGTTGCTTGAACCCCACCATGCCAAAAGCAGTAAGTAACACACATCTGGCCACAAGATATCCCAACCCCACCCCCTCTTATTAGTTGTTGGGCAAGTTTTCACTTTAAATCGGTGAAGCAAATAATCCCAGCATTTTCCTGTTTCCCTTTGCAGCACTCAGGTTACCCGCAGTTTGCACAGTTGAAATGATCAGGGTGATAAGGATCATTTTTGAATATGAGAGGCTGTTCATCAATAATGGCATGACACTTCTGGCAAATGTACTTTCCCAGGCCTCTGGCTTTTTCCCTGTTATGGCAAGGACGGCAGAGGTGTCTGAAACAGCACAAAAAAAGAGAGGTAAGTATTGCTACAAGGTACTACAGTGCAAAAGATAAACAAAAAATCTTTCAGAAACTCATTTCAATCAGCTCTTTTTCAAGTCTTGTTAAAACAACTTCATTTCTAAGGCAAACAAAGTTCAAAGCACCAAAATGATTGCCCAAGTTCAGGGTGATCATTTAATTTTCTGTCACCACAGGAATACCATTTCTTCAGCTCAGCTGAGTTAAAGCTGTTTTGAAACACAGAAAACAAAGTTTCTTATAGATTCTCATTGATGAATGTTTTACTTTCAAAATCTTAAACGTTTAGATTGGAAGCTGTATGAACACTTCTGTAGATAATTCTGTATATAGCATTATACTTAAGAAGACAGTGGCCATATAACCCACTTGTAAAATAGTCTTTTGATCATAGCTGGCAAAAATAGCCTACTCTGTGAAGGGTCCTACTGAACATTAAGCAATTATTAATAAATATGGTGCCAAACTAGACCAAAATTGGAAAAACAAGTTGGAAAAAGAAACTAAACATTTTTATTAAAAAAAGGATAATGCTTCTGTATCTGAATGTTTTCTCTCTTATTCCATATAACAATGAACCCAAAAGGTCACTGGGTAAAGAAAATATTTGCCATGAAACTTGGTGTTGAAGAAGACAAAATGTTAATATTTTAAAATACCCATTCTTCATTTTGTGATGCACGATTAGATTTCTTATCACAGCAAATACTTCAAGTTGCTCCATCCGAGCTGGAAAGCTTCAGGAAAAAAAACCTCTCAGTCCCACTATTAGGTCATTTAATTTATGATCAGTAAGCAAAAGGAAGGGTGGAGATTTACCTGCCAGCATTCTTGACAAATCCAATATCAGCCAATACTACTTGGCAGATATCACAGCAGAAGCACTCTGGATGCCAGCTATTGTTCATGGCTTTAATAACACGACCAATAATGAACTCACCTGTAAGAAACACAACATCAGGATGTAAAATACCATACTAGACAAACTTCAAAGTTTGTCAAATGAGTCACTACAATGACTACAATCACCATTCCTTTCCTTGCCCCAAAATCTTGTAGGACACATTGCTTTCAATATTGCAATTCTGATTCCAAACCCTGGAATTTGGATTTGTTTGTTTGTTGTATTTTGTTATTGGTCAGAAGAAAACATCTTTGCTAGTGGAGGACCTTCTGCTCTTTATATACAAGTCCTTCTACATGCACACTCCACCTTCTCTCTGCAGTAATCCCTTTTTGGTCCCTTCACTGGTTTTACTTATTTGTTCTCAAGCTGTTACGAAATTTATGGAGTACTTCATATAATATGGGCTTTCTTATCTCCAAATCATCTTTCTCCTTCATTTCTTTAAGAGTATGACAATTTTAACTTGTCATGTACATAGCAGGGGGTTTCTACTCCACTAGGACCAAGCCTTGAAGGTACTCTATACTCAAGGCACAACAGAACTAAGCTTGGGTGACTGTGGACCTCCTGCAAAAACACTCGTATGGAGTCCAAATGCAAAGGTGCAGTGAAGCTGCAGAACAGTCCAAAACACACAAATTCTGACCTACCACAAGGAGTCCTGTTTCATATGGCATTAAAAGAATAGTGTGACAACTAGTGTTTTGCATGCACAGTGTGACTGAACTGCACAGACAGTGGAGTGATGTCCATCACAGGTGAATTAGCTAAGCTAAGCTGATGGACAGTGTAGCCAGGGGCTCTGAGCAGTGCAAAATGTGTTGGGGGCTCAGCTTCACAGTGCTGTCAGAGGCTGAGTGCTGGCTTTGGAGATCAACTCCAAGAGCTGCCAAAGGGGAGTGATCAAGCAGTGTGGATGATAACATCCAGCATGGGACTCTGTAGCATTCCCATGAAGTCATGGCTTTTCAAAAACAAAATCTGATGGACTCCAGACGTGTCAAGAATGCTCAAGGCCTCATAGCTGACAATAGCCCCATTGACTTTGTGTTTATTAAGTACAAGCAGTGGAAAAGCCCAGCTCTGGGCAGGACCTTGATAAGGTTTTAAGGGAGCTGGCAATACCCAGGAGAGAGGATAGGAGAAGGTGGAGCTGTGCCAACTGGACAAGAGAAACTGGAGATAGGCATTATAACTCCTCACAAATTGCCACCAACTCATTTTTTCCTCTTCTCCTGCTTGTTCACATCTGCAGCCTTAAATTCATAGTTCCATAACATCTGCTTCCTTTTCCCTTGGTGCTCAATGCATCCCTCCACAAGAGGAAAGGCCTCACTGAGGTAAATTAAAGCTTTAACACCTTGCCAAAGGTGCCAAAGAAACACATGGGTTTCCTTCCAGAGCAGTGTAGGAAATAGTCAAATAATGACTTCATAGATCTGGCCCCAAAAAATGTGTCACACACAGGGGAAAAAGAAAACATGCAAGTGATTACAGCGCAGCAGACGCACAAGCATTTACATCAACAGTGGCAAATAAAGAGCAGCCCTCAGTATCACATAGGATGCATTTAGACACTGAAGCCTGAAAGGTATTTGGTTCAAAAAAATCAGTGGGGGCCCAGCTTGATTATAACACTAGATGATAAATACTGTCTTAGCTTCCGTGAAGGAGAAGGACAGTACGGGTAGGTTACAAGAGTCAAAGCAGATGACAGAGTCTTGTTGCAGGGTTTCAGCTACATGAGAAGGGACAAATGTCAGCACATGGAGACTTACAGATATAAATAATCAGGAGTCATGAATGGTGTATACTATCAGGAGTTTATGAATGGTCTGTTCATTGAATCATTTAGCTCACCAGCTAAATTACTTATCAAAAGAACGCAAATTTTATTTTTAAATCCTACTGGTTTAAGCTGAACATGAGCACTTCCCAGAGAAAATATACAAGGACAGCACATTTTTCCTCAGTGACATTCCAATGTGTGATCAGTGTGAAGTATTTCTCCTTAAGTTGAAACTTACCACATTGATGGCAGCAAGGGGCAAAAAGCATTTGAAAATCATGTTCACAGTATTTCCTCCCTTCAAACTGCAAATAGAAAAAGATCTGAGCATTAGAGGGATGAGGAACATGCACTTAACATAAATGCCGTAACAGCCTGATGTGTTTCCAGATACAATTAGGTAGTAAAACATGAGGGACTGAGCAAAAAAACCCAGACCATAAGCTACATGTGCTAGGCATTACATCCACCCACCTTAATTCACCTACTAGTTAGCATTTAGTGTTAACAGCACACCATTTCTCCAGTTCTGCTGAGAGTGTAAGGCATTTTCTGTCATCCATTTACATCACAAGAGGTGTCTAAATTTTGACTCACTACTGAAACGGAAGCAGCCAAGCACATTCTGAGGAGGAAATTAGCTAACAAACAGCCTTGGCCAGCAGGAGGGGAGAAGCATTTTTCCCAAACCTATTTGATGTCTTCCTTGCTCTACATTTCCTGCCAGAATGACCCAGCATACTAGTGGAAGTACATATGGTGGAGGTTGGGTTAAGAATATCCAGGGGCGGAAATCTTTGCAATTTATAGAGAAGATCAGCCAAAATACGAAGGGAAATAAGCCTTTTCCTTCATGATCCTTATTTCATAGAACCATAAAACCGTTTAGGTTGGGAAAGACCCTTAAGATAATCAAATCCAAATATTAAGGAGTAAAGTTCACTACATCGATCAAATTAAATTGATTTTAAGGGATTTGAATCTTATCACAGCTTAGGTAAGTTCACCTACAGTTCAAGCTCTCACTGAAAAAAAAAAACCCATATGGAATAAAAAGATCCAACAGAACTACATTAGTAGCTTAGCCAAAGGATATGTAAAAACATGTAGGCAAATATGTGCAGAAATGAAAGGAAATGTTTAGATACCTTCAGGCACCATTATTATTAGACACAAATACCAATGAGCATGTCAAAACCAGGTAGACAATACTAGGTATGCTATAAAAGGTTTGGATTTGAATGTCTCAGTTTAAACAGTGGAAAAAAGAGGACAGCAGCTCCTTTCTTTTTACTGGGCCCAAGACAAAACCAAGTGAATAGCATAAAATACTACCCATAAGGTAAGGTTTTGTGCATGGACAGAAAATACAGACATGTGTTTCAAGATTACCTGTTGTATAATGTGAAATGACAAGGATCCAATATGATATAAATACAATAAATATTATTGCAACTGGCTGAATGGGGATCTAATAAACATTTCACTAGATATTTATGGTTAGAAAATTCCTGTGCCCAACCTGAATTGCATCTATTAGGAAGAGAAAGACATTAACTCAGTACAGACCTTTTTAGAAATCTCTGATGGAAATTTATCAAGTTCTATTCCAGTACAATACTCCAAAACAGATTTTTTAAATTTTGGCTTTTAAAAAAATAATAATTGAGAGGTACAGGGCTATTACTTTCTCAAGGAGTAATGGAAATTACTGGTTCATTGTGAATTGTGCTTGCTTCCTGCAGGATAAAATCCTTTTCAAACTGAAAAAAAATTGAAAGCTTCCTGTTCTGTGTAAACAAGTGGTCCAACGTGGTATGCTTAGGTTTGCTCCGATTTCAAAGCCACCACATGTTGATCTGAACAGACCAAACAGGTTTTCTTCCCCTCTCGTTTGCGTCAGGCAGATTGGTTCCCATTCAGTCTTGTTTATATTTTCATCCTCTCTGTTCCTTTGTGCTGCCCTTTGTGGATGACCCAGCAGTTATTATCAGAGAAAGCCCTGAGCTTCTGTAACAGATCTTACAGAACACAGTTTAAAAGCAAGGTCATTTCACTGCTGTATGCTGAAGGTCCATGAGGTAAATGGCTCTGCATAAAACATCTCACTGTGAAATAACCTCCAACTTACCTGCAGGTTTTTAGCTAACTTAAGTGGAAAGTCATGCACAAAAACTGAGACTTATAGATTGTTTCTCTAAGGTGTTTTAAGAAAACACTCAAGGTACAGCTGGAATAGAAACAAACATGACCATCTGTTCTGCCATTAGTATAGGACTCTGCACTGTTACCTGTGGAGAAACTCTACAATAGCAGCTCTAGGAAATACACATCTTCCAGGTGGTGGAGTAGAAGCAGACCAGACTTGGTACCGCTTCACACCTAACAGCAAAGAATGGAGTTTGGCAACTCTACTGGAATGTGCTTGCACTAATTTTTGTTTAGATTGAGTGCATAAAAAAACTTGCTAAAATGATGTCACTGAGCAAACTGGAATACAAATCAAATATATCATACCCACAGTTTCTGTGCAACGTTAGGCACACAGCTCTCAGAAATCCAAACTATCATTTCTAACACAGGCTCAAGAGGACATCCACAAAAGTCCTGCTGTGCTGTGCAGACTCTAAGCAGTGGATGGGCACCACTTGTGCCTGCAAGCAACCTGGCTCCAGTGCCAGACCACAGAGAGCTGTGCTGATTGGGGTGCTTGCAAGGCAGCCCAGAGGTAAGTCCTGCAGCACAGGACTCCTGACCAGTTCCACCCCCACCCGTGGAACACAGTGTGAAGGCTTATCATGGCAGCGTTTGACGGCAAGTGTGATAAGCAGCTTAATGACTAACTGGGGGAACCCTGCAAGGCTTGCAATAGGCAGGGGAACAATGTTTGCCTTCCTAATTGCTAAGAGCTGGAAATAATTTCCAAGAAATACTAGCTTAGCTAAACCAGGCACAGAATAAACACAAGCTCATGCTGGGCAACCAACAATGCCTGCGTTTATGCACGGGAACCTGCTCAGAAAAACACATTACCCGGCCACACCTCCAAACACATCCATCTTCTCAAAGATTGTATTAAACCAGTCTGAGGAAGATGTCCTTTCTGCCATCTTCTCCAGTCAATGTTTTTCCTGACAGTGATACAGATTATCTCAAGTCCTCTGAAGCACTGTCAGCCACTCTTGAGCACTCACAAATCTAAGCCCATCTTTTACCTGCTCAGGGCTTTCCTTCCTCTCACAGAATCACAGAATGATGTCACCTGGTCCAACTTTCCTGCTCAAGCAAGGTCATCCTAGAACACACTGCACAGAACTGCATCCAGATGATTCTTGAGCATCGCCAGTGAGGGAGACTTCACAACCTCTCTGAACAACCTGTACCAGTGCACAGTAGAGAAGTTCCTCCCCATGATCAGGTGGAACTTCCTGTGCATCAGTTTCTGCCCATTGCCTCTTGTCCTATTGCTTGGCACCACTGAGCAGAGCCTGGCTCCCTCTTCTAATACCCTCCCTTCAGATAATTATATACATTGATGAGGTCACCTCTCAGTCATCTCTTCTTGAGTCTGAACAGGCCCAGCTCCCTCAGTGTATCCAATGTAAATTTACCTCAATAATAATTGTGGCAAGAAGTGTCTATCCTAACTGAAACTTTCTACTTTCTACGTAACATTTCTCAGGCTACCCAGCCTGAAAAAAAATCCTAGAAACATTTGCCAAAACACATTCAGCACACAGTGTTATTTTCATTCCTGTGACAATCTATGGGCTTCTCACTTCTGACTTACTGTCTTTCAAGAGCAGCCTGTTTCATTAAGAGAGTGCTCAAAGACCAATCATCATGAATATGAATGTTAACAAGGTAGCAGTAGGAAGCAAAATGCCTCCATCCGGTATGTCTAAGCACCACTAGGATGCTTGCCTCTGCCACTGAGATTCAGGTATGGTCACCCATATGCAACTGAGAGACTGTAACATTCCTGAGCTAGGTCCAAAAACAGGAATTTCTTTCTGCTGTAGTCTCCCCTAGAAGATACAGGCTGCCTAGAGCATGATTTCCCTATCTTCTATCTTTAAGGACCATTCAACTTTCTGAAAGGGGTCCCTGGAATGTCTCATTGTTTTTTAAGTCAGAAAAAGAATGAATAAAGTATTCATCATTTAGAGAAAATACATTTTATTGGTTAAAAACAATTTTATTAACATAATTACAAATATTTTCATTTTGAAATGTTTGTATCACTTTACACAGATGGCCTCTTTACCAAGTCAGCTCAGTATACATTAACAATTGTAAGGTAACTTGTTAAGTATCTAGTAGGGGTGTTCTTTTCTTTCAATTTAATTAATTCTGCCCCACAGCTCACCCTTTGATGTCTTATGAAATACTAGAGGCTGGTTTACTACAATTTGTGTAACACTATCCCTAGAGTCTTTTGATCCTCAAACAAGGTGAGAAAAAACAAATCCCCAGGAATCCTTTTAGGCAGTCTCTTTTGCAATCCACACTTCTTCCTCAGCCTCTCCTCATCACCACATAACATGTCTCTGTAAAATTAGAAATGCTTCTATGGAAGATAAACTACTGTGCTCTTGCCAAAGGATGACGCCTGTATGTGAGAGCACAGAATTATTCCTTTTACACTCTGCTCATTTTCTGATTCATTTTGATTCATTATGACACAAATCTTGTAACTGCTACCCTAAGACGGACTGCAAGCTACTTGAGCAGGGCCTTATCTCTCTGACAGTAATTCCCTGTCTCATAACATCTATTGTTCCCTATGCCAATCACTTTGTATTTTATGAACCATTCTAGAGCTTTCACTAAAGCCACTTCGTGCTGAGCCACATCCTGGATTCTCATGATAGGGGAATGTAAAAGAAAATGAAACCTATACAAAAATACGCTCCTAAGCTGAAGCAAATCAACCTGGAGCTGAGAAATATGAATGGGATCAGGTTTGAACCCCTCAAAGTGTGTTAAGATCTGAAAATTTCAAATGCTCTGGATTGTTAAACTTAAAGAGGTTATCTTACACTGGCCTGTCTGGTTTGGATCACAGCATGCTCACATACAGATCATCTCTTTTCCAATGCCAAGGTGGACTCACTCAACTCAGCAATAAACCTCCTATGGACCACAGGATGCTGGGATTTCCCTCTATATGACTTTCTCCTAAGAAGTATGTTTTCTCTGTATTTCTGGTATGATACATCAGATTCACAAACTTCAGGGAAAAAATTTGCACTGAGAAAAAAAAATCTCCAGGAGTTTTTCTCTCAGTGCTGATAATATTAAGGTCCACATTTAAAGAACATTATATACATTAATACCCTCCTAATTAGCACAGAAATGCTTCTGGGGGTTTTTTTCTCCCTTTATTGGTTATACTCTTTCAGAGCCCAGATCCTCCCATGGGACTTTCTAAGCCATTCAACTGCCTGTAGCTACTTCTGCTATGGGAATGAGGGCTCAAGAAGGGGTATGGGGACAGGAGGGATCCTCTGCCCCACTTACCTCATAGAAGAGCCCTTCAGGGAACTGCTGAAAGCACTGGGCGCAGACGAAGCACTGCTCGTGGTACAGCTCACCATTGCTGTTGACAATTTTCTCGGCAGGGGCGAAGCCCCCCCTGCAGCGCTCGCAGATGGCGTTTGCAAGCGCGTTCGCCATGTTGCTGTCATTAAAAAAATAAAAGAATAAAAAAATAGAAAATTAACCTAAATAGACAACAGCACTGGTTGTGGGTCTTCCCTCCTCCCCACCCCCACCAGGTGAAACGGAATCAACCTAATGCTAAGCTGCTCAAGTTTTTCAATGAATTTCATGGCTTGTGCCATCTCCTCAGAAATAAAGTTACCACTTCTCCCTGCTCCTAACTCTTTAGAAACAAAATCCCTGAGGTCCACTCTAATTAATTAAAAACCCCAAACGGAAACATTGTCACTACAGCATTTTATGATGAGAAAAGACAGGCAATTCAAAGTACTATAAAAATTATGAAATACATTAAGATTATTGAAAAAAGGGAAAATATTAATGATTGAGGACTGGTGTTGCACAGTGAAATATAAACAATTTATTGTAAACCAATTCTTAATTCTAAAGTATGTGCATATATATAACGGCATTAGTTCAGAGCTCTAAATAAACAATGTGGAAGACTGTGCAGGATTTAGTCTGGCAGACATTAATGAAAAACAGAGTAGTTGAATAATTATCCTTTATAAGAGCTCTGCATAGCTTGAAGTCATTTTACAAATTTAGTTTGAAATCATGGGATTCTTCATTGGTTTGTTAAGGTTTATGTTAGGGAGCTCAGCTCATCATGTGCCAGCTCATAGCCCACTCCAGGGCCAAGGGGGAGGGTGGGAATGCTCTGACTGCCCCACTGCGACCCACACACAGGCCAACACAAGCTGGCAAACCATGTCAGGGATGCAAAGAAATATTTCAACAACAATCTAGGCTGCTTCTCAAAGGTACAGGACCAAAGAAAATTGCAGTGAGGTAGCTGTTCACATCTGTGGAAGACAGTACAGCTGTGTTTCAGTTAATTAAGGCCTGAAAAAGGCTCTTTAGATTTTCCCTTTGCAAAAGTTTTGTCACTCATATCTAGACTCTAAAAGCTCTGCCTTTCATGATCACCCCTCTGTGCTAATACCATGTGGTAGCAGAGAGCAAATATAGGGCAACGGTCTAATTTGATTACAATCTGATGTCAGCTGACAAAACCACCTACTCAGAATGTATCTGGAAGGTTGTTACACAAGTGATATTATTTGAAACACACGTGTATGCATGCACACATTTTGATACAGCTATCATGCTATGACTGCAAGTGCAGAGTCCACAATCCTCTGCAAGATGCCAAGCCTTCCTTCTTACCCTTTCAAGGGGATAAGACCTCTGGGCTCCCACCATGTTCAGTAGGAACTGAATTCATTCCTTGCACACCATCCATGGGAGCAAGCAAACACCTAGCACGTGGTTCAAAATGGAATGTGTTTTATCTATTTCTTACACTGTCTCACAGAAGAGCCCTACACAAGGTCACATCTGACATGTTATTATTAGCTGGCACTTTTTTCCTCTCCCTCTTGATCTTTGCAGATGAGGGAAACAGTAACTGCCATCCAAATATCCACTGCCCTCGCAGTGAAATGTGTGGGCAAATTTCACATGCAGATCAGATGCAGGATGGTCAAACCCATACATAACAGACAGACCTATGGACAAACTGCAGTGACTATACACATAAACTCTGATCAACTATAAAGCTGATGGTCTTCATGGACCATGTATACTTTCTGTGGGGCAAAACACTAGTCAATTTCTCCATTCTCATTATCAATCTAAATGAAGAATAATCACAAGAGAAACTGGCATCTTTCATCTTCACTTCAACAATGCTCGAGCATTAAGGATGTTAAGCACTACTACATGTAAAGTATAATCCAGGCAAAAACATAAAACAAAGTTCAAGAACACATAAAAACAAAGTCTGCCTCTTCAAGAAGAAGAGGCTTCACTTCTAAACACATAATATATGTAAAACTAGTGAAGTATGTAATACTTCTGCATTAATGAAGCAGTTTATCCATTTGCCCAGAATAACTAGCAAACAACCTGAAGGCAGAGAGACTACTTTACAAATTCCAACACCATTTTACTGCAGATAAAAATTTCTGACGCAATTCATGATGAAATTTAAAGTAACAATTCAAATTTTAGTTGACAGTTACAACTGGCAATGTTTCAAGCAGAACAGTGGCAAAGGTTGGATGAGAGAACAGTTTGCACAGCCTGAACCTCAGATCTCAGATAATAAAATACATTATGTACAATACACCAGTAATGCCACTGCAGTTAGACCCCAAAGCTGAACAGAATGAACTTACAATCTTGCATAAAAATCACAAAACTCTTTGTAGAGTTTTATTTCACTGTGCCTACGTTGCAATTTTGACACTGGTTTCTCGCCTTCATTTCCTGCAGAGTTGTGAGCATCAGGAGCGACCTTGTATGCAATCTCTTCATCCTCTGGGATGGGGTACGGCTGAGCTCTGCGCTGGAAGTCCATCCTGCTCTGATTGCTTTCCCCGGTGTATATATTCTATGCTTATACTGCAAAGAAGCTGTAGCCAAAGTCTGCAAAACAATGTGCTGGACTTCCCCTTGTTCGCAGCAAAGTGATTTACTTTCACAGCCCCGTGTCATGTAGCTGGAGCTACTCAGCACCCTGCTAGAGCTTCAAGTTAAAAGTTCAGTGGCAGGGCTGTGTGCCTGTCACACTGAGATTTACTGAGGCTGGCTGTGCACAGAGAACACTCCCCTGCCAGGCCCTCATGTAAACTTGAATGCTGGAAAGGGTCTTCACTGTCACTTCACTGACAGAAGCTGCCCAGGACAGCTGTGGTGTGAGTAACCTATGCGAGTAAGTAAATTCACCACCGAATTTGTCGGCAGCTTCTTTCTGCTGAGACGGTGTGGAGGCAGCGTCCAACAATATTTTATCATGGGCAAACCAGCAGTGAAAAGCAGGAAGAGAATACTGCTGTCTCCAGGTAAATACTGCTTTAATGCTATAGTGTGTTAATTACATTGTAAAAATGGCCTTTATAATGCTCCACTTGTGTTTTCTAAGCCATATGTGTTGAATTTATCTATAAGTGTCTTTTCTCTTGTCAGTACTTCAGCCAAGGGGTAGGTACAGGCAGTTTGATTTCTGTTGTGTTTCTCAGGCCATTAATGAAATTGACAGACACGCCATGGACAATATATGAAGGAGGAAAACCAAAGCTTTATTTCCAGTGACCTGCTGCATTTAGAACAACTATCCAATGTAAGAACAGTAACTGAACTAAGATTTGCAGCTAATAATTACACTCCTTCAAGCTCTCCCTATTTGAAGCACAGTGCTTGTGGCAGATGTGGGACACTCGGCTTCTTGCACTTTCTAGCTGCAGAAAAGGAAGGCTTTTGGGAAGCCCTCCTGAGTAACTAACTTCTGTGTTGAACTGTCTCAGCCTTGTTAGTAATAAGCTGAACTGCAGAACTGCATGCACTTTGTGCTCATGACACCCAGCACACTGGCAGTTGAAGAATCTACTAGTCTGTGAGAGGGCATGAGGAAGCAGAGGATGACAAGAAGGAGATGAGTAAACAGGAACAAATATAGAAACTAGAAGATCAGAGAATCATAGAATCATTTAGGTTGGAAAAGACTTCAAGTCCACTGAGTCCAACCATTAAACTGATAATGCCAAATTCACCACTAAACCAAATCCCCAAGTGTCACACATACCAGGGATGGTGACTCCAGTGTTTGACAACATTTCCGTGACAAAATTTTTCCTGATCTCCAATCTAAACCTCCTCTGGCACAACTTGAGACCATTTCTTCTTGTCCTGTCATAAGATATGACAGAAGGTCCAGTCAAGGCTACAATTTCTTAATATACCTGCACCCTCCTGCTGAGGATCTGGTTGATAATGGTTTCTGGCCATATACCTCACCAGCAGCTGGGACAGCTTGCTCAGCAAGTGTACAGCAGCCCACACACCACTCTCCATGCAGGCCTGAGCTTGAACACAGCCACCTTCCCACAGCTCAGCCAACACAGTCCTATGCTGCTGCTTCTGCTGACACATCTGTCGAATGGGTTTGGTCAGTCTCTTTCCTCCACTTCCCCTCAACAAGGAGCAACCCCTTAGGCAAGATATTTCCCTGTGTAGGTGGGACCCAGGCAGCATGACCCTGTTTATCTGCCTGTCCGTAGGTGTGATTATTCACCCTATGCCACAGCTACCAGGAGTCACAAGCTCTAACAGGCAAAGGAGGCTGCACCCTCACCACTGACACAGCCTGGCTGCAGCTCAAGCCCTATTTTAACCTGTCTTGGGGCAAGCTCCAGATGAAGCAATGCTCAGACTGTAGCCCTAGGCCACAAAGTTCTTGCCAGAGCACCATTGCAGTCCTGGAACAAAAGGTTTCTGCATTCTCTGGAGCATGAGTGATGAAAATGAGCAGTGTCTGCCAAAAGACTTGCAGGTATAGTGATGCCAGTTCTTCGTCTTGCTTCCTAACATTTTCTGCACAGGCTAATGTTGAGCTTCTGTGGGTATAAAGAACTTCAGTGAGACTGACTGCAGCGGACTAAAAATGCTGATTCATCCAGGATTAGTGCAGGTGCACGAAGCCACTAAGATAAGAAACAGCAAGTCACCCTATCTCTTCCTCTTATCACAATTGTCTCAACAATTTCTCAACTCTTTTCCTGCATTTTGTCGCAGATCACAGACAATTCTCCTGGGAAGATGCTGCTGCAAATCTAAAGTGCCCTGTAGAGTCTTTCTTCTGGTGGACTACTACAATTCTTGCAGTAACCGAAGTCCACAGGTGACCAATGTGGCTGGAAGCCACTTCTGCTACCTCATGTTCTCTTTGATCAACAAGAAAACATTTGCTTGCTTCTTTGGCTTGCTACTGTGCAATCCTCTGCATGACTGTAGCAAAACAAGTAGTACAGCACGTTAGTGCAGTATGATGTCCATCCAAAAGCCTGATTTTATCTTCCTAGGTTTTTTCAAGAAGAAGTCCTTCAAAATAATAGAACTTATGTGCAATAAGTAAAAGCTGTCAGGTTCTCCAATCATATTACCATTGTTGCTGGTGGAATGACTCCCAATTTCTTCCACTAAGCAAGAAAGGAGCTTGACAGGAGTTTAGAAAGAGCCTTTATGCTACTGAAACAAAACACAGCTTCTACTGTGAAGGTCTGATAATCCACAAACCCAGAGCAGCTGGCCATCTTTCTCTTTTCTGACATTTTGCAGGAGGCATGCTGCCAAGATCTGAAATACATTGTTAAAAATACACTGCATTTTCATTAGGGAATTCTAGGTTTCTCTGTGGTGAAGCTGTCTCCACGGGGAGTGAGAAGCATGTAAGGGGTTGTTTTGCAGCAGCAACAGCTTCCCATGGGCATTCCCTGGGATATGAGACAAAACACACCAGCCTGTTGTTAAAGATGCAATGTTAGGGAGAAAAGAAAAGGGACTTGAGCGTTTAACTAGAAAAGGTAGGTATGAAACGAAAAGACAATCTCCTCTTGGCACACTGAGGATCTTATCAGAAGCCAAAACTGGTGGTTTTGGAAGGTGCTGAAGGAAATGGTAGAAGAGGGAGGGAGTAGTGTTCCACTACAGTTACCAGAAGGGCTTTGGTAAACAATAGCAAAAATAGGCGCACTGCCTAATCCCTGCTGACGGATGACTGCCGCCTCACTCCACGCTGCTTTCTCTGGACAGCTTTCCAATCTGGCTGCCCATGCCGGCGGCAGAGCTGCCGGGGACTCTTACAGAGACGGCTCGGTGGCCAGCCAAGCCCGCTGAGCATTTCACTCCGTGCCACAAATAGCTGTGTGCGGAGCAGTCACGGCTCCAAACAAGGTGCTTGGCAAAGGCAGCTGCTGCTTGGCAACCTGTTTGTGCCACCGTGACATATCAGTGCACCGTCGGGACGGCAGGGGGATGAGTAAGCACAAGTGCGTCCCACTACTTCCCTCACAGGTACGTGTGGTTTCATTTTAATGATGTATTAACAGATGATATGCAGGGACTCTCACACGCAAAATACAGAACAACCTAGAACAGAAGTTTGACTGCAAAAGATGCGTGGGCTTGCAGTGCCCTGCTCTGATTTCTGCATCGACATTTTAAAGCACTAGTTGACCTTTTGTGGGGGTTCTTTATTGAAATTAAAAACATTCTTGGGTTTGGTTGCTGCAATTGTTTATCTCTTAAGCAATAAAATACTTTCCGTGTTAAGCTAGTCTTCTAAGGCAGTTTGAAAGAAGGTATGAATCCTTCATATAATTCAAATGCACATTACAGGTAGGATTTTCACATGTGCTCAGCACAGCTCTAACTACTTTTTCTATTAAAAATGATGAAAAACCATCTTGAAACCACTGCAGTAAAAATCAGTGGTTTTTTAATTCTGAGTGCTCCTGGAAGTTTCATTCTTTAGTCTTCACCTCAAAATGCGTAATTAAGCTTATGTGGTGGAAGTTTAAACAGGGCAAACAAAAAAGCAATTCTAGTTGCTTCATATCCTTCAGTATAAATTTATTCTAGTATAAACATGTCCAAGAAATGCTTTGGTCTCCGCAAACAGAGAAGGTTCACATTCCATCTCTCCATAAGGAAGTAAATATAACTGGAATAGACAGGTAAGCAGCAGCTTCCCACGCAATGTTTATCAGTCATTCAGGCACAGTGAAATATCAGCCTCTGACAGAATCTGCAGAAAGGGAGAGCAATATCCAACTACAGCATTTTCCTGTTCTAAGTAATATTTCAGCAAAGTATTGTGTTTTCTTCCTTCTGGTTATAAGTATTACCAAATGAAGCCATGCTCTGTATAAATCAAGTAATGACTTCTGTGTACAGATATTTGATGCTCTTTAAAACATTCATCTCTTCCCCCACTGTTTTTCTTGATCCTGTGCAGACAGGAAAAACAAAACAAACACAGTATCATATATGAGAAGCTCAGGAACTCCAATAATTTTGTGTTCCATGACACACAGCATATCATGGGTTACTCTTGAAATTTACACCCTTGTGTAATCGACTGCATGCCTACTTCATTATGATATCCAAGTTCTGTATCCAAGTTCTTCCAACTCTATAAATTTTAAGGATGCGTTTGTACTGATGCATTTTATATAATATTTACAGCCTTATTTCCAATTTAAGAATAATATAAAAGGTCACCCACTCAGTACTAGGGGCTGCACATCAAATGTCCCTGAGACACTCTCTGTGAAAAGAACCATCTTTTCAAGGTCAAAGAGAGAAGATCAGGTCCACACCAAGCTCCAAAAAAGTGACAGGACAAGAAGAAACAACCTCAAGTTGTATCAAGGGAGGTTTAGATTGGACATTAAATTTTGTTTTTCATGCAAAGGGTTGTCAAGCATTGGAACAGGCTACCCAGAGAAGTGGTGGAGTCAGCATCCCTGAAACTGTTTAAAAGATATGTAGATGTGGCACTTGGGGACACAACTTAAAGGTGGACTTGGCAGTGCCGGGTTACTGGTTGGACTTAATAACCTTAGGAGGTTGTAAAAACCTAAATGATTCTATGATTCTAAAATGATGCAGTAACATATTTCTCCTTAGGGTAATGGTTTCCTAGCACCAATATTCAGTTCATGTCACTGATATCCACCAAAAATCCTCCACTGAATCCTAAGCATAATGGCAAATGCCAGCCTTTGATTGTGCCTGAGTCATCTGCCTGCACTGTGTGGAACCAATGTTTTGACAAGCTGAACACCATGACCTGAGCAGTTCATCTAGGAGCTATAATTAATACTATGACTCAACATAACACCCCAGCAATCAGGAGAGACTTCCAGTACATCCACGCAGCTCCTTGTAGGGCAGAGAGAACTGCAACACCAGGATTCCCAGCTCACAGCAACATCCTTATTATAGTCACATCTCCACTGGAGACACCATGCTGAGGACTGACCTTCAGCTTCAGTAACCTGCACGTCACAGACATCTTTTATTATTACCTTATTACTATTAATCTACACTTTAAGCAACATGATCTCTTCTCACTTTCATTAGTTTGAGCTTCTATATGATGAAGCACAAAGTTTTTCATTGCCTAAATTAATTTTGAGCAGAAGTACAATGTGCTATAGAAAACATCTCCTCAGCTGTTCCTCTTCTCTCACACATATACCAACTTGTAACTATTAGTCACTCCAGGTTTTGGTTTCACATTTTTCTCTTCCTACATTCACTACAGCATCACCAGGCTTTAAAACCTACAGAAGCTAGCAGACAGCTAAGCCAATACTGCAGCATGAAATAATAGCCTTCATATTCAACTGCCAAGAGAACAACCAGAAGCAGTTTATGTTCGTGAGACTCAAGAATGAGTAATGTATCAACAAGTAATGTTAAAATAGCATTTTGACTTCATTACGACAGTCTTAAAATTTAGGGTAATGCAAACTAAAGGTCTTCATCTTATTTATTAGCTATTCAATGCTAGTAGCATTCCTGTCAAGTAAACATGAATGAATTTCAGTAGCAGTTTGTGCAAAGCAAGACTTCCATGCATTTTTCTAGCAGAAGGTTTGGCAAGGTTTTTTAAACTTTTTTGCCAGGTTTTTTTAAAGTAATGATTTCTGTCCCAACACCTGACTAATCCTCAATGAGTAAAGCAGCAGTGGACAAGTTACAGTAGCTATTGTATGATGGAAGAAGATATAGAAGTTACCCCTTAAAAGAATATACTGCTGGGATCATTCAAAAGAACAGTGGGTTTTTTTGCTTGACAGAATGGAAGCAAAGGAAAGAGAGAAGATGACAGGGCTTTGTGCTTTCAATCAGAGGGATTCGAGCCCTGCCAAGCCTCCTTCTGCTTTGCTACATACCCTGGTGTAATCTGAGGAGTAGCTTTAGAAAGCATTTTAGAAAGCATTTGAATTTTAAAACTATGCAAACACTTGTACATTTCAGGCAAAATTCATAATCCACAACTTGGTAGCTCATGGAGTTACCCTATTCTGAAGCTGCACTGCTACAAAGTCCTTTAAAAAAGTATATGTATTAGGACCAGTTTTACAGTGTATCAGAAATATAGGGTATGCTTCACTTCAGTTTCTGAAATCTGGGAGAAGAAACAAAAAATTTTTGTTTCAACAAAAAACTTTGTTCAAACAAAAACTGAAAAGCCAAATATTGTGCAGGACAAACAGCTTTCAACACAAACTTCCCATACTGGAACAAGGGGCCAGCCAGAGCAGTTTTGAGGCATGACTCTGAGTGGGAATCCAATAGTTGCATAGAAACAGAGTTCAAAAGGTAGACTCACCTTGGGATCAAGAACTTTATGATCTATGAAGAGTGTGGCATGCATGGATTTCACATGCTAGAAAAGACAAACATAATTTAACATTTGCTCTACCTTTGTCCACTCATTCCTTGCTGGAGCAGCTTGAATGTTTTGGATCTTTCATTTAAAAAAGCACAAGTTGAGAATGCTGCCAGGTATTGCTATCTGTGTCTGCCAGTATGTTACTTCCTTTGAGGTTAATAATAAAAAGTTGTTAATTCATTTTTTTTCTAGCTCTATTATGACCATTAGGACAGCCAGAAACAGAAGAAGAGCTACAAGGAAATATGTCACAAAAGTCAGAAACCAAATTTCTCTTGCTGGACAAAAGGCTCTAAAAGATCAGAAAGGTTCATCTATAAAGACACATCACAGGATGACTATGAATCTGCTGGCAAAATTGAGCAGTATCATCAAAAAGCCCTGATCATAGAGCATTATATTTAAAGCCATCATTTCAGAATTCAACCAGCAACTACCTAAAATGAGAATTTCACAAAGCTCTCAGATAAAATACTGAAAACTGAACAATGGCAGCCTAAAGCTGCTATGACGAATCAAGCAAGGGAAAAAAAACCATATAACTATGTGTACTACACCATCAGATAATACACATGAAAACTCAAAGCACTGAGTGACTTAAATAAATGCCCTGAGACTGCTGGGTGCAAGGCAAGACCAGAGGAGTTAATAGAAGGAAAAAACACTGAATGCCACAAACTCCATAGGAAGTGTCTGAGCCATAGCTGGTGGCAAGCTGGGGTTACTACCAAGGGCAATACCATAAAAGGCTCACTCTCATTCTACCTCCCTTCAGAGGCATCAACCTTTGGCCATCCTCAGAAGCAGCATACTTGGCAAGCTGTTCCAATGCCTGGAGAGCATCATGTAAAAGGCTCATGGTCCTCTTGAGGACACTGTGTCAGTTAGCTTCAGGTTTCCTAGAACAGCTCAGAGACCTCAAGAAAACAAACAAAAAAAAATATACAGAAAGGGAATCCAAACTTACAACCTTTAAACTTTTCTCCCGGATACCTGCAAGTCAGTAATTTTTAATAAGTGGTAACACTGACATAATTCAGTTTTTCTCTTCTGCGTGTGAATTCACTTCAGTGTGACAGGCTGTATTCAAAGGACAGCTTAATTACAATGAAGGACAATAAGCAATCACAGTACCTTTTCTTTAGAGAACACCTCTGATTAGGTATCATCGGGACACACAAAAACAACAGTGAAAGAAACGCACAATTTACCTTTAGTTAGCTAAACCTATAAATAAGAGCAGTGAAAATCTTAATTGCTATAATTTAAATCCTGATTGAAGCTTATATGTCAACTAAAATGATAGATTTAAGAAGAAAAGCAGTTACTGCTTTGGTTGATGTTACACAAGCAGCTACCTCCAGACATTTGGAGTCATGAGAGGTGATAGTTCAGGCTAGCAAGTCAAGCAAAATCGCTTAGTTGTTATGCAAGGTAGGAGACAAGGGGTGAGAAAGAAGGCAGGCAAAAAAGGGTGTGTTCCTTAGGAGTTATTTTAACCCCTAGAGCAATGAAAAGTACAGAACAAATGAACAGTAAAGCCTCTAGTCATGTTCATAATTATAACTAAGGTGCAATGCAAATTCTAGGTATCCCAATATTTAAATCCAACCATGAAACATATTTTTGCTGGCTGTAAGTTACTCTAATTAATGGTACCAATTCAGAGTTACATTTACATGGACAAATCCCTTCTTCAATTAGAGCAGCTAGCAGACAAGCTGAAGTGTTTCTTAGTTCAGAACTCCCAAGCACCTGATTCAAATGAATATTTATAGCACTCAGCTCTCCACTATTCTAGCAGAGTTATTAGGGAGAAGCACATTTTTTTTTCTTAGCACTTATTTTAAAGATTTTCCTGCTTTAATAAGTTAATCACTTTTTTAACCAAGGTATGGAATAATTATTGCTTCACCTGCTGACACTGGCAGGGTGAGCAAGTTAAACAACTCTCACAGAAAGCAGACATATAAATGTTAACATTGGTGATGCTACAAAGAAACATTACCAGGAAAAATCAAATTTAAGTAAGCTTCCAAGTGCAGACAGATCACTTATTTTCTCCTTAACCTGCTCTCAGTACCCTAAAGCATCTGAAGGCTCAACAGGTCTCTGGTTTCCCAGACAGTCCCTGACCACCATTTTCATTCCTTCTTCCTAGGAAGAGCAGGTCTTCAGAGCTGGATGGCTGGAGACAGCTGTACACCTTGTCTGGCTGCTACACGTGTGCTTTTGATGGCAGGTTAAAGAGATTTGTGACCTTGCACAACTCCTGAATGCTGTATCTCATAAAGAAAGGGAGACAGCCCTACCGTATTGCCATTGGGGGGAATTTTATTCATTTGTTTCTTTTTACACACACCTACAAGGCTTGCTGTGCAGAGCCTATCCCCCAAAGGCTCATTGGGACGTAACAACGTGCTTATGCCTCCTGTTGCGCCTGCAAGGAAGTCTTTGTGCTTGAAATTTTCGGGCAGATCCACATGCCTTCCAGCTGGGAGTCAATGTGCAGAGGCAGGCAGGAGCCTGAACAGACCCAGCAGAAGATTGCCTGCACCTACTCACACACATGTACCCATGAGCTTCACCAGCAGAGAGCAAAGGGAATGCAGATACTTTAAAACTATTAATATGGAAAACATCTACAATGCTTTCGGCACAGAACAGAGCAGTGAGCTATGAGGACCTGACAGCTGCTGATGGAAGCTCATCAATGACTACTTATTGTAAATGCTGAAATTTACTGTTTGGTAAAAACTTGAGATTAACCTCTTCAAAACTTGTTTACATTTTTAATGGCATTTGAATGCATATGAACTTAGGAAAGAGAACTACAAATAGTAGCTAACTGATAAAATTAATTTTTAAGTGTAATTGCAAAAAAACCTCCAAAGATATTTGCCTCTGCTTTTGTCAGTACCTTGTACTGAGCCTTGAGAATTAATAGTATCAATTCTTTTAGAGGAATCATTCTATTTGCACAAAACCCCATGGGATGAGAAAGGGAAAGAGCAAAAATAGCAAGCATACTGCTATTGCTAAGTGACTCCTAATGATTAATCATAAATATATGTGTACAATTTCCTTTGCATCCTGTTTGCTGAGAAAAGCAAGAAAGAATAGCTCAGCCTACAGTCAGAATTTTTTACATGCTGTTTCAAAAAACAAAGCAAGACAAGACCTACAGGAGATGCCATCTTTTTCCCATTAAATCAATATAGTTGGAAAAGAACAAGTCTTCAGAACAGTCTCTTCTGAAAAGCAGATTTTTCAGGTTGCATTTAGTTCAAGGACAGCTTGACAAGTTGCACACAGGAGAGACATGAAGGTGTCTGGCATCCTGCATTTTGAACTCTGCACCCAGGGAGCATCCTGTATAATTTAGGTTTATGAGATGGTGAGTCTATTCAAGCAGGTGGAGAGAGGTCTGCATTCAGCATCCCAACCTCATTGGAGGTCTAAACCAAGCACATTTTTGTACTTTGCAAGTTCAAGACAAGGATGGGCTATCCGGACCACCTTTTACATGGCACAAACAGTCTGCAGCTCTCTAAAAATCAGTAAAGCACCAGTCACATCTCTAGCAGCAGATTAAAAGGCTGCCAGAGAGATTATGGGGTTTGTTAAGTGATGCAGGGAGTGAGACAGAAAGAGAAGCCATATTTTCTATCCCCTCCAATATGCTGTGCTGTCAGGACAAATTAAATGCATGTGATACATTACATGACAAACATATGTTCTGGTGCACATTTAGGAGTTTCAGTACATTGTTCCACAGTGCCCTAATTATTATATAATTATACAGTAATCTCACACAAATTAAGTACAAATGACACTGACATTCCCAGGAAAGAAAAAAGGCAGAATTTTGGCACCAAGTCCTGCTGAGCTGCTTTGAAATGCCAACACTTGGCTATGTCTCAGCTGAAGTTTGCAGGTACACAGATCCCTGTCCTACCAAGCACATCTGGCTCCTGCTGTGATGGCTGGACCCAGCAGCTGAAATTAAAGGTTTTAAGTACAGAAGTTCTCAAAGGGTGACCTGGGGACACTGGCATCTTGAGTATATTTTGGCTCAGGATTAGAAGAACACTACTTGAACTGAGAAAGCACGTTTCAGTGAACTGTTGCTGGAGGGCTGATATTATTTAACACATCTGGATTAATATGTATGTAAAACAAAATACAAAGGCATTAGAACAAAGAACTGGAGAGAGATCCTATGAGAGGGCATTAAAAAGCCATGGATGGCAAGATATATTTAGCAGACATAAAAGAAACCTCTTGTCTTTCTTGTGGACTCTAGATACTCTGAAAGTATTTGCTAAGGACAGGCATCTAAGTGGCACTGTGAGAATATAAGAAAAAACTAGAGGTTTCCATTTTTAGAAAACTAATGAGCTTCTTGTCTTTGTTCCCAATTGCTCTTTGCCCTGTTGATATGTCATAATTCTGTATGTATAATGCCACAGCCTTTTGTCATGGAGAATGCAGAAAAAATTACAAACAAGCCTGCCTTGCAACACGCTGAACTATCACAATAGGGGTTAGGAATATGGTTAGGAAGGAGCAAGGTTTAGTTTGAATAAGAACCAGCTTAAGCTATTAGCAAACATAAGATAAGCTCTGTTTTCAGGTATGGGTTGTCCCCCTATGCTCTAAAAGTATCATCTGACCATGTTCTAGTCACTTTCTTGTACCTCCAACACTCTGCCCTCCACTGATCCACAAGCCCCTGATTCACTATTTCCTCCAATTTGTATTTTATTTCTCAAGACCAATCCCTGTTTCATGTATTTCTCATCTTTAAACGGAAGAGGCTCGGGAGATTAAAACACCCAGATTTTTACTGGTGCAGTAAATTTATCCCTTCCCCCTGTCCAGCCTCAAAATGGTCTAATTCCTATCTTGGATATGCATAGTAATAACAGCAACACAACCATACAGATTTAATACACATTTTTATGTATATGCTTTAGAAAGAGGCTTTTTCTTCTCCAAATAGATCTATTTTGCTTCATTTCTAGTTTTGTACAAAAGAAACTAAATGTCCAAATGTCAAGAATCTCTGCACATCTCTTACTCTGCTAAGTCTGGTTATTCTTCCAACTGCAGTCATATGAACATGACATATATACTGCTAATGCTATTAGAAATCCATCTCAGAAATCAATTCAGAATTAATACTACAAAGAGATACCAAACACACATACCAGACCTGCAAGTTAACGCAGTCCTAGAAGTGATATATTTCTGACATCTCATGACAAATAATCTCTGTAAGCTACAATCGTGCATTTTGGGTTACGGTCCTTAGTTATAACAAAAGAGTAAATCCCCTAGATCTGAATAACCATTCTTCTGAAATCACTAATGCAGTTCACAAAAACACAGTAACAACCTTTCAAATTATACAGCACTCCAACCTGATGCACAACCACTACCTAGGAAAAATAATCTAAAAATACAATGAGACAGGCATTAGGAGATAGGAAGTACTTCCTTTCCACTGAGGCTTTTGTTAGCAGATCCACAAGGTTCCTTTGCTGAGAAGCTTGAAGTGGGAATAGATTGCTTTCATGCTGAGCACACTCAGGAAAACATCTTAGCGTTTTTACTCTTTGTGTGGGGGAATCTGCACTTAACTCAAATTGCAAACAGATCTTTAATTTTTCTGCTACAAAAAGAGGCTATTTGCAAATTCATTGTTAATTTTTTTCAAAAGGTTCACCGCATCAGGAAGACAACCCCAGACATTAAATGGCTTGCTGATTTTTGGTCACCCTTGCTCAGTAAAGTTAGGCTAAGTGGCCCTGCAGCATTCTTTTGTCTAAAGCTCTTTCCACAGCAAAGAGCCCCCCATGAAGAGATGCAGAGCCCAGCAGCCACCCCAGCTCCAGCCTGGTGCAGGGACTGTACCAAGACCCGAGAGGCAGCACAACCCACAGAACCTGGGTGACCCAGAACTAACTTCAAAGCAGACAGAGCAAAGTTGCCAGGCTGCAAAACGTTTATTTACTTCCGAGTGCTGGCCATCAGAAGGGATCCCGAAGTAAACACCGGCTAACATTTGCCCTCCCCAGAGTCAGGGAAGGCTGGCACACCATCGCCAGAATGCGCAAGGTCACCGCACGGCTCCTGCTATCCCACCTTCAGGGGTTTTTCTGTCGTGCCTCGGGGCTGCTTCTCAATCCATGTGTTTTGCAGTGACTTTCCAGAGCTGTGGGTGCATTTTTTTTGTAAAAACCACCGAAGCAAGCGGGCAGCAGAGAAAGGCTCGGTGCCCTGTCAGTACCGTCCATTCACACTCACCTCAGGTTCTCTTCCTGTGACCCGGGCAGGACACTGTCAGGACGATCCCGTCTCCTCCTGTACAGACCCGAATGTGACAACTCTTTCAACTGCAAGGCCGTCATATTCCCCTACCTGGAGGAGGGTTGGTTGTTTTTTTTAAAGGTGAGGGGGGTGTTTTGGCTTTGGGTTGGGTTTCTTTCCCCCGCCTCTCCCAGCTGTGGGAGCCGAGGAGCGCGCCTGCCAAGATGCCTGGAGAGCAGCGGCTGGGCGGTGTGTCGGCACACCTGCGCCCGCCGGAGCCACCAACCTCGGCAGGCAGGCAGGGCAGGCACCCGCCGAGCTGCTTCCTGTTTCTCATAGGTACACACCCTCCCAAAGGGCACCACATTTCCTTTATCACTTGATCACACCTAAGGGATGTGTGCGACAAGCTCACCCCCTTCCCTCCAGCTTTCCTCAAACTCTCACGGCTCCGACAGGCACGACCCTGCCCTGTGCTGGGCAAAGCAGGCGGCTCTTCCAGCGCCTCCGCAAGAAGCTACACATCTCCAGGACTGCGATGAGCGGTTTACTCTTTCCTGCTCTAATTTATGACAAAAGGTAAGTCATTAGAGCTATGAAAATTCAGAGTTACTCAAGCACGTTGGCAAGCTCTGACAGGGAGGTTAATGAAGCGAAGTGCGCCGCAAAGTAACTTCAGTAACTGGCATTAAAATGCTCTTTGGGAAATGCAACAGCAATATGCGTTTTCTTTTTCTACCTTGAAAATCAGAAGAAAACCACAATGTAATTTTCTTCCTACTCTCAGCTGTCAAAATACAACCACTACACCATTTTGTCACATTTTGTAGTGAAGGAGTGTCCTGTGTAATTGTAAAACAGGAATGGAAGCGCTTGAAGTTTCCTGCGAGGCAGGAAGCAGGGAATTTTGCAAGCTCTGTATCTCATTTCACTTAGTAAATTTTTAGTAGTAAATAAAACATTTAATTTCAGGCACACCTGAAATTTTTTCAAAAAAGCTTATGGCTTCTTGAAAAATGTTTACAATTTCTTTGACTTTATTCTTGACACATATAAACAAAAATTTAATTCAGAGATTTTACGTCTATATGGTGAGGAAGGTGTGTAAATAAATGAACTTGCATTTAATAAAAGCCAAGAAACAACAATTTGCAAGGACTATTTTGACTATAATAGGAAACAAGTTCTATGCGCTATGAATTACAGAGTTCATTATTAAAGTATTTCTTTTGTAGCAGAATATATCTGAGTATTTTTTAATTTCTCCAAAGGAAAAAAGTATAACATAGCTAATACTGGGTATTGATATACGATGATATATATATATATGAGATTATATAAAAATATTATATTATATACTATATATACAGATGCATATACATATTATATACTATATATATATTATATACTATGATACTATGATATATCAATGGTATATCAATTTTGTTGAGATAACCAGACTGAACACAAACACGGTAATTTCATATAATACTATCAGTGTGCTTCAGTCTGAAATGTCATCAGCACATAATTTTAAACATCACACAATGGAAAAATAACAAGAGTTTTTGGAAAAGGAATCATGGAACATGACAAATAGATAATGGCTGCAAAAATTCAAAGTGATTTATATGATGTTAGAAGGTTGTGCACACTGAGCTGTCAATGAGCTACACACATCTGAGCATCTATCCTCAGAAAATAAAAGCAAGAACAATCACAGTATTTGCCTAAACATGCTGCATTCCAGTTTCAAATGAAGTATTTAAAATTGTTTCTCAGTACACAGTAGGATAAACTTAAACATAATTAAATGCCAATTGCCTGCAGTCAGTCAATCAGTGATCCAATGAAAAGTTAATGCTGTTATGAGTGGAGGTTCAGGATGGCAGATTGCAGATGTTCATGTCACAGCAGCATTTATTCCCAACAGTTTGTACTCTGCTTTAAACATCTGTGTACAAATTACATATTTTTGTCCAAATGATCAGTTTTAGACAACAATCTAGAAAGTGATGAGTACATTTTTTCTGTGAAAAAGCTCTTTGTAAACTATTGAAATTAAACTATTACTTATAAATTTGTTCATAGATTCTTATTCACTACAGTAGCCATCTGTTCAGCATGCACTGAATAGTTTTGTATTAAACATGACACAAACCAATAAAAACTAAAAAGACAATTCTTCACCCACTTTGCCGCACATTGCATTAGAGTGAAAAACATCACTTCATTAAACTTTTATTTGCATGAGCAGTTGCTGTGCTTTGGCAACAACTTTTACTCAAATGTCCTTGGAAACCAGAGCTGCACCAAGACAGAGCACGCAAATTAAAGGAATACATCAAGTCCAGACACAAAAATGAGTTGTTGTACAGATCAAATCCACCTAAATATAAAGGAGAGAAATATGGCTTTCTAAGGAAGCCTGGTGACTCAGCTCTATAGCTCCATTTCACAGGCCTCTTCAGCAAACTCCAACAGGGATCTGTGCTGATACAGAAAACACGTTTTTGGAGGGCTTCAGAACAAAGCTTTCTACAAGAAGAAATGCAAACCGGTCTTGTTTTCTGCCCTGTGGGATTGCCCACGAATCCTCACAAGAAACAAGGTTTCAAATCTGAATTTACCCAAACAGTCAAACTTTTGTGTCTGAGTATCAAATACAAGTTCTAAGGGTGTTTTTTGCAGAGATGTTGCAGAATGCAAATGTTATTTCTCAACTAACTCACTTAAATGCTCCCACAAAGCAACTTGGGTAGACCTGGCTCTCCAACAAGAGCTTCCCCAGTGAGTGCCTCCTGCTCCCCACACTCCTTTTTACTTTTGAGCCCCTATCTGCTGTTTATAATTCCTTTTCTGAGAGATTACATTCTTCTCATGTGGGATGGGGCCACTTGGACCTTCCACATTCCATCAGAATTTTTGAGGACCAGCCAAGTTACCATAGCTTTTCTCATTACCAGTAATGCACAACCTTCGTATTCCTGTACTTTGAAGGTTTACTCTTCATTTTCCAGTTCGTGACTCTTCCCTCATGCAACTGACTATCCTCCTACCCTCAGAGAAAGCCAACGTTGCTACTGTGATGTGATGGATAACCACAGTGGAACTTGTCTTTCAGTAGTGGAAAATATTTCCCCATGTCTAACCAGCACAAGGTAGAACTGAGACAGAAAGTATGCAATCCTTCCGATCACAAGCAGTAAATAACTTTTATTATGTGGGACAAGGCTCACAGTCAAGTCTTCACTGCAGTCCTACAGAGCATTTATCTTAATATTCCAGGTCTTTAGTGTTCTTCCTGAAATTTCTGTGAAAGTACTGCTGTTCTGGTGATGCTAGGTATTCAGCAGAATTTTCCAGTTTAAAAACCTTTTAGGATAGGTTATGGCTGGCTACTTTACACTACATTCAAAAGGATGTGAACAGCAATTCGGGATGCTGGAAAAAACACGCAATTGACTTTAGGAATGACAATAAATGTCAAGTGCTTTAAATTCAGGACATTTCCTCCTGAACCTGTATTTACAGAGAATATACACTAACTATAGAAACCAGAAAGGATGAAGTTTTAGGTCTCTTATTTCACACACAAAAGTCGATGTGTGTCGTCTTTTATTCCCTCTAGGGGCATGTTCTTGTTTTTTGGATTTTTTTTTTCAAATTTTGAATAAAATACTAATTTTCAATTAAATTTTCAAATCAATAGAAAAAGATTTTTTCATGGCAGCACAGTTAGTCAAAACAACAATCAGAAGAGTGTTCCAAGAACACTATAGGAATGCCTGTAGTGTGATCACAGTTACACGGTGGCTGCATGTTCAAATGGGAGCACATTCCTCCATCCCCTCATTGCTCACATTCCAGCTTATCACTGGAATCAGTTTCCAGAGGAATGTGTACAAGAGTGGCTGTTTTCTACTACTCCTCAAAAGATTTGGAAGAAAGCACTCTTTAAAGTGAAGGAAAAGACTTATACATCAATGAAGGGCTCACTGCAGAAAATGAAGAAATAATAACCCTTCTGGCAGTTTTGCAAGCATACCTGAAGCACCCAAATGATGTGCTGACACCAACAAAGCTTCACACCTCTCTGGAGCTGCAGAATTAATCCCCACAGATGGGTTTGGGTGTCAAGGAATAGTGTAGCAGCACACTGTGGGTTCCTGCTGGGACAGCTAGTGATAAAATGAAATGCACAGGGTGAATACCAAGCACAAATGCTAAGGACACACACCTTGAAACTAAAATTTCAAAGCTTCATGGGAGCCTAAACTGTTGATTCAAGGAGTTAAATAATTAACAACATGTTTCCTTCCTTGTTTAATGTCACTCCAACATCCGTTTTGAGGTTTCTTCCCGTGTTCCACTCAGCAAAAAATTAATCCTGAAGCATGAAAATTTAATCTGCAGATTAGGTTAAGTACTGAGGCACTTGATCTATGTCCACACTACAAAGCAGACTTATGGATTTATGTCCATGCTCCAGCTAACTAAGTGGGATTGCTGCAATTTAACAGTAGTTTAACTAGTCAGTTTTTGTTAAACCTCATCTACTAATGCCTGTCCCTGCCATACAATGTAAAGTAAAAACCTTTTTTTTTACTGGTTGACGGTTGCAGCCTGGTCTAGTGCAAGGTGTACTGGCCCATTGCAGGGGAGGTTCAAACTAGATGATCTTTAAGGTCCCTTCCAACCCAAACCATTCTATGATTCTATGGTGTGCTCTTCAGAGCAGTGATGCACTCAACCCACTGAAGTCCTTTGGGATTCAATGGGGCAAAGGGAAGGCAGGGTTATTGTGGTGAGAACAGTGGTCCTTTCTCATCCTGGCAGTACCAAAGGCATCTCCAGCTCCAAGGCTGGTGGCCCACAAGGTTTTGGTGAAGCATGGCAGAGATCCCTGCTCTCATTCCACATACTCTATTCCAATAATAATAAAACAATTTATAAAAGCGAATATGGGAAAATCTGTCTTCCTGAACGTGGAGCAAGGAATTTTGCTTTTCTTCTCCAAGCTCTCTCCACATGCTGCTCCATGGATTATTATATTCAGCAGGGGGAAAAAGCCCTGCAAAAAGCACAGTTTCTCCAACAAGCAACCTACTTTGGCTGAGCTTTACTATACCTCCCTCTACTGGGAAAACGCTGCCTTGTTTCTCGTGCCGGTATTTCTTCCTACAGCCAGAGGATTAACCCACACATACTTTAGTAAATCAGATTGGGGCCAAGCTGAGAGCAGAGATGAATGACAGACCAGCGGGTGAAGATGCAAGCTGGCATTATAGACAAAAATTTACGCTGTTAATCAGCAGATGATCCATGCATGAGTAGGTGTGCAAAGAAGAAAGTGTGACACAGTATGAGTCAGTTTTGTCCTGCAATTTGAACGTAAGCCTCTTAAAAAAAAGAGTGACAAGCTGGTAAACAGTTGATGCCTTAAAATGTGTAAAATTACTCATATAGACACTGTATATCATGGGGTAACATCTTAAAAAATAAAGCAAAAAAAAAACCCACACCAAAATGATGAGGAGAGGGAAAGTTTAAAGCCAATAAAACCACAGTTTAGATTAATTTTCACAGCCTAGAGCACATGGAAAAAAACCCACACGCAATTCCCAACTTGCATTTTTAGATCCAGGACCCACCCTTCTGAGTAATTTTTACTGTCTTGGAATTGAAAGCCTCTTCCCAACAGAGATTTCCAAAGCCAGTCAGAAATCCACCTTTTGCATTTAAGAACCTTGGCTGTGATGCATGAAGACCCTAAGCTGAAAAGTCTTATCTTTAAAGAAGTTTACTTCTACTTGCACTCTAATTGCACTTATTCTATTATGATGTATGAAGGGATAAATTACCTCTAGAAATGAGGGAAAAAAGCCCCCATGGCTTATTGGGTGGTTAGAAATTCCCCAGTAGATGCCACAAAAGACTGAAGAAAACTCCAAGTTAAAAAAATTTTAAAAATTAAAAAAATATTTTTATTTAATATTTAATTCAATTATTTTATTTCATTTTTATTAGAATTTAAAATTAAAAAATTAAAAAATATTAAAAAAAGAAAGAAAGAAGAAGCAGACCTAGAAAACAGGCAGCAAATGAAGGAAACAGGAAACTGCCCAGAGCTGCTGCCCCAGATACCTGCTCTGGCAGTCAGGTTTGTGTCCCGAAAGCCAGCAAGCTCTTCCAGGAGTGCAGAAAAGCTGACTGAGACATATCAGATAATTGCTGAGCCCTAGTTTAGATGGAGAGCTAGTGGGACATCTTAAAACAGGTGACAAACTGACTTTGCCCTTTCATCAAAGGAACGGGACTATTAGGAAATTTTAATTTTCCTCCAAACATCACAGTTAAAAAAATGCAAACAAGACTACAGCAGCCTGTAAACTGCTTTCTCTATTGACTACCAGCAATTACTCTCCTGGACCGTTTGCCTTATGTCTTAGAAATACTTTTCTAATGACTAACGCTCCATTACAAGCAGAGAAAGAAAAGCTCCTCATCCAGGTTTTTTGTCCTTATACTGAAATGAAATGCCAAGGAGAGAAGACAGTATGCTCCCCTTGAGAGGGCTGGAACAGGTGCTGGTAACCCTCACAACATGCACCTGGCTTGAAGGCACCACCACCTCCTGGCACACAAACAAATACAACCATGAAAGCAGTAGGTGACACTACTTCACAGATCCATGGGCTGGTGTTTTAGAAGGACAATCCAACCCTGAGCTCCCAAGAGGGCAGGCACCAGACCCTTTGAATGCTGCTGGTTGTATGCTGAGGGATGGTCAATTTAGCAGCCCAGAAGAAGCAATGATCCTGACTCCATGCCTGTAAACACACCACTCACTCAGCCATCTCACACAGTCCCTACTGCCCAAAAAACCAAGGCAGGGAAAACATATTAAGAGAAAAGGGGAGGAGGCAGTAAGGGCACAGAGAAAACACTTGAGACAGCACGGGTTAGACATACTGAAAAGTGGTTCTATACTCTGACCAGCATTTCCAAGAAAGGTAGAAAATGGTGCTTCCCTAGAGATTATCACCTTTAAATGCTCAGAAATCTGTCGTATGATGGTTTATTGTATACACGAACTAATATATTCTCTAAAGCAAAATACAGAAAGTAGATCAGGTGTCTACAAAGAATGAAGCTGAATACATGTAAAAACACTTGAAAATCACAGGCAAGGTGCAATTTTAAACAACTTTTAAAAAATCTTAATTTTTAAGTATTTACATTTTGGTTTTGAAATTATTAAAACTTGTAATTCACATCCAAGCAGAAAAAATCTGTACTGGGGAAAAAAACCCCACGGTGCAAAAGATATGAAAGTAATTCAAACTGTACATTCAGGATAATGTAAAATGGAAAAGACATCCCCCCCTCCTTCCCTTAATGCTGTAAAAATTACTTTGGAATTCAGCATAAAACATAAAAATATGATCTTATATGGAGCATATAAGATTTTTATAATATTTTAAAGCACATAATATTTTAAAGCACATTAAGATTCTTAAATCATAATATTTTTCATAATATTTTAAAGCACATTAAGATTCTTAAATCATAGCAAAAGCCTTAAACCAAAAATGCACAGCTGCGCTACAGTAAAAGCTTTGCTTCACTGGCAAAGTTACTGACTTCTGAACACACCAGAAACAACACAATTTCTGGAACAGGTGAAACAAATCTTTTCCTTACACTGGAATTACAGTTTTGGGTTCAGTTACTCCGTTGCAGTGTCCTCATCCTCAGCTAGCAGAAAACCCATCAGCAATGGTGTATCTTCAAACTGACCGTGAATCCTCTGTTCTGGGTGGGGACAAAACAGTGTCCCTGAAACCACTCCCAGTGAGAAAAGGATAAAAAACTAATGGAAATATCAAAACACCTCTGTGCATTCCAAAAACAACAAAGAACTTTGCTAAAAGCTCTGTTTACCATGCTGCTTGATGTTAGTAGTAATAAAACCCAGCAAGTAAAAGTCCTCTTCCTAACTCTATTTATCACCATTCCCATGCATGGCTCCTGCTCCCAAGAATTTCCCTGTGAATGACTAAATGTCCATACAATTCCTAGCCAGGCTGTTGGCCCAGAAGGCAGCACAATGTGCACTCCAGCAGATGCCTCAGCCAGACCCTCAGCCCCAGTGACCAGGTGGACACTTACTGTCAGCCTGTAGCCTCGCTGGCAGCACGTTCACAATGAGCAGCCTTTCCCATATAAAGCTTCATATCAAATGCCCACTGTTTGCATGTTTTCCCTGTGGTTATTACTGGTAGTTGTGATAAATTTTAAAAAAAATAATAATTTAAGTGACTCAGTAATCCACTTCCTTTTTTGACCCTGTAAAAACTTGATGCTGTAAAGAAGAGGATAAATCTACCAAAATTCACAGTTCAGCTCCACAAATTGTGTCATGCCAATTCTCCATCTCAAAAGATGGAGAAAGAGAAGGAAGAAAACCTTCCACCTCATAGGAAAGGCTATAAATTTCATTATACCATCAGCGCATGGTACAGAAGTACAAAACTGTAAGAACAGCAGAACAGCATTCCAGGTCCTTTAATGGGAAGAGCAACTCCTGGAATCACTGATGAGCAACAAAGAGTCAAGCAGGGCCACTTGAACCTATCACAAGCATCTCTGTCAGTGCCATGTGGAGTGGGAAGACTGCATCTCCCCACCTTCCCACCTGCTGAGAAAGAGGAATACCCTCTGATTGTCTTCTTTTCTGAGATGAAGGCAGACTGTCACACACTGCAAGACTACTGCCATCTCTGACAACCTCAGCACAGGACAAGGACTAACTGGGGACAAAAAATAACCACCACCTCGCAGAGGAGGTTAGGGTAGTTAACCTGCCCAGACAAACAAGTGGTGAGATGTCTCTCTTGTATGGACAGAGACTTAAACTCAGTTTTGCTAAAGCAATCTGAATCCCTGGCACACCTCAAAGGCCTCAGGCAATCCTGTGCTGGTTAAAGCAGGAATACCCTTAAAATCAACCTTTCCTCACCAGCTGCTACATAGATCTGTAACAAGTGGAGCCTGAAACCTTGCTCACCATAAGTGACAAAGAAATGAGGCCACAACCTGATCTCTGCAGGGGACACGCAGGACATGCTGCAGGCAGAGCTTGTCCCCATCTCTGTTCGTACAGCAGTACGGCTTCAGGCTTCGGTCCCCTGACTGCCACTGTGCCCTCCCAAATGGTCAGACAGGAAAGTTTCCTTACCACCTGCTTTCACCATATACACAAAATAATGCTATGCCATACCAACAGAACTGCATTTTTCTTCTCCTTCATCATGTCTCTACATCCTGTTTCTTGCTCCTATTTCTGTCTTCAGGCCACTTAACATTATCACTAACCCTTTTCTGTGTACAAATTAACAATGTAAATTATCTTTCCAAGCTGCTGTTTCCCATACTGTCACATAGTACTTCCCCATATGAACCTCTTATCTCTTCCTGCAAACACCCTTCAAGTTCAAAAGCTGCAGTAAAGTTTCATTAAACTTATCACTGGACAGTTACCCTCCTAGGCAAAATGCACTACAGCTTTGTAGTGCATTTAAAATAATGTGGCTCCTGTCAAGATAACAGTATTTTGTTCTTGAGGATGAAGAACACAACAAACCAGTTATGCAGAATGAGAGGCCTTGGTTGCAACTGCAATTCATGTTATTTAATATATTGCTCATATGCCAGTAGTTCCACTTTTATAAAAGGGCAAGGACAGTTTGTTGATTCATGATAACTGTAAAAGCTGCAACACTTCATGGTTAATGTGAATAAGCATCCGTTAAAAGGGAACTAGGAAAACAAGCATTAACTCTTCAAATAACGTTTTAAAGCATGGTTGAGCAATTCATTAACCAGTTGGCCTGGCTAAACCATGTTTTTCAGTTTTGTTCACATCACAATAGTTGGCTTTCTTTTCTCACCAACTTTTTTTCCAAAAGGGCAGCGCTAAAAGAAAATTTATGAACAAAATTATGGCCACTGAGTGCAGAACAAGACCAGCCCCAGAGAGAGACCATACTCATAGGCACTGACAGATCGTTGCAGTCTGTGGTTGCCCAGATGGGAAGCGCAGGGCAGAGTCACACAAACAGCTCCAGACAAAGTCACACAGTCAAGCCCATCAGCTGCTCCTGGCACCAGGGCTTGCTGCAAAAGGAGTCAGCAGATGTGACTCTGCAGTGATCATGAAGCTCCTGAGGTAACAGAGAGGGGGCTGGACCTGCACTAGGCATAGAATTAGACCAAGAAATTAGTCTACAAGCAAAAGATAACTAGGGAAGGGAACCACTGGTTCACATCCACATTTCCACAAATGTAAAGCATTTTTCTTTGCTCCTCTAGCAGGCCAACATGAACTGGAATTGCAGAACAGAGGTAGAGCCAAATCCCCAGAGCTGCTCCAGGTTGTTCAATACTGCAGCTTCTGGACAAGTCAGTGTCCTCTTCTTCAGGCAACAAGAGCCACCCTCTGCAAGGAGACCTTTGAGGTGCCTGCATTGCCAGGAGCTGGTGGAGAAGCCAGACAGTCACACCCTGCAGCTGTCTGCCTCATCACCCCCTGAAATCACCATCTCCGGGGCAAAACAAGCAGAAGGAAGTATGTGCTCATGCCTCAGCTGTTCCAGTTTGCCGAGGGTGTATACAAGAGATGGCTGACCTGACCTAGGAGTTCACTGCCAAGTTCCTTTTTTCTCCTTCAGACGCTCTTCCTTCCCCCTCCCCATACACTCCTTCCTCCTTCACCTTCCCCCCAGCTGCAAGGAGCTTTAGCTCATGTCTTCCTCTCTCAAGAGCTCTCTCCCAGCCATCAAAATGGGAAGACTGGGTTTGGGGGGCTGCTTAGTGAATGTAGCTGCTGTACGGCAAAGGACCACTGGGTGCCATACACAGCACAAGGGAGGAAGAAGCAGCAAGTATCCCTCTAGATCAGCAGAAGTGAGATGTTCCCTCATGATGTTCCCGGAGGCCCCGGCTGCAGCCGCCCCTCCCGCGGGCCGTGCCCGGGACCCGTGGGGCGGCCCGGCCCGGCCCGGCCCGGCTCCCACCGGCAGGCGGAGCCCGAGAGCCGCCTCTCCGCCCGTCCCCGTCCCGCCGAGGGCTCCCCTGCCCGCAGCGCCCAGCCGCCCCACACCGCCTGGCTGGAACGGCGAAGCCTGCTCAAAAAACAGGGGAAAAAAGCCCCGAACGCCCCCGGGGTTCCCCTTGCAGTCCTTCTTGTCAGTGTCATCACAGCCGCCGTTCAAAGAAGAGCCCAGGCCACCAAATGCTAACAGCATATCTACGTAAATCAGAGCTGGACTTCCAAATCAGACTGACTCAGTTCAAGTAAAAAGTCACAATCACAGCAGTTCAAATAAGAAGTTTTTCACTACGATGGTGGTGAAATACTGCAACAAGTTTCCCATAGAGCTGGGAGCTGTCCTGACCCTGGAAAGATTCGAGGTCAGACTGGATGGGGCTCTAAGCAACCTGATGGAGTTGAAGATGTCCCTGCTCACTGAAGGGACACTGGACTAGATGGCCTCTAAATGTCCCTTCCATCCCAAATTCTATGATTCTATGAAATGGAACCAAGTAAAATAGTCTGCTCTCCTAACGAGAGGACAAGCAGCCATTTGTCTTCCCTTGAACCCACTGCACTATTTGAACAACTTTTTCAGAAGGGTTACTGCTGCACCTGAGCCAGGCCTGGAGCAATGCCCTAGGATGACCCACACTGCTCAGTTGAGGGCCCCTTGCTAGGAAGTGATGGGAAACACCAGCTTCACTGCTAGGCCCGCTCTCCTCGCCATGTGTCCTCTCCTGGGCCCAGTGGCAGTGGCAGAGCTGACTGGAGCAGGAGCAGACTGCAGGGACCCGTGTGCTGGCCACGAGCAGTGCTGCATGTTGCATGGAGTTGCAGCAGCTGATCAGCGGAAGTATTCGATGTTGTGAGCTGTCAAAAGCTTCCCCTCCTCTAAAATGCTTATGAGTAACAGGAGAAAGGCTTGACTTTTCCAAAAGAATGTTGAGAAGGTGTTGAGAAGTTAAGACAACATCTGTGCCATACTGCCCAGCCTCCTCCTATGCAGTGCCCACCACAGGGGAAGACAAACCGAATGGCTACATAATGCCCAGCACAACTGGATGGTTCCTTGCAGCTGCATCCTGATGTGCAGGGAGACGCACACAGCCTGTTGCATGGACAGCACAGCCATGAGCCAAACTGACAGTCATGAAAGGTATGTCCGGGCATGAGTCCCATTTCAGGATAGCTGACTTCAACTACCTACTTCACTGTACCTGTCTCCTTTCTGACACAACAGCACACTGGAGGAGGAAATGCTACTTTAGAGAAAAAAAAAGTGACTTTAATTCCTGGGTAGGGCTATCACATCTTCTATTTCACTTACAGAGACTACAGATTCACTAAAATACCATCAAAATATATTTTCCATCCATGGATACAACCCTGTTCCTAGGTTTCAGTAAAGAAGCATGCACAAGCCAGTACATTTCCAATCTTTTTCAAGTGCTTTGTTGCTTCAACAAGGCCTCTCTGTTATCCTCCTCTGGCAGGACAACGACTCTCAGGCTTTTTCAGTAATAAACATAGAGCCTCTTCAAAACAATCTAGGTCAACCTTTCTGTATATTAAATGCAGTGTTTCCAAAATAAGATCTGTTATTCTCTGCAGGCACATCATAAAACATGATAAGGCATTTTAATAATCCTCCAAATGGCCCAGCCCATGGTCATCTGAATTCTCTTTCGTGAGTACAACTCTTTTAATTTCTCTCCATGAAATTTCAACTTCTTGATTGTGGAGCCTCTTTTCAGACTGCCAAGATAATTTTAAATTCATTTCCTGTATCCCTAAAGGCTTCTCCAAGCCAAGGACGTCCACAAACTTCGTAAGCCAACTTTCAGCTGCAGCATCCAAGTAACTGATCAAGTTGTTAAATGCAAGTGGTAAAGGAGAGAATTCCTACAAGGTGTGTGTGATCAGGCAGGTTCTGTTTAGGGGGGTCCTGTTGGTGGCTCTGTGTCAAAACATCAATTCCTATCCAAATGCTTCTTTTCACACAGCTGCATACCTCCCTTCCAGCAATTTCACCTAGACTGTTATTTCCAAACTGCAACATGATTCTCTTAAAACCAAGCACTGAGTCCAAACTAATATGCCTTGCAAGGGGATGATGAAGGAACAGGAGGAGGTATCAGCAGCACTTACAAGAATGGTCCACAACAAGAGCAGGCAAGTAGATACACAAGAGAATTTGCAAAGCTTGTGCTCCAACAAAGTCAATCACCGTTACTTGAATTCTAAAACCTCTTTCTCTTGTTTGATAATGCAAATTTGTATGAGACAGCATCAGCAGATACATCTCATTTATTTCCTCCTTTCTGTTTATAAGGGACGCTCATCTGCCAGACCTGGAAAATTGGCTGCTTTGAAATGATCTGTTCTTAGAAATCCATGTGGCTCTTTTAATGATGTATTATTCAGTAAATGCTTATATACTGACTGTTAGTGGCACTCATGGCTTGCTAGGGTTCAAAGTTAGGCTGACTGAGCTTTCATTCTCCAGCTGCCTGGTTTTGCCACCATCTTCAAATATAAATACCGTGGCAAATCTTCTGGATGTCTTCTGGGGCCTCTTACACAAGCTCTGAAAAAGAATCCCTAATAGGCCAAACAGCAGTCTCTGAATCATCAAGTACTACTGCTGCAATATGTGCACAGTATTAAGCCAAAATATTAGAGAAATTGTATCACACTGGTTGACATTAATGTTATGAAAAGCGTTCTTCCTCACCATTACTAATGTATATTATTATCTTTAAGGATTAAATAGGAACAGTGGCAGCCAAGGGAAAATAAACAACATGCAACCAGGAAGGTTATGCCTCTGGAATAGTACCAAAAGGACCAAAAGGACCAAAAAACAAATCTCTTGTGAGAAATTTTTGACACATTTCAGCCTGGATCTCGCTCCATTCAGCTCCAGGGTTTCATTAATGTTCTCCCTTTTCCCTGGGGTTTTGTGAAAGAGGAAATGAGATAACGCCCAATCCGTCCCTGTTACAGCGCTCCAGCCCTTTGAACAGCACTCAGCAGTCACACTGACTAACACCATCAGTAGCTGCTTTCCTCCCAAACTCACTGGCAGGGGCCCAGGGATCTCGCCTCCCAGGCGTGCTGCCACCAAACTGAGGCCAGCTGGCTGAAGACGGCCACTCTGCTTTCCTTCTGCCACACCTCCCTTCTGCTAGTCACAGTTCCACCCATCAGGAGTCTGGAATTTAAACGACTCCTTTCCCCCTCCCAATGGTACCAAGTAATTTGTGCTTGGCATTGTCTCACCTTGCAAGGGCTTGCCCCACTCCTGAGCCTTCACAAAATGCAGGCAGTGGCTTGGCTTGTGAAAAAATCCCTGCATCCACAGCACCAGCAGACGTTAACTTTGTCCTTGAATCTCAGAGCCAACTCAGAATTCTCTGGATGAAGGATCAGCCAAGGTAATGTCTGTCTGGACTTGCCCACCTGGCCAGGGCTGGACCACAGGGCAGAAGAGAGAGTTGGGGCATAAATGCCAGCCCCAACCCGAGTGAAAAGGCACTGCAAAGACTGGATTTCATTCAAGCTCAGTTTGTTCACTGCTCAGACTAAGAAGCTTCGCAGAATTATTTGTCTGTGGCAATCCTCCATTCAGCTATGAACTTCTGGATTGCTGGTCAATTGAAGCACAAAAAAGTTCACAAAGAAGTATTACATTTAAGAATACTATTAGAGGAATAAATGTAGACATCAGCAGAGGGAAAAACAAGTTATTACATTCCAGACCAGTGAAGATGAGCTCAGTGAAACAACTTAATTGTTTGGAGGGGGAAAATACAGTGAGTCACCTTTTAAAATTTCAAGTGTTCTCAGTACACTCTCTCTCTCACAAGACTCCAAAGTACTTTATAGACTCAGAAAGAGCCTATGGGCTCTCTAATTCAAAAACCCCACCTATGAATAAGTGTTTTGATTATTGGACTTCCTTCACATTATTAGCTGGGTCCCAGGTTTGAAGAAATGTGTGTTCCAACATGAAACTGCCTTCAAGTTTTTTATTACACACTGCTTGGCCTATTTGAATATTTCTCAAGAAACAGATATTATTACCACATATGTGTGGCATTGACAACTTCTGTGCCACCATGCTGCTCTCCTCTCCCATCCTTCTCCCACTCTATTTTTGGGGACAGAGAAAATGACCAATGCAAAGACTTGTATAAAAATTCATCTACTCCAAGTAGAAGGATTTTATAAGCAACTGGAAACGCGTGCAACATTTCTTTCTGAAGGTCTTAATAGCCTTAAGTACTTTTATTCAGACAGCCCTTCCTAGTCCACGTGTCTGTCTTGTGTATCATTGCAGTAAACCTCAAGGACTACACCCACTCAGGTCAAGAGCAGTGAGGTCATGGATCTGCAGAAATTACCCTTGTATATAATTGATTCCCCCTTCTGTTACCCACAGGGATTGCCAGTCCCTGCACACTCTCCCCTCCTTCCTCAGCACTCTCCTCTTCCCTCACAAGTGGCTTATCCAGGGACTTTCCATATGGGTGCTTTTCCAGCAGCACAGCAGGAAGGTGCAGCATTGTGTGCAGCAACACAGCCACTACTGCGTGCTCTCTGCTGTAAGGAGCAAAAGATACCACCAGAAGATAAAACCAAAATAACTTTTTTTTAAAGTTAAAGAACTTTAACTGTAATTATTCACCATAAAAATCTTGTCTTTGACCTTACAAACATAAACTTTAGTGCTACTACTAACAGGAACTGTGAAGAATGCTGGTTTGTAGGAAGTCAATGCACATATTTTAAAGCTCTTGCTATCAATTCTGCTTTATGTGACAGAACATATGCAATAACCTTCCAAGCTGACATCAGCACCTTATTCTTTTTTTTTTTTCCCTGAAAAATAGGGATACTTTATAGCAAAGCAGGAAAGTCTTGTCTGCAAGATAAACTAAGGTACCACTCCATTCTGCTCGCTGTAACAAAACCAATCATAAAGGGGAAACAAGAATAGTTATCTTATAAATCACATTTGATCACCTTACTGCTTATTACGGACTAATAAACTATAACTAATTAACATCAAAACTTTTTTGCTTGAAATTCTACCTGTGGAATATTAAACATGCTGTGATTTCAGAACTGTATCCCTCTTGCAGCTTTACCTGATTTTGCTTATTTTAGGTAGGAAGAAAGGGATGTCAAGGCAGTCTGTCATTCCTCAGATAACTGCTTTACCTATCAGTCCTCCACTGGCTACTTCCCTCTGCTATGTACAGATCTGACTCTATAGTGTTTAAGCATCTCATGGTCCTTAACACTATTTGTCCTCAAGCACTCCAGTAAGACAAGGTGGTGTGGAACTCAGCTGGCAGCTCTGGAGCTGGGACAGAGGCAACACCACTTATCAAAGACTCGGGAGCAGAGGACGGTGCAGCACAGGGGACCAAATCCTGCTCTGGACTCGCATCCTTGCCTCAGACTACATGAAGTCTGGAGATACACTCTAGCAGAAAGGTTGCTTAGTTAAAAATGAAGAGATAAGAAATGGAGCAATTTAACTTGAGCAGAAGGGAAGGATTTCGGGGGTCTCAAGCAAAGCCCTCGTTAGCAGCACAGTCCCACCCCAGGTTTGGATTTGCAGCCTGTTTGCTGGCTGGGCTGAGGGTCTCTGGCATTTAAGAGCCAGATCTGAAAGTGCTGGGTGGGGACATAGCTAGACAGGGGATGTCCATCTGTCTGTCTGTCCCACTCCTTTTCCTACTCCTTTTTCTGAGTTTTTCAGACTAGGCAGTCTGAAGAGTGGGAAGTGCTTTCCTTGCAGCAGGGGCCTGTTTGGGTACTCCGGTGATGGCCATTAGGACAAATTCATGTTCATAACTCCATGCAGGGTGATGCTGCAGAGGCACCTGAAAATTGTTCAGCTGTCATGGGGAGCAAGATCATGCTCCTGCAGCCCACCAGAGGCCATCCTCCAAAGCACCTTGGCAGGCTCCTGCATTTTCATTTTTGAAGAGGGCAGGGCAGCATTTCTCCTGAGAAAAGGAGTGGCAGGACAGAAGGAATCCAGGCCCGGAGGCACAGCGGGGTGGATCAGTGGGAACACCGCACAAAACACCTTATCTCCACATTTGCTGCACTCTGCCAGCCCTGACAATTACAGCACCACATTTGCCACCCCTTGGCCTCAGTCACCCTTGCCTAGTCCTTCCCTTAACCGTCATCAGTAAATGGAGCACCAGAAACAGGCATTTCATTTTAGGAGAAGAGAACAGCTCTTTTGCCTGCACTGGGAAACCAGCCAGCTCCCATTCAAATCAAAGGCAAGGGATCACGTGAATGCATTTCAGTTCATTGCACTGGTGAGGCAGGCTGCAAACAAGCTTCCCTTTCAACCAGACCCCTTCATTTATGTCTTCTGTTGGGGAAGTGGTGGTACATTCAGCCAAATTACCTGGGGGATGCATCTCATAATACAGTGTCTGAGAGCTGGGAGTAGGTCATATTTGCAGAAGGCTGAATTTAGCAGGGCCACAATCTGGTGGCAAATAAGGGGAAAAAAAGAAAACTAATTTTCCATCTGCTAGAGATGCAGTCTCCAAATTATTTTTATTGCGTACTTTTATCAGTAAAAAAAATTAAGCTCATATCCCCAGTATGTGTACATTTATTTATTCATAAATTGTGTGCATGCAGTTCCAACATCACACAAGGAGACTGTAGGGGTTGAAGAGCTGGTTACATCAACTGTCATCTGCTCACCAGTATTGGCCCAGCACACAGGCTCTTATGCCAGTACCACCATCAAATACTCCAGGGCAACTTTCAGGTAGCATCAGTCTCAGGAAGGAAAAGGAAAACAAAAGGAAACATAAACAAAAGAAAAACAGCACAAGGCTTCTTGAGAGCAAGAGTGTATGGTATTTCTCAAGAATGTTTTTTCCCCTTAAAAGTAATTTTTAAAGCCTCTCTGGATACACACCCTTAATGAAAGAATGTGAGGAAGGAGCATTCACAGAGATTCTAAAGGCAACCTAAATATGGGTCACATATGTGTTATGAATATAAACAAATATGTTCAGATAAATAATTACTGTCATGGTTTACCTTTAACAACCAGATGAAAACAGAGGTCTTAGGTCAGTACTAAGCTGCAGTGGGTTTTTGGCACATCATTCACGCTTCCTCTGACAACAGGCATTCCCATTTCAATTTCTCTTTACTTCTAACTGCTATAAAAATAGCAACTTATCAAGTAATGAAGCACATCAAATACTCAGCATATAAATAAGTAAAAAGATCAACAACATCAGGTGTGAGGTAAGGTACAGGTCATTTTTATTTGTATGGAAAAATAGGGCAAACTTAGAAGAACAAGAGCAGTAACAGAACTAGTATTACAATTATATGCTTATTTTTTGCCTTAATTAATTTTCTTATGGCAAGTTACATGCTTATATCAATGATAGCAATAGATAAGGATAATATAAGTCCTAGACAGATGTGCTTTAACCTGGAACTTCCACAGGCACTCAAAACTTATGAACTGATTTGAAAATAGTGCTGCCATACAGCTCAAAAAAGCCTGACGCACATCTTTCAGAATAACCCTCACCACCCTAATTGGAGCATAACACTTAGCAGAGGAAATGGAAATCCCCAGATGTTTCACTTGACAAAAAGTAAAAGTGAGTTCTGTGTACTAGATATTCCAAAAACAAGAAGTTATTTGCAAAATTGACTTCCCTGCTTTCTAAGTAATACAGATCTGCAAGGGTGTCAAGCCACTTTGAACACAGCCCATAACAGAATTCATTCAGGACTGCAAAAAAGTTCCAGCGTAAACCATCTTTATTTTACTAGCATTTTTAGATCATGGTAATGTCAGTAACATACGATTACTAATCTTGATGCATTAAGAGGCTACAAAACTAAATTTTAAGAAGTTTGCTTGTCTCTCAGACTCCTTTTTTGGTAGCTCTGATCTGCTACTGAAAAACGAGGCATCAGTCCAACATAAAGAACAAGCCTGAGGGGGGAAATAAAAAAAAAGTCTTTGAATATTACTCCAAAAAAAATCCAGTAGTTCTTTCGACAGAAAGAAAAAGAGGAAGAAAAGCATTTTCATCTGCACGGACATATGGAAAAACAATTTGGGATCCTTCAGATTCAGGGGGGAGAAAATGCAGAGAAAGTTTTAATTAAAAAAAAAAAAACCCAAACCAGCCCAAGACAGCCCCACTCAGCAGCACGAGCTCAGGTATAGGAGTCAGCTCCTCACATCCTCACAGCATCTCCTGTGTGCCCTGCTCCCTACCTCACCCCAGAGACCACCCCATCACTGCCATGCTGTGAAATGTGAGCAGGGACAACTGGGAGCAAAGCAGAGGCTTTTTGTCATTTTTAGTTCCCCCATGACTGTGAACATGCAACCCAGGAAGAGACAGCTGGTCAGACGAGAGCCAAAAAAATCCACTAATTAATGCTGGTGTCTGCAACAACTAGAGATTTAAAACACAAGAATTTCCACCTCAACATGAGGAAGAACCTCTTTACATTGAGGGTGGCAGAGCACTGGAACAGGCTGTACAAGAAGGCTGTGGAATCTCCCTCCAGAAGACATTCAAAACATACCTGGATCCATTCCTGTGTCACCTGCTCTTGTTGACCCTGCCTTGATAAGGGGGTTGGACAAAATCATCTCCAGAGGTCACTTCCAACCTTAATAATTCCACAATTCTGTGATTTATGTGACACATTTATTACCAATTTTTGAGCTTCAAAATAAGGGGGTGGGGGGAGGGGGGCAGTTACATTAATGTGAAAAGAAACTACCCATGCTAACTATTTAAAATAAAACAAAAGGAGAAAAACAACAAAAAAAAAGAGTGAAAACAAGAATTCAGTAAAAGATGTCAGACACGTACTCTAATTTCAAATCTTATCTTTCAGGCTCGGCCTCTGGCTGTTCTTCTGCGCCATTTCAAGTTACTTAAAACTTCTTGCAGTCATTGCAGACGAAGCAGTTCAGTGCAGATGGGATTTGCAGGGAATCTTTTTCCCACAGCAGGATGTGGAGACAAAGGCAGCAATAGGAGAGACAGTTTGGTTAGAAAAAGCTGATGCAGTAAGAGAGGAGTTCAGATGATGGATGGTGGGAAGGAGGAGAAGGCAATTACCATAATTGGTATTTTGGAAGGCACAGCCCATAACGGGAAACAATGAAGTTTCATCCTGTAAAGTCCAACATCCCACCAAGTCCCAGTACGTTCCAGATTTATTAGTGGTTAAGAGTAGATACTTAAAAGAAAGCACAGGAATTCCAGTAAATGAATTCAAGACAGTAATAAAGTCAGAGAAGATGACATACACCAGTATTATATGAAATACAGTATGTGAAATGAAAGTGAGACTCAGGGGAGCACCTTCAAAAAAATGGTTGGGAAAATGTTTCTGAACTTCTGCTGACATGAATGAGAACAGCTTCAGATACTCATTTGTTCCCAAAACAGGACTCGTAACCCAATGCCTTCTCTTCCTGGGTTCATTACAGAAAATCAGCTTTTTAATTATCCATATTTAAACAATCCTGAACTATTCTGTATCTAAAACTTGAAATTAAAACTTATTTTCTCAAAAAAAAACCTCAACTGGCCCAAAATTCCTTTAAATTGTGCTTTTTCCATGTGCACATCTTTCAGCCAATAAATGTCAAAAGACATTAAAAACAAAATTAACTCAGCCCTCAGATTTAATCACCAGGGCAAGGAACCATGGAACAGCAACTATATACTGGAAGAAGCAAAAGGGAAGAAAGAGAAATGAAGATAAAATTTCCTTGTTCTTGTCAGAACAGCCACAGGATTTCCCACTGAATTCCCTTCTGCTAGAGTGATCTTAATAAATAGGTTTTTTGTATGTGGATAAAGTGCAATTGAAATGCATGGTTTTATTAAACTTTAGGGAGTTAAGATAGGCCAGCCATGCCAAATGGCACATACCTACCCAAAGGGAGGGATGAAAATTACTGGGGGGGACTGTGCTATGCTGCTGTCACCTTCAGGACAGGAGGAGAACACTTTGCTTTTGGGCTCAGAGCAACAGCCTCTACTCAGGGAGGAGGTTGCTTCATCTTCAAGCCAATCATTAATGTATGCTTCCACTGCTCAAAGGAACCTTCCCAAACACAGAATAATCAGTCCAATCAACCTGGAAGTGCGAGCATAAAAACAAAGGATTCATAAACCAGTTACCACTAAGGAGCAACAGGGGCTGCTTTTCCCTCATAAGGTAGGAGATGAAATCCCAGTTCAAGAGTACCTCATTGCTGATGTTCTTAAGAGCAACACGTTTGGGAAAGCAAATACTTCCTTTGTTTCATTTGCTGGTCGTGTGTGTTTGTTTTTAAGCTTTCTTTTTCCCAAACAAACAACAACAAAATCTGTGTACCATTCCTGGCTTGCTCTCTGACCTTCAGCAAGTTGCCACCTCCTTGAAATTACAATTCAGAGACAGCTTACACACAGCCTGTTTCACAGCTTCTCAGGGGGGATCAAACATGCTGCAGCAGGATGATGCTGAGTACCAGTCCACTAGAAATTTTCCTATCCTGACCAGATTTTTTTTTTTTAATTATGGCAGGTAACCTGTCCTGCTATGACACCTGAAGTTACCTTTAGTCTTCCAACAGCTGGCATAAATTCTGTGCTGTGTGCTCTGCCCAGTTAAACAGAGACATCATTCGTGCCTGTGTCTGACCGTGTTCCACCAAGTGGCATTGTACATAAGTGTAAACCCAGCCTTAAGCTCCACTTAGACTTACCAGTGTGCCCTGAAAACTACCAACATTTTAATCTTTCCGAAAGTGGGATAGGAACCAGAGGTCTTTATAGCCCAAACGAAATCTGCCAGTACTGTTCATCGGAATAAAACATACTGTAAAATGTTAGCCCCTTCTAAAAATCCCATTGCAGCAGTTATCCTTCTCATTTTACTGGCTTTTAGCAACCACTAATTAAAGCACTCCCTCTCCCACCCCCTCAACTTTTGGGATGCTACAATAGGAATGCTGCAGTGTGAAACCAAAAGTAGTCCAATCATCTGTTTATTGTCACATTGACTTGATTCTGCAAGGGCAGTAATTCTGTTCTAACTAACATTGCCTTGCAACTATCCTCTTCAGAAATTGGCTTTTCCAAAAGCATTTATAAAGGAGATAATAACAGGTAGCTCAGAGCAGCCCAACCAACTGCTCAGCATTCAGCAGAAATCACCAGCATAAATTACCTAGAAATGCAAAAAAAAAAATAAAAAAAAATACAACACTCACAGAGACTTTGATTTCAGCAACTTAATGGATAGATCATTACAGTTGTACAAAATCAAATCTAGTTCATAGACAAAAGGGGGATGACACCAAATTAAGAGAAATATTGTTTTTACCATTAAACCCCAATGTGCTGTTCTTAATATCACTGAAAAATACTTGTATAATACTGACTAAGGCAAGAAACATTGAGCATGTGGTATAAATTCTTAGAAACCACTTTAGAAACCACAGTGATTTTGATACTGTTATCTTCATCTTCTTTCTTTAACCTCTTCAGTACTGAACTGCCTGGCCACAGGTGATTCAGAGCCCCACAGCTTGTGGGATGCATCATATGTCATTAAAATCCTCTTGACCAAGCTGATGTATAAATGTCAACTTTCCTGCAGGTCTTTCATTCATGTGGATCACTCACTAACACTGCTACAAGGCACTTCTCCCCTGCTCTCTTTCTTGAATGGGTATTCTCACTGTGTCAAAATTTAATTAGTACAGAACATCACCAGCCTCAGAGGGGACCCATGTGTCCTCAGAGATCCCCTGACCTCACCTCTGCCAGAGGCAGAGCCTGGCTCTCAGGCAGGTCACCAGGAGCTCCACAATCCACGGTTCCATGGATACCAACTCCACTCCAACCCCCACCCATCTGCAGCAGTAACTCCACTGCCCAACTCAGAGCTCAGCTCCCTTACACAACTCACTTGCTGTAAAATTCACACCTCAGAGAGATGTGACAGGACTCACAAAAGCCCCCGTGAACAGGAACCTCCTCCCTGCTTACCCATCCATAACCACTTTGTTTGCACCAAAGAACAACATGCAGGCCACCACCAAGTGGCTACTGGGCTAAAAATGTAAATTAAATTATACCAGTTAGCAGTACACTGGGTTAATACACAACTTCTTAACTCTGCTGCATAAGACTGAAACTAAACTGTCATTTGGGCTCTGACCCTATGAGCAAGCAGACCTGTGACAGTGACTCGCTCTGCTTTTCTGATTTTTCTTTTCTTTCACACATTTTCATTTGCATGGCCATTTGCCAAACTAAGCGAACCCAGCTGCAGCGAAAAAAATGGCATCAAAGGCATCACAGAGATCTGTTGAAAAATACTGTAAGTAAATTCAGTGTATTAAAAAAAAAGCTGGAACAGCCTTAGTAGTATTTCTAAAAACAAAATATAAAGTACACAAAATATACTTTGCTATTTATCAAATCCAGTGTATGACAACTTCAGCTGAAGGCATTTATCTGTAGGCACAGGGGTGTGACATTGGCCAGGCATGCTGGATCCATCTGTCTAATAACCAGCTGCTCTTCTTTAAATATGAGAAATAAGAGATTAGGAAAATATCCTCCTCTTACAAGGCTGACCTTACTGCACCATCCATACAGAACTAATTCAGAACAGTGAATGTTCAGAACAGTTTTGTCCCTATACCTCAGACAAAGCAGCAAGGTTTCAAAGCTGACAGAACTAGTTTCCAAGTATTAGCAGATATTTTGTCTTATTTGGATATTGATATTCCATTTATGGACCCTTAAGACTAAACCAAACTCCATTAAAGAGGGCAAACATCATAGAGTTTGATAATTCCTATCCTGCATGTGACAATAAAGAAAGCAGAATTTCAACTGGCTTTGAGGAAAATTGTTTAAGACTTGCTGTCTTAACTATATTCGTTTAACACACTAACCTCTAGAATTTGCACATTATCAAAAACATTAAACAGTGAGAGGTCAAACATAAGGTCATTTCTTAGTCCCTAACAACATGCTGAAGATAACCAAAATGGTGAAGAATTCTCCGTTTATATTCATCCAGTCTTAAGGAATTGTCACAAGGCTTCATTAATCTATTTCTATTGAAGTTAATAACAGACCCCTGCAGATTTGAAAGGAACTTGACTGTGAGTAGGGGTCATGCAGGCAGTAACTATGCAGAGAGCTTTAGTGAAGCAAGCAGTAGCACCCTGGCCAGCTTGCCAGAACTGAGCTCAGTTTGGCTCTTCCTGACTACTAAATAAGCCAACAATCCCTGACTTCAGCAGTTTCTTTTCCCTTGTACATAAGTTATGAGTGCAATTGGTTCACAGCACAGCATCATGGCTCTGTGATGAGGAGAAAGCCACTGTTGCAGCATGGGTTGATGAAGCACTGAAGACGTGTGCCCTCTGTAAACGTGCACATTTTTTAGCACAGAAAATGCATATTTACAGAAGTAAAGAAACAGGATACACCTGAGCTATTAGGAAGTCAAACATTGTAGTATGCCATGATAAGGTAATAAAAAAATGATAAGGTACGTAAGATAAAAACTCTTCTGGTGCTGAGAAAGGACAGGAGAGGCAGAATTTCTGGGTGAGGTGGCCAGGAGGGCTCCAACATGCATATTACCATGTAGGCTGCCAACTACTGCCTTGTGTTTGGATGCTCCCAAATGCTCCTACTTGTTTCCCTCAACTTTTTTGTTCCTTACATGGGGCAAGCTTTGCATAATTGCAGGAAGCCCATGAGGATAGATAAGGCAGGAAGGTCTGTAACCTTCACAACTCATGGAGCAGCCATCTGGCTGTGCCATACCACACCATCAGCTTCTGCTCAGGTATGCAGCACTCTAACTAAAGGGGCAGGTGCAACTTCCCAGCATCCAGGACATTTGTGCAGATGACAGGAAGAACCCCTTGCCACAGTGCTTTTGGTGCCACATCATCATCTGCTGAGGTTTTAAAATCTTAGTTGCCAATGATGCATTTCTTGCTTTGGAAGAAAGACTTCAGAAGGGGCACCCTGAGCTTGTTTATATGCCTGACCAGGCAATTGCTAATAATAATTTGGAGACAACACCCTATTGCAACACCTGCCTGTACACAATGAACAGAGTTAAGGAAAAAATTATGGCAGAAACACTTTAAAAAAAATAATTAAAAAAACCATATTTTCTCCTGCCACTTCTCTTACCTGTGTAGTTGGTTTAAGTATTTTACGTGCCAGATAGATGAATGTTACAAAAAAAGCATATAAAGAGAATTCAGAACACAGGTTCACTCAACTCTCCCATACACCATGAACTGTGGGGGTAAACTCAGGTCCTGCTAACTAAGGACACATGTTTTGCACTTCAGTTCTTGGCTTCAAGGAAATTAAAATTTAAACTCATACCTTGACCAGAGTGAACTCAGGAATTTATTTTAAGGGCTCTGCATAAGCAGGACTGTATTGTCTTCAGACTAAATAAAATAATTTGACTATTTTTACTTAGATACATTTCACTGTCTATCAATTGCTGAAAAGTATGTCCTTTTTAAACATTTTTAATGTTCACATTAAGATAACAATACTTGAAACAAATATGATTTCCATGTCCTCCTGGACTTTTCTTAGTATCATAAGGAAGAAAGCACAGGAAAAAGTTCTCAGTAAATGCAATTCCATTCATGCCCTTGCAACACTTCACTCGACCAACAATTCACCACCAAAACATGAAATATTAGATATTGACAGCACCAATGCTTTTACCTTTTATTAAACTTTAAATCAACATGAACTTTATAGCACATGATCTCTGTAGTATAAAGAAAGCATTTTTTTAACTATGGATTTCCTTAATTCAGGTAGACCCAGCCTTCCCTGCATCTCCAAGAGCAGCTCCAAGAACATTACTATTTAAACCATGAACACAGAGCCGATGTATTACTCTTTCCAAGTCTGAAAAACCTCTTGACTTGGAACTAAAGCTCTGCTCATTTTGCATTTGCTTTCATGACAAAGGATTAATGGCAAGTAAAAAAATCAGGACTCAGCAACTTTTCACTATATTCCACTCCCACTGCAGCAGGGACAACCAGCAAATACCAGTGCAAACCAATGAAGGAACATTACTCAATACATAAGAGAAAAATCCTCTGCTTGACATTTGTAACATCAACACCCTTCATGCCTACACATGCGGGACACTAGAAGACAGCTTTCAGTGGTGCAGTTTCTTCTGTGGGAGAACAGAGCCCTTCTTCCCATGCCACACTACCACCACCTAGCCATAACCAGGGTTAGTAATGGCTGTGGTGGCTACAGTGGCTCTGCTGGGCACACAGGGACTGAGATCCCAGCATCTGCCCCATCCCCTCCCTTCTGTGAACTCCGGTGCTTGTTTTTGTATGTGCATGGAAGTTAGCACTGCTGCACTTTTTAACTGTGTGCTATTGGACTTAACAGAAAATCCATTATTAAAATCAAGCCACTACACAGCTAAACATTACCAAAATCCACCAGGTAAAAATTATTAAACCACTTTTACCTCAGATGACACAAAATACTCATTATGTAATTCTGCCTTCATTGGGAATCTGTCCTGCCTGAAACTGCCCTGAAAAGTATCACCAGTATCACACAATGACGTTAAACTTCTTGAATGTCTCTTTCAAGTACAAGTTGACAAAGCTATTCATAAATTAATAAACAACCCAAGGTGAGCAGAAAGATTTCTCATGAAACCTGAGCAGCAATGCAATATTACTGTTCCTGGATCCTTTGCCATTTTATCAGGTGCTAGTAATTCTCCCAAGGGCAATGTCAAGGATCCTCTTAACTGTACTGTTTGCCCATCTCTGCATGGTAATGATAAAAATATTGATTTTCACATTTTTGACTCTGATGCAATTTGACACAAAAAGTCAAAATTATTTCCCCTTGCAGGACATCAGCAATCACAAGCACAGAGAACTCTACTCTGATCAAAATGAAGTAGCCTTGCTAACACATGACACTGAAAAGAGTGCTTCATTTGCTCTGTAGTTTTCAAAATGAAGGCCTGGTCCAGCAGTAGATTTTAATGCAGGCTGTGGAGAGGATAATAGAATGGTTTGGGTTGGAAGAGAGGTCTGCCTTGGGCAGGGACATCTTCACCTGGATTGGATGGGTCTGAAGAGCAGCAGCTGCAGGGTGAGATTTGCCTTGGGTATGAGCTGACACCCAGGAGCATCCCACCTTTCCTTGGGAACCCTGACACATTGAACACCCCACTACCCCTGAAAACCCTCAGATCCTCTCCAGGTCCTGCTGGAGCCAAGTTTGATAATTCATATCCTGCATGTGACAATAAGGAAAACGAGGCTCTTAGACAAAGTTTGGAAATTTTGACCTTTAGGCTTAACATCATGTATAGCCACCAGCAGTATTCCAGCCCTCCCCCCTCACTTCATCTGACTGCAAAGCTCTGGCACAACTCACCTCTCCTCCACCCAAAGCCAAACCCCACATGGTGACTTGACAGCCCTGTACCAGTGCCTGAAGAAATCCAGCTTCCAGCATGGCACTAAGTGAGGCTGTACAAAGCCATTTCAGAAGGGACATCACATGAGCTGGATGCCCATGGAGAAAGGGAGTCTCTTCACTTTGAAAAGAGAGAAATTGTAACTGTGGGAGAATTCAACAGAGAGAGATTTATCCCAGGGCTGAGAGCCCTTCAGTCCCCCCTCCTTGCCCCTAGACTGTCCTGGCACTGTGAGTTTCTTTTATTTTTTTTTTTTTTAATGAGAACCTGAAATAGTTCTTCAGTGTTTGAATGAGCAGGAAATCAGCCAAAAGAATAAGACCCATTGGCCTTTATATTATTTAAAACAATTAACAATAAACTGCTATTCTCTGATATAATTACAGAAATCATACTTCTTTGATGCACAATACCAAATGAGGCCACTAAAGGGGCAAAAGGAGGTAGATTTTTTCTGGGAGATAAGTACTTTTCTAAATAACACCTACCCTGAGGATCATATTTACACAACTATTTCAACAAACAAGACTTTTGAAAGTCTGCTATAATCCACTAATGAGAAAAGATCAAAGAAACTAACAGGAAGGCCAGGATGCAATCAAAATATTTGATCAGTGAGTGGTTTTGTATCCAAGCCATAAACTCAAGGGAATTTCATTGGAAGCTGTGGGAGGAGAAGCTGCTGTGAACACCTGGAGATTATGTGGTCATGGCAGATGGAGCCCCTTAGGGGAATCCTCACACTCCCCTGCCATCCCTGCATCCCTCCCTGCACAGGACACCACCAGCACCCACCACCCCTGGCTTCCCATCATTGTCAGCACAGCTATGTTAAACAACCAAGGGTGGAAATTTTACTTGTTCTCCTAAATCCCACCACCTCCCCCACTAAAGTTAAATATTTGGCCTTTGGTTAAACTAAATGGATTTTTGTTTTTCCTTTCAGAGCGGTCTCACGATCTCCGTGTGACCCCGGTGGGAGGACAGAGAGAGGCTGGGAGACCCCACCATGCACTCAGAGCACTGCCAGAGCCCAGTGAGTGTCAGCCCACTCAGTAGCAGAGATGGGTGTAATAAGTTTTCAAATACTTCCTTTCTCCTTTTTTTTTAATGAAAAAAAAGAACAAGGGAAAAGCTACTGGTATTTTCTGATTTTCCTCCTCACACTTTTTTTTTTTTTTAAATACATACTTAACAAACATTAAACAACTACATGTTTGAATGCAACTCAAGGTAAACAACAGCTTTGATAGTTTAATTTTTGAAAAAAAATAGCAAATTCTCACTTTCTTGAAAGGCTTTACTTTTACTTATTTGTATATTCCCTAGGTTATCAGCACATTTCCTTTTGCTTTTCTGAGAGCAATATACATGTCCTTGTAACCAGAGAAGTATGGGAAATTCTGGAAACATCCAACTGTGTATAAATTCTTAAAGTTCAGACACTCTAATAGAAAACAAGTACCTCTCTGAAACAAACATCTCCAGATGTTTTAACATATTTTTATATATAGATAGATATATATATATAAGATGTGACTCAGGCACGGAAAGCCAAAAGAATGTTCTCATTTCCTGAGACTGGCTAACAAAAAGGAAAAAAATGTGAATGAAGGAACAAAGATTCAAAAGTAAGCTTTTTCTTAAGAGCAGCAGCTTTAAAATGCTTCACTTCAAATCCTTTTTTCATATAATCAGAATATTGCCTCTCTCTTGCAACTGCATAGACCCACAAAAGAAAACACAGAAAGGAGATAAAATGTTTTCTGGGCTGTTTAAAGTACTACAGAAATGTCTCATTAGAGAAGTGCCTGTCCTTGTTTCAGTTCCAGTGAAGCTCATCGACACCTCCCAACAAGTCCCTCTCCCACAGCCTGCCTTATCTCCAGGGCACAGTGGTTGAGAAAAAGCCGGCAGCCACGTGTGCTGTGGCTGCCCCACAGCTCTGTCTCTGCATGGCAGGTCTCAGCCTGCAGGAGCTCACAGCAGATCTTGCTCCATTTTTTTATTTTTCCTGACAGTACAAGTGGGTACAAACAACATACAGTTCCTCTGGGACCTGAAAGCAATGGGTGAAGAAAGCCCATGGGCATCTCCAGATCATGAAGTCCTGTCATACCAACAAATGTCAGGTAGATTTAAACAGGCATCAAGATGTGCCACTATTCTCTGCCTTTTCTAACCATAAATTACGTGTCAGGGGGCAGGACATGGGATTTCCTTCCTCTGAATCCTTTGAAGGTGAATTTCTGTAAACCAATTCTGTGAGAACTATGACAAAACCACAGCTGGGGTGGTTTCCCTTTAGGTAGGAGGGGACAGCAAGCTGCAGAGAGAACACACGCAAGTGCACTTTCCACAACAGAAAGCAAAATTGGCCAGACAATCCTTCTGCAAGACCCTGAGGCAGGTAGGTGATCCCTCTTCCAGTGCAACACCGCATGGACTCCCAATCCTGACACCACACCCAGGGCAGTCACAAAGCAGTGCCCAGACCCAGCCCAGACCACCACCAAACACTGCTCCCTCCTTTTCTAAATCCCCAACATCTTGTCACAGAACTCTACTTTTCACACTGTTCTCTGCACAAATCCATGCTTCTCTGAAATGGGTATTGCCACCTTCCCCAAGTTCTTTCCCATAGACACCCCTGCCACCCTCAAGATCAAGGAATCAATGCAGATTGAGACAAACTTCATTTTAAATCTACATATCTAGCAATCTCCCTCAACATAGGTTGCTCAGGTCCCTGGTGCTGGCACAAGAAATGCTGGGAGACAGGAATGTTTGGACCACTCCAGGTGGCTGTAGCACAACCACACGCTTAATTAAAACATCTCTCTAATCATCACTGCCTGTGGGAAGAGCAGCTGCCCTGGTATGGCCCACAGATGGTCTCTCCTGAATCACAACACTGGCCAGAGCTGGCCACTGCCAAGTGAATCTCAGCCCACTTACAGCAGACCTTAGCAAAATTAAGTTAATTTATACAGCACAAATGTCACTCTCTCTGCTGTGAAACACAAGTCCATCCTGCTACCAACACAGCTCAGAAGAGCATGGTGGTCATATGCAAAGCTCAGCAATACGTGCCTATTTGCAAGCATTTCCTTATGAAAACCAGAGGGTTTTGCAAGCAGAGGCTGCTGTGCCAATTCAGCCCTGAATCCGCAGGGCCGCCTTCCCCTGGCAGTGCTGGTGACACCCCCTGCTTGCCAAGGGTACTTTTCATTCCCAAATCAGAGGTGGAGTGTGCCAGGAGATACCAAAGGAGGACTTGGAGATGCTGTGGTTCTGCAAGGTGGGAGGCTGACAGCCAGTTCCTTGTCCCTGCCAGGCAGCTCCCAGCCCCGGTGGGGATGGCCAGGCCCCCACAAAAGAGTCCTTGCAAAGTATCGAGGTCCCTTTTTTCCCTCCCAGGGTGGATTTGAAACTAATTCTCAGCGCGGTTCCCTCTCCCCACATCAATCCCACAGCTGCTGCACGTCAGTGTGGGGTCTGGACTGAAGCCACTTTGCCATGTTGTTGCCTCCCAAATATTTGCTGGCGTTAAAACATTGCTTTGCTGTGGTCTTTCCCAGTGCCTCCAATTACAATAAACAATATATTAATACAGAAAACCCTTTTAATTTTCAGTACAGCAGCTACCCCATGCTGCTCTGGCCACCCAGGAAATGTTCATAAAGTCATTACAATGCCTTAGCTTCCCAGATGACCCACATCAATTTCCCACCCATGATGCAAGCAATAAACCCCTCCTGGTTTTAACTCTACTGTTCACACAAGTTTAGGTTTTACTCAGACAACAGCCTATCCACCAGTGTGTTCTCAGTTCCTCAAACTATTTAATGCAAGTAGTGTTTGAAACAACCCAAAAGCCATGTGACTAAGGACCCACCTCCTTACCAAATTCTACAGAAGTGGCTGGTGAGGTTTTTAAATAAATCAAAAAGTGATGAAAAGAAGGATCATCTGAGCTGCAATTCAAGACCTTCTTATTTAACATATAAAGGAAAGGAATCAATATGAAAAATACAGAGCATAAAACCTCCTCCTGGGTGCCAACCATGTTGTAATGCTATTTTTCATGCATTCTAACGTGCTCTAGACTGCCATTTTGGCACAGGAACATTGTTTCAGTCTGTAGAGGAAGTCCACTTTGTCCATAGTTTGTCATTAGCCCCACCATCAGCTTCTGGCTTCTGGGATATTGCTGACAGTCTCCAAATGCTGAGACAAATTCAGCAAACTGTTTGACATAAAGAGTTACTATAGCACACAAAACCAGCCAAGGAAATGACAGTATCCTGACTTTTTTCTCCCCTGCTTCTATCTGCTTAAAAAACAGAAGTCAGCATTTCATAAAGATTTACAAACAACAGGAAGGGAAATAATTGCTGAAAATGCTGAAATAATTGCAAAGGAGCATCCTAATTTGAAGAAAAATATTAACCTCAGGGCACAGTCCCCTGCTACATTTTCCCTAATTGTCAGAATGAATTAGGACCTTCCACCCTTTCTGCCCCAACACCAGCACTTCTGCACAGGCTGTTAAGGGTGACGTGCTCTGTATCACATCCTAACACAACAAGAACAGCAGACCACGTACACAGCTCTTGGTTCACACTGTGCATATAGGGAAGGGAAGGCTTTGGCTATGAAAACGTGACTGTCAGTTTCATTTTCCTTGTCATCAGCACTCATCATCATGGAAAGACCTGACATGAGTAATTTCCCCACTAACTATCAAGCTGCTTTTAGCACAGCTAATAATTAAAACCTCCAAAGTAATAAGAGAGTGCATTATGCTGTGGAGTGAAAAACTTTTGAACTGGGCTTTGGAGGAGAACAAAGCACAGATAAATCAGGATGTGTAACCTAACACACAGCATGAAGCCACAATTGCAGGAGCTGAAAAGCTTGCCTTAAGTGCTCCAATAATAAATATTTCACTGCAACTTGAAAAAGAATTTGTTAACTGTACAAACCACCCTCTGTATACTGCAGACCATTAATGGTTCCCCTGCAGTAAGTGTATGGAGCCAGTTCTAAGAAAAAGGACTGTGCACTACAACTGAGAGCAAACTGTAGCACCACAATTAGCTTTATTTAGAATCCCTTATCAAAGCCAGTAACACCAAGAAGTGCCCCCATTTTTCAGCTTCACAGTTTACAGTGGAATAAGAACTATAAATCCAGTGAGTCTGTGCTAGTTTTTCAAGTGTAGTCACACTTGGAATAAAGAGGACCTGGCTTTTTCCAATGCTGCATGCTGGCCTATAATTCTTGCTACGAAAATCTCAGTTTGTTCTAGGAAGCTACAAAAGCTTAAGATAATAATGGTTTTGAATGGAGAAGCTAATGTTTTTCTCTGAAACGCATATGGAACTTACTCCAATGATAACACATCAAGATGAGTTCAGCAGAACCAGCTGAAAAAGCTGCCCACAAAACTCAGAGGACATTTATAAAGCAAGCAGGCATTGCCACAAGGAGCTATCAGCCCCAGGCAGCACACCAAGCAATCCTGAAGGACCCACCACTACCCAGCATCGATCCACTGAACATCCCTCCTTACCCAAAACAAAAGCCACAGGGGCGACTCAAGTTCAAAAAGCCTCCATGAAAAAAAGGGGGAGGAGGGAGAAGATTAAAGAGAAGAGCATCTCTTTATGCATACCTGCTGACCAGATGTCTGCTGCTTCTCCGTGAACCAAATCTGGAGAGAAAGCTCAACTTATGCTTTCTTTTTTTTTTTTTTTTCCACTAAGACTCAGATTACTTAAACTCTCTAAATCAGACCAAAAAGTCAAGATACAAAAACCTCTTAGGAATTTCAGCTTGTGGAGGCCTTTGAGATCACTTTACATTTTGTTAAAAAGTAGGTTTGAATGAAATAGTCACATTTTCAGTGTGTTTTTTAAACCCAAAGAATAAAAACAAGGAAACACACACCAATTTTAAATTTTCCCTCCTTGTATTTTACAAAATCAAAACGCATCTTCCAAGAGCCCTACCCCTTCATTTTGACTTCAGGGGACTGGAATCATCTACAGAAACCCCCCCTCAGCCAGGTGACTTGGAAACAGCTCTTCCAAAGGAGCTGACTCCAGAGTCTCTGGCCACTGTGCCACCCTGCCAGATGAGCAGCCCTGCTTGTCCTGGCAGGCACCTCCCTCTGCTCCCTCGAGCCAGGCTTCTGTGACAGTGAACTGCAAAGCACCTTCACCTCTCTGACCACAGCACAGCCCCTTGTCCTCCATTCAATGATTCACCCCAAGAGAATGATGAGAGGAACAGAGGAAGCCAGCCAGTTTAGCACGGGGCCCCATGTCCAGCCTTTACTGGGCAAACAGCTCTTATTAAGGGCACACCAGCAGCAGCAGGACTCCAGGCTGACTCAGCTACAGGAGGATTTCCTTGGCCAGGAGGCAGCATGATTGTTCCTGCTGCTGTGAAGGGATGCTTGAGCGCCCAGCTGTATCCTGGATGGCTCTGCTGCCACCAGTGTTTCCCTGGATGTGCTGGCCAGCTGCATGCTGCTGCAGGTAAGCTCTCTGCTACTTCATCTCGGCAAGTTTCTGCAAGTGGGGGCTCTAGTCTGACTTTGTCCCAGAATTTCTCACTGTTCCAGGGGTGTAGTTTAGTTCATATCCTTGGAAGCGTGTACCAGCAGGGCAGCTGGCCCGCTCCCTGACAACTTCAGCAGAACACATGCCAAATATGTAATTGCTCTGTTTACCTGGCCAAAGAGGCGGCTCAGCTGAAGCACCTGTGTGGGGCTGAAAGACCCAGAGCTACACAGTCACAACCGACTGATGGTGGTGGCACAAATAATGACAACACAGCCACTTTCAGGAATGCAGAAGGAATCCTGAACTGGAAGCATCTACCACCCACTACGAAAGCAAATGGCTTTTGGAACATCTGAAGAAAAAACAGTTACCTCAATACATACGGACACCTGAATCACCATTAGCATGTTTTTCTAAGCATGTGGCTGCACTGCAGCTGGAGCGAAAGCTGGTCAAGGCTGGTGAGATCCTGGCCAGAACATCAGGGTACGGACCCTGGGAGCAGAGCTGGCTCACCTCACTCAGGATGGCACCACTGTAGCCCAAATGCAGCCTGACTTAGCAACTGGCACAGCTTTTCTCCAAAGCTATGGCGGAGAGCTGGAGGAGCCTGCAGGAGAAGTCGGGCGCGGGAAAGATAAAGCAGTCTTTAGACAGGCTAAAGTTTGTGTGCCAGCTGTCCTGTACCTGCAGCTCTAGGCAGCTACAAACTCACTCTTTTCCCTTCCCTCAGCTCCGGGTTCTGACATATCAGCGCAACACTTTGCCAAGTGCTTTAATTAGGGCCATTTCTTCCCAAGAAACAACTGCACAGGCGAGGCTTTGAAATGCTGAGCAATGAGCAAAGCAGCCTTTGCTTTCACGAGTCCACCCCATCAACCCGTTCCCAAGACAGGACTGCTCGGTAATTGTGGGATATGCATAAAACATCACGAATCTCACCACATCCACACCCGAGGTTACTTAGTATGATGCTTTTAAAACAACCACCACCCGCCCAGGATAGGGCTCTTTTTACTGCACCGGACATCGGACCGCGCTCCCGCCGCGCCCGGGACGTGCGAGCCCCAGCTCTGGGAGCTTTTCCGATCGCTGTAGCAAGGGCACAGAGCCCGGCACAGAGCCCGGCCCAGCGCTCCGTGCGAGCGCCCAGCGCCGAGGAGGGGATTGCGGAGGGAAGGGATTTCTGCAGTGCCCCTCGCTGCGGCTCCCCGGGCTGCCGGCCACGGGGAAAAGTTTCCCCGTGGAACAGACACTTCACAGGGGGAGCAGCAGTGATACCCTGTACGGCTGCGGGCCCCCCGTCCCCCCGGCGGGACCCCAGCCCGACCCCGCCGGCGCCCGTGGGAGCAGCGGGAAATCGCCTTTCCCGGGCAGCAGCCGCTGACAGCGGCCCGGCAGAGACAAAGCGCCGCCCTCGGCAGCCGCCCGCCGCGGGAGGCGGGACGGGACGGTGCGGGCGCCTCTCCTACCTGTTGCAGTTGAT